>NC_077234.1:32602227-32944727 GCF_027887165.1 Monodelphis domestica | reverse complement strand
GCTGAGTCTTGAAGGCAGTCAGGCATTCTAAGAGGTGAGGAAGACTGAGGATCCAGGATCCTAAGGAGACACTAGAAGGAACTATTGCAGAGGGTGACACTAAGGCATGATTATCCATTTTACAAATAATGGAACTGAGATTGAGAAAGATTAGGTGACTTGCCAAGGGTCACCCAACCAATAAATAGTTATGAAGTACTATGCTAGATACTAGGGGCTAGATGATTGAAAAAAATGGAAGCAGCCCTATTCACAACCAGCTAGTAACCCTTAGAGGCAGAACTGGAACTCAGCACAGTCACAACCTAAAGCAAAGCAGCCTTTCTGCCCTCTCACAGAGCCTGTAGAAAGATGGGGATTTCTGTTTCTGAGATGCTAAATAAAACTTTCCTTAGGAGAGCCCTCCTTACCGGGCACAACTTTCTGGAGGAAAACATCCCCATTTTCAGAAGAGAATTAAAATGCAAATGGGCTTACCTGGTGTTTAATGAAAGAGAATTTGATTTGAATGCAGATCCCAAGCTGGGATGGGGGACAAGAAAAAACTTTAAAAGTTTTTGGCAAAACCATAAATGGTGCCTTCATTCATCCCAGACTGTGGAACTCATGACCATTGGACCTTGGACACACACGTCCACACACGTTCACATACATTCGTCTTCATATGTACATATTTTTATACACACATATATGAATACATATACACATCTCCACTGTTCTTTCCCCTTGTGGTACCATTGCCTGTCATTTGATAGGATGTCCAGTAGGTGGCGCTAGCCTCTTTATATTCCTGCCGGCTTCAGGGATCCTGGCACTTAGGAGAAAAGCACCTCGGAGGCTGGAGCCGAGGCTGCCTCTCTCCCGAGGTTTAAACGCAGCTTTCCCGCATCTCTGTACATCCTTGAGTGAAGTCAATCTGACCCCGCAGCCAGACGTGTCTAGTAACAAACTATCCCTTCCACGCCATTCTTGTTTGTATCTCTATGCCTGAATGCTGGTTGCGGCCACAGTTTCTCTTGGGATTCTCTGAGGCTGGCCACTGCTTAGGAAACTAAACAAATGACGGTCTCTGGGAATAACGGTCTACTGTCGTTCCCTAAGAAACGACGAAGATGGGCGTTTCAGAGAAACTGAGGCAGATGTGTAGGAACCGATGCAGAATGAAGTGAGAAGAGCCAGGAGGACAGTTTGTGGAATAACAATAAATCTGCGAAGACAAACCAACTCGGAAAGACTTCAGAACTCTGTTCAACTTAATGAGCAAGGAGGATTCTGGGAAATTCTTATGGAAACTTGCTGCCCGCTTCCTGACAGAAAGGGGAGGGATTCAAGGGACAGAATGAAAGATAGTTTTTGGACATGAGTAATGAGGGGACTTGTTCCTATTTATATATGTCTCTAGAGGCTTTTTCCCTTCCAATTTTTTAAGATCCTTGCCCTCTGTCTTAGACTCAATATTAAGTATTGGTTCCAAGGCAGAAGAATGGGAAGGGCTAGGCATGGGGGATTAAGTGACTTGTCCTGGGTCACAAATCTGAGGCCAGACTTGAACTCAAGACCTCCCCTTTCTATGTTTGGCTCTCAATCTACTAAACCACCTAGCTGCTCCCTCCCCCAATTTTGGGTGTGTGTGTATGTAGGTGAAAGTGGAAGGGGGACTCAATGGATTTATGTTGATTGAAAAAATTCAATTAGGTTAAAAGTATTCTTCTAGAGTACACACTTCACTTCAATCCAATGTGACCCAAATCTATTCAGATTCTGTTATGTGTCAGGAATAATACTGGAATTAAAAAAAAGTACTAAATACTCCCTGTCCTCAAGGAGCTTTCATTCTCTTTTGTTGGAGCAATTTCTACCCAAATAAGTAATTTGTAGGTTATTTACAGCTCATACACATGCACTGTATAGATATAGGTAGTTATTCAAACACACATTGTTATATAAGAGATATATAGTTGGCAACTGGGTGGTTCAGTGGATTGAGAGCCAGGCCTAGAGATGGGAAGTCCTGAGTTCAAATCTCACCTCAGATACTTCCTAGCTGTGTGACCCTGCACAAGTCACTTTGCCCCCATTGCCTGGCTCTTACCATTCTTCTGCCTTGGAACCAATAAGCAATATTGATTCTAAGATGGAAGGTGAGGGTTTTATATTTTTAAAAAGAGAGAGATAGTTTTATAAATACACATATACTAACTATATAGATATATGTAGTTTATATATATATATAGTCATATTTTTATAGAGATCTCTATATGCAATCTTACATGTACAGATTATAGGGAGCTAGACAGTGGATAGGAAAAACTGTTCAAATCCAGTCTCAAATACTTACTAGCTGTGTGACCATGGGCAAGTCACTTACCCTCCCTTTTTCTCAATTTGCTTAACTATAAAATGGGAATAATAACAGCACCTACTTTACAGGGACGTTTTGAGGATCAGATGCGAAAACCTAGGCATAATACTTGGCAAACCACAAACCATATCTATGTATTAGCTATTGTGTGTGTTTGAAGCAATAAGTACATAGAAACACAAATATCAGGCGTATGTTAAATGTTTCCTCAGTGAAATAAGTAGCATAAGCAAGCTTGTATGACTCAAAGGGATAGGGATATCCCCTCCCTCTAAGGGGCCCTACATCATGGGTTCTTACAGACTAGATTCAGTCCCAGAGATCTTCGATCTAGCGAGAGAGGTCTTGCTTTTTCCCTCACTGTTTTCAGCTCATTTTATTCACATCCCACCACAAAACTGGGGATAACCTCAGCTTTGGCTCCTGGCTAGGATCTCCTCTAAAGGCATCAATGGTACCCTTTTAGACAGATACTCACCATTCCAAGTAGATCAGGTATAGGGAAGCTATTTATTTCCTTTGCCACAAAAGATCAACTCAACACACAAAAGATTCATAAACACGTTTACAAATACTTAAAACATCAAACTCCTTAACGGTTAAGATAGCCGTTGAACTCAACAAGTTCAGCAGTTGGGATCATTGACCTGTGCTCAGAGAAAGAAACCCAGTCTGGGAGAATCCATGAGGGCTCCTACTAACATGCCTTGTGTAGACAATCTTTGCTGGAGTTGAGGGAGGAATACGGTCTTTTTCCCTCCAGTGGAGCATTGTTGGAATCCCTAGCCACATACTTGGAAAAATAGAGCAAGAGTGAATATTGTCTCTCCTTTAAAGGCTACGGAGACAGGAAGGAATTCTCTCTCTTTGATGCAGGCTCCTGTCGGGTATCTATGTGAAGAGAGGAAATGGAGACTGTCAGCCTCCAGGGCACCTGGCTCATTGGAAATGGCCAGAACACAAGTTTGGCACTAGGTGTGCTCTGTGGAATCACTCCTGAAGACCAGGCTCCAAACATTTTCCATAGGGCAGACTCCAGTACAGCTGGGAGATTTGGGAAAGGCCCCTGGGATGTGGAGCCTTGAGATGTACTAGAGATTCCAAGATGTGAAGGGGAGAAAGGGGAGCCCTCTGTGTACAGGAAACAAGCCTTGCCAAGACTTGGAGGTGGCATCGTACAACGAAAGAACAAGCACTGAGATAGGAGAGAAGAGAGTAAGAGGAACAAAAATCACCTTTGTGTAATAATGTGAAGAAACTGATTCGGCTTCACTGATAACTAAACCCAGATGACTTTTTTATGTTAGGAAAGAATCGCATCGCTTCCTGCAGACAAAGTAGATGTTCAGCAGGGTGCGTGAACTAGACGGTTATTTCTAAGCACAACTGTATTTGGATTTAAACCAGAAAGATTATGATCTATTAATTTCTTGCTTTTTTAAAAAAGAAACAAAAGATTACTAATCTACCCCTGGCAATGCATTCCAGGGTGTCAGTAACCCTTGTGATCAGAGAAATTCTTTCTAATTTGTTTTAAATCTCTTTTATTTTAGTTGGTTCACTCATTCTTACTACAGTTATAACTAGATATTTTTTCTACTTGGAGCAAAAAGTTGAGGGGTGGTGTGTGTGTGTGTGTGTGTGTGTGTGTGTGTGTGTGTGTGTGTATGTGTGTGTAGTATAGAAAACAACCATGAATGTAGTGGGAGAAGGCGTGGAGTCTGGCTTTTACTGAGGGTGAAGGGAAGGTGGACCTAGGAGAGGGATGCCACTCTCTAAGGGTCTTGGGTGTGATGGCTGTTCATCAGAGAAAACACACGGATAATGTGGTTGGTGGTTCAAAGTGTGTACCCATTGCCCACCCTGCCAGTTCTCTGGGGACAGGTCCTTTTCATTCTACTGTGTTGGCCTTGGTCTTTGCCCTACTTAAAAAACAAACAAACAAAACAAAACCTTTACATTCTGTCTCAGAATCAATACTATGTTTTTGTTCTAAGGCGTAAGAGTGGTAAAGGCTGGGCAATGGGAGGTTAAATGACTGAGCTAGGAAGTGTCTAAGACCAGATTTGAACCCAGGATCTCCCATCTCTTGGCCTAGTTCTCTGTCCATTGAGCAACCTAGTTGCCCCTTTTGCCCTACTTTTCAATGAAAAGTACAAGGGGGCTCCACTGCTGTCAGACTTTTTTGTTTTTAAATCTGCTATTAATTTCTTCTTCTTGCTATTTTTCCAGATCAAGTCATCCCCAGTGTCATGCTTGGAGCTTCTTTAGAGCATATCCTAATCCACAAGAATCCTCTTCTACTTAACAAGTTTCAGAACAGAATTATATCCCTTCCACCAAGCAACTTCCTCCATTGCAGTTTTGATGTATTGTGACTCTTTACAAGAAATTAAATGGGAATTTTTTTAGTTTTGTGGAAACTGCTGGCAAAGACCAGCAGGCAAAATAGAAAGAGTTTAGAGACTCAGAAATGCATGAAATATATGTATATTATTGCATAATAACATATTTTACCATTTTAATATCATAAATATATACAATTTCTTTTCCTGTAAATACCTCATAAAAGAAAAAAGAAAAAAACTCAGACTTTTGCTCTGGAGCATATGGAGAATGGGCGCCTACTCTGCAACTCTTAGACTTGTAGACAATTTTAAAGCTCACAATCTGCACTGAAGAGGGCATATCCACACCAGAGGTAGTTTTTGAGTCCTGGACCTCTTTGGTGAAGCCTCAGGGCACTGAGACATTAAATGACTTTCTAAGAACCACAGAGCCAAGATGAGGCAGGACTTGAATTCAGATCTTCTTGACTTGAGACTAGCTTCCTAGCCACTATACCACTGTTTCTCCCTCCCTGGATTCTGCATATTTACTAGACATTATTTAATGAGAGAGTGAGTTCTGTTTCTTATTCTTCATGAATTCTTTTTTCTTTTTAGTTTTTACCTTCTTTCTTAGAATGGATGAGTATTGGATAATAAGTATTCCAAAGCAGAAGAATGGTAAAGGCTAAACAATTGAAGTCAAATGACTTGCCTGGGATCACACATCCAGGAAGTGTCTGAAACCAGATTTGAACCCACATCCTCCCGACTCCAAGCCTGGCTCGCTATCCACCCAGCCACCTGGTTACTTTGCATCCTTCATGAGTTCTTGACAATTATAAAACCCCTCATAGTACAGCTTTCTAAAACTATGGAAAGCTTGCTATCTTCATTGGTAGAAGGACTAACCAGACTGAGGTAATCAATCCCATTTTTTGAAGTCACAAAGCAAGCTAGCATTAGTTAGCTTATTTTTCCATATTTACTATGCTAACTGCCATGCCATCCCTATATTTCTAATTTACTTTGTCAGTTTGCTTGTTTATTCATTTATGTTTTATATCTCAATATCCCACCTACTTCCATAAAGCATTCGAGGTGGTTTTTCTTCCAGCTGGCATATGCCAAGTGATGCTTTTTATGGGGAAAGAACAAGATTAAATCTTCGCATCTCTAGCATCTCAAAGGAGGGGAAATGCTTTTCTTTATCTTTCCATAATGCATCGTCCCCTAGAAGCATGTTGGTTTTCATGGTCTTCCTGAATCTCATTTGAAATGTACAATTCTGCCCCTGTGCAGGCTGTTTCCTTTTTACCCTGAGAAGTAAGAAGGAAATGATTATGCCCAACTTTCATTTCTCACCTGAAGTATGTGTATCCCACATCGGAGTGAGAAACTTATCAAGGGGAAGAGAGGGGCGGCTTGGTAAATAACCACAAGATCCCACTGAAGTAAAATACAATTGATTTCTTAATTTTATTTCTTGTGCTCCTTGCGTAGTAAACTCTAGAATTGATTTTCTTTCATACTGAATGGAGGGTATGGGAAGGTTTACTAGTTCGGCAGTAGGGATGCTCCATCTCCTCTAAAAAGAACACTGCAACATTTTTAATTGCACAAAAAAGAATAGAAAGAAACTCAAACCAAATAGGATAGTTTTAAAAGTAAAGTAAAAAGGTTTTAGATGCTTAAAAAATGTCAAGTTGCATTAGATGTAAGTGGCTTTTTTACAGAAGGTTTGTGTGTGTGTGTGTATTGCAATATGTAAAGAAATGGTGTGTGTGTGTGAGTTTAGCTTAAGGTTGTTTTTTTTTAAAGGGTAAAAAAGGGAAAGCCAAGGGTTAAGTCAAGGATCCCCAAACTGGGAACACCTAATTCATAAGCTGTGCTTTATGGAATTAGGTTTTGATATATTGACATAGGTATTATCCTGTTGTTCAATTGTTTCAATCATGTCTGACTCTTCTTGACCCCATTTGGGGGTTTCTTGGCAAAAATATTGGAGTGGTTGGCCGTTTCTTTCTCAAGCTCATTTTACAGATGAAGAAACTGAGGCAAAGAGGGTTAAGAGACTTGCTCAGGGTCCCACAGCTAAGTATCTGAGGCTGGATTTGAACTCAGGAAGATGTTTTCCTGACTCCAGGCTTGGCATTCTATCCAACGGACAACCTAACTGCCCCAAGTATTGGCCTAAAATCACTTAAACCTGGTGGAAGTCTAATGGTAAAAGCTGTGAAACACACCCTAACCGCACAAATTCTGTTGTTCAACCTAAAGTAAAGTTTTTGGGAATTCAGAGCATGAATAATATGTCTCAAAGCTGTGACTACCTGAGAGCAGCAAATGCCTGGAGTATTCCATTAAGACTCTTGGTTAGACTCCTTCATTCTCCAAACGCCTCCCTCAAACCCTTTCCAGCCCCTTTTTACGAGTTTTCTTCCCTGTAAGAATCCTGCGGGCAGGAATCCTCTTTGTTTTGTTGTTGTTGTTGTTGGGTTTTGTTTTTTGCTTTGGCTTTCCCCATCATGGTTCCAACACATCAGGGGTCAGCATAAGAAACTAAATGGGATTTGGGGGGAGTTTTGAGGAAGCTACAGATGGTACACAAAGAACAGAAATACCTCAAAATTGACAATAAGTTATGATAAACACCACATAAAAGACAAAGAAAAAACTCCAACTTCTCTGGTTCAAAGGGAGGGCCAAAGAAGTCTATGCAGATTTTCCAGATCACAGGGATGCTGCTCCCTAACCCTGTGATGTAGAAGAGATCACTGTATTTGTATACCCGACACGTAGCACAGTACCTGGTACACAGTAAGTGTTTAATAAATGTTTGTTGCCTGGACTTTGTCTTCCACATGAATCAGGAGCATAAATGATCCTTAAAGCATCTTGATTTGGCTTGGCCACACATTCAACTGAATTTGTTTTTCAAGACAGATTTGACTTCCTCAGAAGGACTGACTAAGCTAAAGATGATTTCCATTTCCCAGCTTGGAAGTCCCTAGTCTGAAGCGGAGGGACCTGGGATGTGCTGGGTGGTTAAAAGCAGTTGATGTAGACAAACTTGAGAGACTGCAAAGGATGGGGGAATAGCTTGGAGATGACATCATATAAGGATCAGCTAAGGGAGCCTGGGTCTGCTTAGCCTAGGCAAGAGCCCACCTAGATGGAACATGCTAGTGGCCTTCAAATCTTTTAAAGAGTGGACACTGCAAAAGGAATTAAACCTGCCTTGCTTGGCCCCAGGGAACTAGGAGCAATGAGAGAAAGGTCCAGAAGAGATTATGTTCAACATTGATGAGAAGAAAGATTTCCTGACGTGAGAGAGCCACAACTGGAGTGGGTCGCCTCAAGAAGTAGGAGGTGTCATCTTCCTGGAGGGCTTCTCTCGGGAGCTGCATGTTCACTGTTGGGTATGCTAGAGGGATTTTTATTTAGGTACATCCTGAACTAGATCTCTGAGGCTCCTTTTCACTCAGATTTTTGTGGCTGAACTGCCCCGGTACCCTCAGAGGGGATAACCTTCAAGTGGATAATGGAAGTTGACTGGAGCATGAACAGCTCTAATTGCCAAACAAGGGATCCAGGAGCACTGAACCATCACTTTGCTCTGAATCCTAGATACTGTATGTCATCTCTGTTCAGATTTCATCAGATTCTCCTTTGAGTCTCTTCTCTGCTATGGAGCTCATCTTGCCGCTTGTGGCAGCTGTGGTAAAGGAAAGAGACTCTTTCCCCTCGATGACAGGACACCCCTTGTTTCATGGTACATTTAGGAAGAAAAATATGCCTAATTTAAAACTTGGCGCTCCTCTTGAACTGGGAGGGCTGGACAATAAGGCAGCTCCCAGTGCATTTACTTTCTCAGCATTCTTGAGGGGTTGGCTCTCTCCCGAGTCACTGAGTGCCAAGGATAACATCTGGATCAGCAATTTCTCATAAGTCATTGGAACAAGGAACTTGAAACAAGGAGAAGAAGAAACCAGGAATTCAATAATAAATATGACAAGGTGGACAAACAAGAGAATTGAAACCAGATGAAAAGGAGCCTGGATTTCAGTACAGAAGGTCAAAGAATGCTTTCTCCACTTGGAAAACAACTTCCCTACCAAGCCTAAGGATAAGCCCTGATTGTATTCTTTCCCAAGCCAGCAACGTGCAGACCCAAGTTAGTGAGAGCATGTTTATATGGCAGATTTAAGACTTTCACATACAATTGAAAAATTAGTACAGTTTATTTCAGTTCATTGATGCCAGGAGCCATGATGCATTGGAGAGGAAAATTGGATTTATTGCATTTTGCTGGGTACTAGGCACATATGTGGTTTGTAACAACCAAACAGAGCTACATGTACTTGGGTATACCCCATTTTATAAAATATGTATCCCTGAAAGGATGTCTAGTTGTTGAAGGGGTGACCATAAGTGTAATATGACTGACTCCACCTTTTAAAAAATACAAAGAAAACAGGACCTAGATATCTATTTACCTCAGAAGATAGGGCACTTGATCCAGAAATTCTCTAATCCTCTTACTTCAGGATATATTCTGAATTCTCTTTTGGGGATTGCCTTCAATGTAATGGAAAGAGTGCAGGTAGAGGCAGCTAGGTGGCTCAGGCTTAGAGACTGGTGGTTCTGTGGCCAAATCTGGTTTCAGATATTTCCCAGCTATGTGATCCTAGGCAAATCACTTAACCCTAGTTGCCTAGCTCTTACTGCTCTTCTGCTTTGGAATCTATTCTAAGTATCAATTCTAAGACAGAAGGCAAGGGAAGGAAGGAAGGAAAGAATGAAGGAAGGAAGAAAAAAGGAAAGAAGAAAGAAAGAAAGGAAGGAAGGAAAGAAGGAAGGAAGGAAGGAACAAAAGAAGGAAGGAAGGAAGGAAGGAAGGAAGGAAGGAAGGAAGGAAGGAAGGAAGGAAGGAAGGAAGGAAGGAAGGAAGGAAGGAAGGAAGGAACAAAAGAAGGAAGGAAGGAAGGAAGGAAGGAAGGAAGGAAGGAAGGAAGAAAGGAAGGAAGGAAAAAGGAAAGAAGAAAGAAAGAAAGGAAGGAAGGAACGAAGGAAGGAAGGAAGGAAGGAAGGAAGGAAGGAAGGAAGGAAGGAAGGAACGAAGGAAGGAACGAAGGAAGGAACGAAGGAAGGAAGGAACCTGGAGATAGGAAGACTTGGGGTCAAACCCCATCTCTGATATTTACTAACTAGGTCAAATCAACAAGCATTTATTGGGTGGCATCTTTGTTCAAGGCACTATTCTAGCACTGGGCATACAAAGAATGATAAAAAAAAAAATCCCAGTCCAGAAGGAGGTCATGATCCAATAAGGATGACCATAAGCAGGTCATTATCCTCTCCAGAATCCAGCTTCATCATCTGTGAAATGAGGTAATGGCATACAATAGTCAGTCAACATGCATTTATTTAACGCCTACTATAAGCCAAGTGCTATAATAAGGGCTGATAAGCAAAACAACACCTATAATAGTGACAAGACTCTATCTTCAAGGAGCTCCTAGTCTAACGGGGGGAAACAACATGCAAAGAAACCTATATGCAAACAAGATACAGACAGGGTGAGTTGGGAATAATTTCAAAGGGAAGGTTTCAAGATTAGAGGATACAGATGTGGCTTCCTGAAGAAGGTGAGACCAGCTGAGTCTTGGGCAGGATGAGGCTGATGACTTTGTGCAACTCTGCCTCATTCAAATCTAATTCATGCATAAGTCAAGACTTACACCATGATGTCATTGAGCCTCTTTGAAAAATGAAGGATGAACAACAACATTTTGTATAGTCCCTAGCTGAAGGGGGGTGATGTGAGGATAAAATGAGAAGCCCTTTGCAAACTGGAAAGGCTATGAAAGTGTCAGGAATTCTTCTCAAAGCCTGGGGCATCATCTTTTGGACATTCTTCTTTTGGGGGGATTTTATTTAATTAGTTAATTTAGAACATGGACATTCTTTTTTTTTTTTAGTTTTTAAAAAATTATTTTATTTGGTCATTTTCATACATTATTCATTGGAAACATAGATTATTTTCTCCCCCCACCCCCCAGATTGTTTCCCAATTTGTTGCTTCCCTTCTAATTTTAGTTACATTGGTTTTGTTTGTACAAAAAGTTTTTAATTTGATGTAGTCAAAATTATTTATTTTACATTTTGTGACTCTTTCTAAGTCTTGCTTGGTTTTAAAATCTTTCCCTTCCCAAAGGTCTGACAAGTATACTATTCTGTGTTCGCCTAATTTGCTTATAGTTTCCTTCTTTATATTCAGGTCATTCACCCATTCTGAGTTTATCTTGGTGTAGGGTGTGAGGTGTTGATCCAAACCTAATCCCTCCCACACTGTCTTCCAATTTCCCAGCAGTTTTTATCAAAAAGTGGGTTTTGGTCCCAAAAGCTGGGGTTTGGAGGTTTGTCATAGACTGTCTTGCTGAGGTCACTTGCCCCAAGTCTATTCCACTGATCCTTCTTTCTGTCTCTTAGCCAGTACCAAATTGTTTTGATGACCACTACTTTATAATAGAGTTTGAGATCTGGCACTGCAAGGCCACCTTCCTTTGTATTTTTTTTCATTATTTCCCTGGATATCCTTGATCCATTGTTCTTCCAAATGAACTTTGTTATGGTTTTCTCTAATTCAGTAAAAAAGTTTTTTGGTAGTTCAATGGGTATGGCACTAAATAAGTAGATTAATTTGGGTAGGATGGTCATTTTTATTATGTTAGCTCATCCCACCCATGAGCAATCAATGTTTTTCCAATTGTTTAGATCTAGTTTTAATTGTGTGGAGAGTGTTTTGTAGTTGTGTTCATATAGTTCCTGTGTTTGTCTTGGGAGATAGATTCCTAAGTATTTTATATTGTCTAAGGTGATTTTGAATGGGATTTCTCTTTCTAGTTCTTGCAGCTGAACTAGGTTGGAGATATATAGAAATGCTGATGATTTATGTGGGTTTATTTTGTATCCTGCAACTTTGCTAAAGTTGTTGATTATTTCAATTAGCTTTTTGGTTGAATCTCTAGGATTCTTTAAGTAGACCATCATGTCATCTGCAAAGAGTGATAACTTGGTCTCCTCCTTGCCTATTTTGATGCCTTCAATTCCTTTATCTTCTCTAATTGCTACTGCTAGTGTTTCTAGTACAATGTCAAATAATAGGGGTGATAATGGGCATCCTTGTTTGACTCCTGATCTTATTGGGAAGGCTTCTAGTTTATCCCCATTGCAGATGATGTTTGCTGATGGTTTCAGATATATACTGTTTATTATTTTTAGGAAAGACCCTTCTATTCCTATGCTTTCTGGTGTTTTCAATAGGAATCGGTGTTGTATTTTGTCAGTGGACATTCTTTATGGTGACAAATGCTTATTCCTTCTTGGTAATAGATAAGAGCAGGGTCAGAGGCTCCTGGGATCATGAATTTTGAACTGGGAAAGCTCCTCTCAGCCTATCTATCTAGCCCAATGTTCTCATTTTGCAGGAGTATCCAATCCACTTCGTCAAATATTTATTAAGCACTTTCTGTATATATGGAATGCCTAGTGATAGGCTCTGAGGAGTCAAAGACAAAAAGGGAGACTGTCCCTTCCCCCAAGGATTTTGCTTTCTACTAGGGGGAAGGGAGGAGGGGAACAGCAAATGCTCAGATAAGTCTAATGAAATGGAGGAAGAAAGAGGGCAAAGGAGAGATTTAGACAAAGTATCCTAGGAATATTTGAGGAGGAAGGAAAAACACTTTGGTAGAGGCTGAGTGAACTTTTTGTAGCAGGGTGAGGTATGAAGATATATAACATGACTTCACCCTTGACATTCTCTGGGATATCCTAGGTTATTAATTGCATTAAAATGCAATTGGGAGATAATAAATATAATATTGTGTAAAATATTATATTTATTATATAAAATAAAAATATAATAGAATGCCGATAATGTTCATGTATTTTTTCCAGTCAATACAGAGTCAGCAGGGACCCTCATGTATGATTTAACACTGCTTCACCACCATCCTCCTTCTAGATGAGTTTGACACCACTAGTTCACTGGGACACTAAAGTAGCATAATGAAATGAATAGAGAGCCAAGTCTGAAGTTGGGAAGAATAAATTCTGGAGTTCAAATCTGGCTTCAGACATATACTAGCTTTGTGACTCTGGGCAAGTCATTTAATCCTGTTTGCCTCAGTTTCCCCATGTGTAAAATGAGCTGGAGAAGGAAATAGCAAGCCAGTATCCTTGCCAAGAAAACTCCACTGGGGTCAGGGAGAGTCAGACAGGAGTGAAACAAATAAGCAGTAATAACGAAGTGTATTGAGAAATGGGCTGGACTTGGAGACATGAGACGAGTTCAAATCCTGATCGCGTAATCATAGAGATAATGACATTTACCTACACTACCTATCTTCATAGATTTGTGAGGAAAATACTGGGAGACCTTAATTTATAATGTGTTTTATGAAATTTAATTTGACTATATTGGCATAGGTATTGACCCAGAGCCAATAAACTTAATCTTTAGATCACCTTAGATCTTAGATCTTAGAACCTTAGATCACCTCCTTACATAATTTTGAGTTTTATTATTATAGAACTCAGAGCTAGAAGAGACTGTCTGGAAACACAAGATCGCATGTTCAGGAAGGGACCTTAGAAATCACTTAGGCTCTGAAGATCCCAGTCTGAGAGCTGGAAGGGGCCTCAGAGACCATTGAGTTCCATCCTCTTATTTGATAGAGGAGGAACTGAGGCTCAGGGAGATGTAGATCCAAGTCACAAGAGTAGTGATTTTTTAAACCAAATCATTAAAATGTGCTCAGTGATCTCCCTCTTTCCCCCCAGAAATCTTCCAATAAAGAAATATTTTGTCCTGTAAATGAGGACCTCCTAATTTATCTCTTTTTTACATTTTGATCTAGAGGCATAAATGTATGAGAATTGGAGGGGTTTTGGTTTTTTGACTTGAGTCATATCTGCCTATATTTGTGCTTCCAGTTCCAATGGATGCTTTAGGGGCTTAGCTTTGGAGCACATGAAGACTGCAAAATCTGAAATCGGGGCTCCAGCTTTGGGTTTTGAGAAGCTAATTAGTCTGGTTCACTTCTGAATCTCTCCTCCTCTATATTCCCTTTCTATCTTTAGATCTATCAGCTCCCTGCTATTTCCCATTTTTTGAGGGAAGCTATAAGAACTAGGAATCTTTTAGTCCAGGAAGAAACAGCATTTGGAGATAGAGTGTCTAGTTAATGAATCTTTTTTGTTGTCTTTTCTCATATTTTCTTCCAGTCAATTTTAGATGGAATGGTTTCAGAAAGAGAAAACAACAGGTTTTCAGGGCTATATTACCTTTAAGCGCTTTTGAATTGCCATCATACTTCCTAAAAAAAACTCTGAGATGAATGGGGAATGTTCCTAGGCCAGCAAAACTGTGCAAGAATTTTATTTATTTATTTTTCTTAAACTTTTTAATTTTTAATTAATTAAAATATTTTCCCATGTTCACATGATTAATTTTCTTTCCCTCCCATCTTCTCTCTCCCATCGCAGAGCTGACATGCAATTCCTCTGGGTTGTACAAATGTTCTCACTCAATACCTATTTCCAGATTATTCATTTTTGCTATAGAGCAATTTTTTGAAGCCTAAGCCTCAAATCACATACCTATATATACATGTGATAAGTTATGTCATATGTTTTCCTTTTGCATTTCTACTCCCATAGTTCTTTCTCTCATTCTGGATAGCATTCTTTCCCATAAACCCTTCAGGAATGTCCTGGCTTGTTGTGTTGCTACTGGTAGCAAAGTCCATTATGTTGGATTGTCCCACAGTGTTTTACTTCCTGTGTACAGTACTCTCCTGGTTCTTCTTATTTCACTCTGCATCAGTTCATCAAAGTCCTCCCAGTTCATATGGAAAGCCTACAGATCATCAATACAGCACACTAGTATTCCATCAACAACAGATACCACAATTTGTTCAGTCATTCCCCAATCGAAGGGCATCCCCTCATTTTCCAATTTTTTGCCACCACAAAGAGCATGGCTAAAAATATTTTTGTACATGTAGTTTTCCCTATTATCTGTTTGGGGTACAAACCCAGCAGTCTTTTAAAGCCCTTTGCGCATAACTCCAAATTGCCTTCCAGAATGGCTAGATTAATTCACGATTCCATCAGCAATGCATAAGTGTCCCAATTTTGCCACATCCCCTCCAGCATTTATTATTTTCCATTACTGTCATATTGGCCAATCTGCTAGGTGTAAAGTAGTAACTCGGAGTTGTTTTGATTTGTATTTCTCTAATTATGAAAGATTGATAACACTTTGTCATGTGCTTATTGATAGTTTTGATTTCTTTATCTGAAACCTGCCTTGAAAACTAGGGGATGGCTTGATGTTTTGTACAATTGACTTAGTTCCTTATACATTTGAGAAATGAGACCTTTGTCAGAGGTTTTTGTTATAAATATTTTCCCAAATTTGTTGCTTACCTTCTAATTTTGATTGTATTGGTTTTGTTTGTACAGAAACTTTTTAATTTAATATAATCAAAAATATTCATTTTACATTTTGTAGTGTTCTCTATCTCCTGCTTGATCTTAAAATTCTTTTCCCATCCCATAAATCTGACATATATACTATTCTATGTTCACTTAATTGGGTTATGTTTTCCCTCTTTGTGTTTAAGTCATTTACCCACTCTGAGTTAATCTTGGTATGGGGTGTGAGATGCTGATCTAAGTCTAATTTCTCCCATACTGTTTTCCAATTCTCCCAGAAGTTTTTGTCAAATAATGGGTTCTTGTTCCAAAAGCTGGAGTCTTTGGGCTTATCAAACACTAACTTGCTATTAACATGTACCCTAAATCTATTCCACTGATCCTCCTTTCTATCTCTTAGCCAGTACCATATTGTTTTGATAACCACTGCTTTATAGTATAGGTTGAGATCTGGTACTGCAAAGCCACCTTCCTTTGCATTTTTCCCATTATTTCCCTTGATATTCTTTTTTTTTTAAACCCTTACCTTCTGTCTTGCAGTCAATACTGTGTATTGGCTCCCAGGCAGAAGAGTGGTAAGGGCTAGGCAATGGGGGTCAAGGGACTTGCCCAGGGTCACACAGCTGGGAAGTGTCTGAGGCCAGATTTGAACCTTGGACCTCCCATCTCTAGGCCTGACTCTCAATCCACTGAGCTACCCAGCTGCCCCCTCCCTTGATATTCTTGATCTTTTGTTCTTCCAAATGAACTTTGTAAAAAAATTTTCTAATTCTATAAAAAAAGTTTTTTGGTAGTTTGATAGGTAGAGCACTGAATAAGTAAATTAATTCAAGTAGGATTGTCATTTTTAATATATTAGCTCATCCTACCCATGATTGATATTTTTCTAATTGTTTAGATCTAGATTTATTTGTGTGAAGAGTGTTTTGTAGTTGTGTTCATATAGTTCCTGTGTTTGTCTTGGGAGATAGATTCCTAAGTATTTTATCTTATCTAGAGTAATCCTAAATGGAATTTCTCTTTCTAATTCTTGTTGCTGAGATGTGTTGGAGATGTATAGAAATGCTGATGACTTCCGGGGGTTTATTTTGTATCCTATAACTTTGCTAAAGTTGTTGATTATTTCAATTAGCTTTTTGGTTGAATCTCTAGGATTCTTTAAGTAGACCATCATGTCATCCACAAAGATTGTTAGCTTGGTCTCCTCATTGCCAGTTTTAATACCTTCAATTTCTTTTTCTTGTCTAATTGCTACTACTAGCATTTCTAGTATAATATTCAATAAAAGAGGTGATAATCGGCATCCTTGATTCACTCCTGATCTTATTGGGAAGGGATCTAAGCTGTCACCATTGCAGATGATACTTGCTGATAGTTTTAAATAAATATTGCTTATTATTTTGAAGAATGACCCTTCTATTCCTCTAGTTTCTAGTGCTTTCAATAGGAATGGGTGTTGTATTTTGTTAAAGGCTTTTTCTGTATCTATTGAGATAATCATGTGATCTGTTGGTTTATTATTGATATGGTCAATTATGTGATAACTTGTAGCCTTTTAGCTAGTATTTAATTTAAGATTTTTGAATCTATGTTCATTAAGGAGATGGGTCTATAGTTTTCCTTCTCTGTTTTTGGTCTTCCTGACTTGGGAATCAGTACCATGTTTGTGTCATAAAAAGAATTTGGTAAGACTCCTTTGCCTATTTTGTTAAGTAGTTTGTAGAGTGCTGGGATTGTATAAGTACTTTAGAAGCAACAGGATTTGAGAATAGAAGGGGAAAGCCATAGAAATAGACATAAAAGCCTAAAAGGAATAGAAATGAAAGGATGGAAAAGAAACAAAGAGAGAGATTCTTTGATTTTGTGATGAAGCAAAAACACAGAGAATGATGAGAGAGCCATCAAAAAAACAGGGAAAAACCTCAAAGGAAGTTCTCCCTTCTTAGCTAGGACTAGAAAGGAAAGGTTTTAGGGGAACTTTAGTTATTAAATAAATATGTATTTTGCAGTTGGATAAGCCATAAGTTCCTTTAATCATCTTGTGTTTCTCTTAAGTACTCCCCTTTTTAATTAAAATATTTTTATTGGTGTCTTTGCCTTTGTATTCCATTCATTTCCAAATATTGCTTTTCTCCCTCCCCTAGTTATTGAGTCATCCCTTGCAACAAAGTTTTTAAAAGAAAGGGGAAAAAAAACAATAGTTTCAGGGCAGCTGGATGGCACAGTGGATAGAGCACCAGGCCTGGAGTTGGGAGGACCTGGGTTCAAACCTGGCCTTAGACACATTGTACCTGTGTGAACCTGGGCAACTCACTTACCCCATTTGCCTAATCCTTGCAACTCTTCTCTCTTAGAGTTCTGAGTTTTAAAAAATAGTTTAACAAAATTAAGCAAGACACCATATATGTCCACCAAGGTAGGCAATATTCTCTACCTCTACCTTTGCAGTGAAAGGTGTAGAACAGAGCACTTAATTTCTCTTTGTTGTGCCAGTTCTCAAGTGAGTGTACTTTTTTTTTTTAGAAAACCCTTACATTGCATCTTAGAATCAATATTGTATATTGGTTCCAAAGCAGAGGAGCAATAAGGGCTAGGCATTGAGGATTAAGTGACTTGCTCAGGGTCACACAGCTAAGAAATATCTGAGACCATATTTGATCCCAGGACCTCCCCTCTCTGGGCCTGGCTCTCTATTCACTGAGCTGCCCACCTGCCCCTTAGAAGTGGGTGTACATCTAAACAAACAGTGACCCCTTCAGTTCTGTTCCTAGAACTTAGAGGATCTTCAAGGAAGAAGCAGATGAACCCATCAATAGTTTAAGGAAGGCCATGTGGGGGAAATTGTGGCATGGTGGGTAGCGGACCCTGAACTTGGATTCACTGAATCTGAATTCCTGGCTCTGGCGCTCTCTTCTTGTGTAATTTTGGACAAAACATCTCCTCTCTCTGGTCTTGGTTCATTATTTGTAAAATAAAGGAAATGGACTCAGTGACTTCTGATAATCCTTCTAGCCTGGGTGTGCTTTAGTCATCCCTAAGAACCTATTGTTGAATTCTTAGACCCAACATTTATGCCTCAGAAATCCATTGATTTAATGGATTTTTTAAATTTTCCGGACTTAAGAAAAGTGTCAATAATACCAGTTAAACTTGAAAATATGTGCATATCTTTTTTTCCCAGAAGAGCCTGGTTCTTAAACATTTACTAGCACATTTACTAACACTATTGCTTCTGTTCAACATCCATGCTCCTGAGCTTTCCAAAACAAGGTCAACTTGATGAATATTCACACTTGGGCTAGGACTGACACATCCAGAAGAGAGCCAATTAATTAATTGTTTTTCTGTGTCGAGGACATTTAAAAGAGAGCAAAGATGGGAAAAGCTGTGATGTTGAACTAAGTATATATAAAGGAGATCTATTCTGGAAGTAGCACCATTTTGAGGGCATTGAGTATCTAATGTACACAATATCTGAAGAAGGGAAAGATACCAAAAGTATAAAAAATAGGAACTTATTAATACCAAAAAAGTAACCTAGAGAACCTCAGTAAATACTGACCTGTAGGTCTATACCCTCCTTCATACAAAATCTTTATGAGTCATCTACACATTGTATAAATGGAGATTTTGAACCTTTGACTTCATTCCCCAGAAGTCCTTAGTATTTTCCCAAATTCCCTATAATCTCTCCTGCGTCTCCACATTGGTGAGATCACATTATTGGTACTTAACTGACTGTAACAATTCCCCGACCGTCTCTTCTTGCATGATGTAACATCAGCAGTGATGGTGGTAAGGTGGGGAAAATTTGAAAATGGCTAAACAGCCATGGGCACATGGTTTTTTATTTTGTATCCTCTTTATTCTTTGATTTCTAATTATCTTTAATATACCTTATAAGAAGTAATAATTTTATTATTAGAGATATAATTTTAATTTTTACACTATGAAGTGATGACATCCTCAAGGAGGTTATTATTATGCAGCAAGTAGGCTTTGTTTGCAAGCGATGTTCAACAAGGGGAAGCATCTTTACATTTTCACAATTAACCAAAAAGATCTAGAACTTTTAAGATCTCACTATATTTATTGTTTGTTGATCATGAAAGCGCATTTAATTTAGTAGAATCATACACCATCACCTTATAACAAAGAGTTTCCCATCCATAGATCAAAGTCATTCAGGATTCCTTGGAAGATATAACAACAGAAATGATCTGTTGAATGACCTTCTGATAAGGAACATTAGATGAGGCAAAGAACAGGGGTATGCATGATAAATATGTCCACCACCAGGATGGAAGAGATCTAGACTAGAGTTCAGGTTGAAGAGTGATTCCCTAAGGATGGTGAGGACCTATTTGTAGATGACATTAAATGAATTGTGTCAAGCCTCCAGATAACTGCAGAACCTTTTAAGAGATATTTGCAGTCATTCAGCAGAGTCTGGTCTGCCTATCCACATAAAAAAACACAAGTGGATGAAAAATATCTTTTGTCCTCATTTCAACATGCATTTGGTTGGATTCCTTATAAAATTTGCTCAGTAGGATGGATATCCAGGACAGGAGACAGATGAACAATGAGGTGGGCTCAGTCAGTCAGTCAATGAGCATTTCTTTTTTTTTTTTAAATGTATTTAATTAATTAATTTAGAATATTTTTCCATGGTTACAAGATTCATGTTTTTTTCCCTGCCCTCCGTCAAACTCCATCCTGTAGCCAAAGCGCAATTCCACTGGGTTTTACATGTGTCTGTCACTCAGCAAACATTTCTTAAGTGGCTACTATGTACCAAGCACTGTGCTAAATTTGGGCATGCAAAGAAAGGGAAAAGCTCCCATCTCAAGGAGTTTACAGTCTAACAACAGAGACCACATACAAACCACTAGGTACAAACAAGATATACAGAATATCCCAAAAGTCTTAGTGTAGTGTAGTGTAGCTCTAAGCTTTCATAAGTTTAAAATATTTAAAGGAAAGTGGAAGATAATCAACAGAAGGAGGGCACTAATATTAAGGGATCAGAATTGCATGAAATGAGAATGGACTCACTTTCAGGAAATTGCAAAGTTCTTTGACATTCCCAAGCTTCCCATAAAAGAAAGCAAATTTTCATGAGGAACATATTGGTTTTATGTGGCAGCAAAATAGGGAATGCCATTAACTTTGAAGAATTAAAGGTGAGTATCACAAAAAGGGCAATGGAGAGGGCACATGGTGGTTGTGAGCAAATTATAACACATAACCAATAATCCAAGAATATCTTCAAGAAATTTTATAAGAGGTTGAGAAGATAGGTTGACTATATGGAAAGAGTAAGAGATGTATACTCCAATGGTATTCTTTTGATGTTAGGGAAAAGACTCTTTGTGGTAAACTTTGAGTAAAGTTTGGGTAAAATAAAAGGCACAAAGGATGGGCATGAAGGGATGGGTTGTCCTGGAGACAACTCCCCAGTGAAGATCACAAAGCTATTTGATTATTTTTATGGACATTTGGCATAATGGATAAGCGATTGGTCTTGGAGACAGGAAGATATGGGTTCAAGTCCCATGACTAATTGTTAGTAGCTGTGTATGATCTTGGACAAGGTATTGATCTTGGCCCAAGATATTTGTTTAAAACTGTAAATTTTAGGTGGATCATGATCCAAATTGAAGAGAATTCCCTCTCATCCTGATATTCTCAGGGATCCTTGACTGTAATCTAATGTTCTTCTTGGGAGTTCAACAAACCATAAATACACACAGAGAAAGAAAAAGGAGGAAATGAGCTAGAAAGTAGTTATGTACAAAAAATAGAAAGATTTTAATGTGCCAAATTTGGGCCTTTCTCAGACCTGGTTTTAGAGGTTGGGAAGAATCACTGAGCATTTAGATATGCAAAATTGCAGTTGAACCTGAATTATGTTATTCTTTTGGATTTAACCTTGTAGTGTTTTTAACTTCAACTCAATGATAAATTCCAAGCAATGTCATAGGACAACAAATGCCTGGGGGAGGGAAGGACATGGACACATTACAGTCATTCCACTGGCTGCCTTCCCATCATGTCAGCCCATTAACAGAATATACAAAACGCATAATGAAAAGAAAAGCCTTGAATTACCAGAATAATCATTGTCAGGCTTTCCCCACGCAGGTCCATCTTATTCCATTTACTCCTACTTGAAAAATTCCCCAAAGTCATCTGGCTTAATGGTCAAACTACTATTTATTTAAATGCCTTAGCTGAATGCTGTCTCTGTATTTTGATAATAGTGACAATCACTTTCAAATAAGTCCATTTATTATGAACTTAATATATGATGGGACTATAATGACAGAAAGGAAAAAAGTTTCTGACTTCAAGGGCATTATAGTCTATTTAGGAGATAAATACACGGTAATTTGAAAAGGGAAAGAGCAGCCATGAATAGTGTAATTTTAAAAAATACTTAGGGCAGGAAATAGTATCTGAGAAGAATCTTGAAGGAAGTTAAAGAGTCTAAGAGGCTGAGTTAAGGGGGGGTGATGAATTTTAGACAAAGGGGACAACAGTCTTACAAAGACAAGGAGACTAGAGAGAGGTATAATGAGAAGTTCAGGAAATAGCTAGTAGGTCAACATGACTGGAACATAAAATTGAATGAAGGGGAGTAATGGGAAATAAGTCCAGAAAATTGGGTTGGAACCAGATTGTGGAGGGCTGTGGATGACAAGCTGAAGAGTATGTATTTTATATAGGCAATAGTGAGCCTCTCAAGATTTTTGATCAGAGGAGTAACCTGTTGATATCCATCCTGAAGGAAAATTGGATTGGAGAGGAGGAAAGACTAAAAGTAGGGAGACCAGTTAGAAGTCTTATAATAGTTCAGGTTAGAAGGAATGAGAGCTTAGATTGATATGGGGGAGAGAGAAAAGAGTGGGAATGAGAGATGTGAAGGGATAAAGATGAGACTTGGCAAAGGAGTGAGTATGGGGTATGGAGGAAAGCCAAGAATTAAGGATAAGTTGTGAATCTGCATAATGGGAAAAGATGGTGGTACCCTTGACTGAAATGTGAGAGTTTGGAAGCAGATCAACCCTAGAAGGAAATAAAATGATTTTTATCTCTATTCTAAAAAATATTCTATTTCTATATCTCAGAGAGAAATCTGAGAGTCATCTGCATTGATATGCTCATTGAACACACAGGGACTCATAGGTGACCAAGAGAACAGCAGAGGGTAAATGGGACCAACTTTGCTGAATAGTCACACTTGCTGCATTCATATATTCCATTTCATTGACATGGACATTGGGACCGAACCTGTGATTTCATTGGTAACTCCGAAACTGGGAAAGTCCATTGCCCAAATACAGAAACATTGTTCAGCTAAGGCAGTTAAAGAGGTGAGGGGATGATCACACTGACTAGAACCTAGTAGTTGAGTTCTCTCTCTAGCTTACAGGCATAGAGCCTTATCTAATCTCCCTTAATGGTAAGAGTTATTCATAGATTATGTTAAGGACTAATCATTATGCTCACTAATCATTAATTACACCAATGGTTAATTATTGTGTTGATGATTATCATGATAATAATTAATGCCTAATAGCCCATACCACGTCCCTGTTGATTTTCTCCAATTTATCCTGTCTATAACTAGTTTGTATGTAGCTATTTGCATGTTGTCTCCTTCATTATACTGTGAGCTCCTTGAAACAGCATCTGCCTTTTACCGTCTTTTGAATCCTCAGTGTTCAGCGCAGTGCCTGACACATAGTAGGTGCTTAATAAAGGTTTCTTTCTTTTTTTCCTTATGGATTCTTGCCCAGTATTCCTTGGTTACTCCCTCCAGAAAAGTAGGCACCTTTGGCAGGTTACGCCAAGTAGCTTGGCATGGGCTATGTTATTTTTCCCATTTTTCAATATCTGAATCCATTCAAAGACTCTAGATATAGCTTCTGACCTGTACTTTCCAGAGAACAATTTCCACATGTTCGACGTGTAATGGGGACGAGAGAATTCTGAAATAGCAATGGAGTTTCTCCATAAAAGTCATCCTTTATAGACTGATAAGTCATGCTGGTCAACTTCTGAATGGTTGTAATTCTTTAGGCAGTCCTCTGTTGCCCATCATCTCCTAGTTCCATTCTGGGATGCCAGGCAGTTTGTGAAGTTCGATGGCGGCCGAGGGAGCTCTTTTAACCTCATAAGTGTCACATGATAAGTTTTCATCATGTTCCTCTAGGCTTGGAGGCAAGCATGTCATTGTTAGCATAGCAGTCAATCAATCAAACAGTAAATACATATTCATTCAGTGCCTCCGATTTATCATCTCTTTGACTTTCAAAGCCCTTTATAACATCCCTTCATACCTTTCTCATTCCTTATTCCATTCCACATATTCTAATCCAGTGGCACCAACCTTTCTGCTATTCCTCATATTCCATCTTCCAATTCTAAGCATTTTCATAGGCTGTCCCCCATGTGGGGAAAAAGTCTACATCCTCATCTCTAACTCCTATCTTTAAGTCTTAGTTAAGGCTCCTCTTTCTTCAAGGAGTCTTTCTTGGTCCTTTTTAATTCTACTGCCTTCCCCCTGAAGTGACTCATTAATTATTAATTTTGATAAACCAATAATGACTAATTTGAATTAATAATGATAAATTAATTAATGATGATAAAATGATTAATATCTATATTGCACTTTAAAATCACTGTCTTACTGGATCCTCACAACCACCCTGGGAGGTAGGTGCTATTGTTATGATAATTTTACAGAAGTGGAAACTGAGGTAAGCAGAGATTAAATGACTTGCCTGGGGTGGCTTGCCAAATTTGGACTCAGATTTTCCTGAATCTAAGCCCATTACTCTATCCACTCTATCACCTAGTTTTCTCTAGTTTATCATATCATATCACATTCTATTTCATATTGCATGTATCATCATACCATATATTACATCATAGATAATGTCATATCATATATCATATATTTCATGCCATGTCTCATATCATAACTCATATTGTATCATGTGTATATATCTCTATCTCTACATCTCTATTTATCTTTCTATTTCTTTGTGTATTTTTCTATGTCTATCAATCTCTATATGTCTCTGTCTGTCTCTCATCTGAATACATCTCTTTGCATGCTGTCTCCTCCATTACTAGAAACCAATGAATGTCCTTTGCCTTTGAATCTCAAGTGCTTAGCACAGTGCCTGGCACATAGGAAGCCTTTGATAAATGCTCATTGATGTCCTTCGAGCTAAGAAAGCACTGAGCAGGGCACTGAGGATACAAAGAAAAAAGAGAAAAAGACTCTGCCTTCAAGCAACATATTTTATTGGGGGAAACCACAATGTTCATTGTTTACATGCAGAATATCTATAAATTAAATACCTGGTAATTTTTTTTGAAGAGACTACCAGTAGCTGGAGGGCATCTTGAAAGGCTTCATGAAGAAGGTGGTGCTTCAGCTGAGTCTAGAAGGAGACCAGAGATTCTAAGAGTAGAAACTGAGGGGAAAGCATATTTCAGGAATGTAGGACAATCCAAGCAAGCAAAGGCTCAGAGGAGGTAGATGGACCAGGAGTGGGATGACCAGGAGAGAAGTCAGCTTTTCTGGACTCTATGGTCCTCCCAGTGGCTGAGTGAGTCAGCAGGCAGAAAAAGTAGGTAAGGGCTTTAAAGACTAAGCAGGGAGATTACATCCCTAATTCCCTAAGCAAGACCATTGAAATTATCCAATGCCCAAGATGTAGTGCAGAGTAGTGTAGGGGGGACCAGGGTTAGATGGAATTAACTTTCCATTTCTCACCTCTTGTCTCTGCCCTGATGCTCCCTCATACCAGAGATGCTTCTACCTCACCTCTGCTCCTGAAGTCCCCTACGGGTTATCAAGTCTCAGCTCGTCTGTCAACTTCTTTGGGTGATCCTCTTAGAACAGAAATGCCAAGTAGTCAGGAGGACAGAGAATCAGGTCCTGTTCCTGTGTGCCCATGATATACCAAGAGCTAGCATTTATAGAGCACCTTATGTATGCTCTCTCATTTAATCCTATACTTTATTATCATTTTTCCCATTGTACAGATGAGGACTGTGCAACTGAGACAGGTTGTGACTTGCCCAGGATCACAGGATTTTAACTTGGATCTTCCTGACTCCAAGTCCACCAGTTTTCATGATTTAGTGACTGTGGGTGGATTATTCCACCCCTCAGTGCCTCCAGGAAGTTCTCCAAGAATCTCTGTTGCACCATTTGCATTCTCACAAAGATGAAATCAGCGGTCCAGATCCTTTGCACTTCCCTAACCCCTTAAAAAATCCATATCCATCAATGAGCATCTCTGTATTTTTTTTGACAAGCAATTCAATTTGGGTTATGCATGTATTATCACATAAGATATATTTCCATTTTTTTAATTCCTAAAGATTAATCTTATCCTCTTTTCAAATAGATAGAAGCTAAGGCAGAGCAGAGTAGTGATGTGCCCAGTGATATTTATTGAGTCACTGGCAAAGTTTAGGTGAAAATTGGGACTGTGGAGGTGAAAAATATCAGCTTTTCAGATCTGTTTTTGTTTTTTAAATGGGAAACTCACTACTGTGTGGGCATCCCACTGCTGGAAATCCTTCTAAGACTACTTCAGCTTTTTGGCTTTTGTTTTGAGGTGCTTTTTTTTTTTAAGGAACACAAAATCATTCACTTGGGTAAACAGGCCTATAGAGATGAAAATAAAATTCTCATGAAAATAACATTTATAAGGAGAAGCCTCCCTGCTTTCATCCTTGTTATTCTCTGAGTCTGACACTGAATAGTAAGACCCCATTCTCTGCAGGGGTGGGCTAGAAGCAGAAAGCCATCCAAACATCACAGAGGCTCTTCCAGATTTGTGATGATTTCCATTCCAGGACTATGGCACATAACGCCTGCCTTATGGGGCAGAGACCTTGGTGCGCAGCCCAGCACAGACATAACCAGCATGTTCCCAAGGCAGGATCTTACTTCTGCCCTCCCAAGCAAGAAACACAAGTCTGATAACAAGCCTCTCCCTCATCCCGGGGAAATGATGGAAGTTACTTTGTCTCCATCCTCATCCAAGGTCATCTTTGTGGTGCTTCTGAAACTTAGTCTATGGCCATTATTCAGCTTTTACCTTCAGTTAGGCTATAAGATAGTTTCATTTGCTTATTTTACTGTCTTTTTTTGGAGGGGGGTCACTTTAGTTATTTAAACAGACATTTTATTTTTATTAAGCATCAACAAACATGAACATTTCAATAAAAAATAAAAGAATAAATGGATGGATGAATGAAACACATTCATTTAGTGTGTAGCATGTGCCAGCCATTATAGTCAGTGCTGAGGATAGAAATTAAAAAAAAATACAAATCCCAAATTCCCTGCACTCAAGGAGTTTATATCTTTAAAAATAGATTTTTATTCTTTTTTTTAACATTGACTAAAGAGGGGAGAGACTGGACAGCCCCAATTTGCCAGTTGGACGCTGTTACGATAACTGTAAATAAAAAGTGATGAGGATCTCAACCAGTGTAGTGGATATGGGAGCAGAAAGAATGGACCTGTGTCAACTAGGTTGAAGAAGTAGAAATGACCAAGACAGTCCAAATCTATGGACAGTGAGGGAGTCTGGTCAGAGATCAGCTGTGCCAGAGGGACTGACCAGGCCAGCAGGGCAGAGTAGAGAGGATAAAACCCAGGAGGAGGTCTCCAGCAGCCTGTTAGGAGGGCTCTTACTCACTTCTCTTGGTAACTGTGATTTCTGACTCCAAACTACGGTCATCTCTTTATTTGATCCTTTTGCCCCATTCCCAGACACTACCTTGAAAGGGTACTGATTTCCACCAGACAGTTATAAGTTTTAAAATGCCAAATACATCATCCTTAGATTACAAAAGTGATTTGTTAGTTCCGTGTAAAAAATTCACGTTTCTGATATTTTTCCTAATCTCATTTCCTCTTTTAATTCCTTCACTGTATTATCCATTTCATAATGTTGACAAAATTCCATTTTCACTTTTTTGTTTTAATATAATATAAACTTATTGAAGACAAGAATTCTTTCTTTCCCTCTCTTTCTTTCCTTCTTTCTTCTTCCTTCCTTTCTTCCTTCCTTCCTTCCTTCCTTCCTTCCTTCCTTCCTTCCTTCCTTCCTTCCTTCCTTCCTTCCTTCCTTCCTTCCTTCCTTCCTTCCTTCCTTTCTTTCTTTCTTTCTTTCCTTTCTTTCTTTCTTTCTTTCTTTCTTTCTTTCTTTCTTTCTTTCTTTCTTTCTTTCTTTCTTTCTTTCTTTCTTTCTTTCTTTCTTTCTTTCTTTCTTTCTTTCTTTCTTTCTTTCTTTCTTTCTTTCTTTCTTTCTTTCTTTCTTTCTTTCTTCTTTCTTTCTTTCTTTCTTTCTTTCTTTCTTTCTTCCTTTCTTTCTTCCTTCTTTCTTCCTTTCTTCCTTTCTTCCTTTCTTTCTTTCTTTCTTTCTTCCTTCCTTTCTTTCTTTCTCTCTCTCTTTCTTTCTCTTTCTTTCCTTCTTTCTATCTCTCTCTTTCCTTCTTTTCTTCTTTCTTCTTTCTTCTTCCTTCCTTCCTTCCTTTCTTCCTTCCTTTCTCTTTCTTTCTTTCTTTCTATCTCTCTCTTTCCTTCTTTCCTTCTTTCTTCTTTCTTCTTCCTTCCTTCCTTCCTTCCTTCCTTCCTTTCTTTCTTTCTTTCTTTCTTTCTTTCTTTCTTTCTTTCTTTCTTTCTTTCTTTCTTTCTTTCTTTCTTTCTTTCTTTCTTTCTTTCTTTCTTTCTTTCTTCTTTCTTTCTTTCTTTTCTTTCTTTCTTTCTTTCTTCCTTCCTTCCTTCCTTCCTTCCTTCCTTCTTCCTTCCTTCCTTCCTTCCTTTCTTTCTTTCTTTCTTTCTTTCTTTCTTTCTTTCTTTCTTTCTTTCTTTCTTTCTTTCTTTCTTTCTTTCTTTCTTTCTTTCTTTCTTTCTTTCTTTCTTTCTTTCTTTCTTTCTTTCTTTCTTTCTTTCTTTCTTTCTTTCTTTCTTTCTTTCTTCTCTTTCTTCCTTGTATACCCAGAACCCAATACAGTGCCTGGAACATAGTAGGTGCAGTTAGTAGCCCAGTGCATAAATGTTGGATAGTAGTTGAAATCCTGCTTCTGATCTGTCACTGTTTTCAGTCATTTTCAGTCATATCAGACTCTTTGTGACTCTATTTGGGGTTTTCTTGGTAAAGATTCTAGGGTGGTTTGCTGTTTCCTTCTCCAGTTGATTTGACAGATGAGGAAACTGAGGTAAACAGGGTTAAGTGGCTTGCCCAGGGTCACAGAGCTAGTAAGTATCTGAGGCTGAATTTGAATTCTGGGCTTCTTGATTTCAGGCTCTGTGTTCTACCTACTGTACCACTAAACCACACTTGAATTATTAAAGAAGTCCATTATAGAATTTTTAAAAAATGTTAATAACTCCTGAATCAGTCCAACCCCTTCATTTAAAAAACAAACATACAAACATTACCTTCCATCTTGGAATCAATACTGTGTATTGGTTCCAAGGCAGAGGAGTGGTGAGGGGTAGGCAATGGAAATGAAGTGACTTGCCCAGGGTCACACGACTAGGAAGATTCTGAGGCCATCAACCTCTTCATTTTATAGACAAGGAAATGAGGCTCTGATAGAGAATTAGCTTGAGAACACATGGTGTCACTGACTGGACTCAAAGCCAGCTCTTCCAACTCCAGATCCATGCTTCTTTCCCCTTGTACCACATTGCCTTGAAGGTCTATCTGGGCTAACCACTTCTAGGAGGAGGAGATGACTTGTATATGCCTGGCTTCACTTTGGGTACAAAACACACAGTGAGTGATATCAGGCTAGGAGTTGATGAAGATCAAGGTCAGCAGGAGTCCTGAGAAATATGTCACTCTTTATGCAGCTCAAGGACACAAGGACTCTATAACATGGGGTGACCTCATCCATTCCAATGGATTTATTCCATTGACCATATTCCAATGACCATCTCTATGTTAATTATTCTCAAATCAGCTTTTCCTACCCCAAGTGCTCTCTTGACTTCCAATCTTGCATCTCCAGCTGCCTTTTGGACATCTCAGACTGGATGTGCATATCTTAAACTCATCATGGCCAGAATGGAACTCATTATCTTTCCCCCATAAACCCTCCCTGCCCCCTACTTTCTCTACTGCCATAGAGGGCACCACCATCCTCTCTGTCCCCCAGGCTCACAGCCTAAGTCATCCTTGAGTCCTCACTGTTTTTCTCCCCCAAATTCAAGTTATTGCAGAGTCGTTCTCAAATATGATCATTCTCCCTGCTGCATGCCTTCAACTATTTCAAAAACCCACAGGGGTCTGGCTGCCTCAAATCTCTCCCCACTCCAATCCATCCTCCATTCAGTTGTCAAAATGGTTTTATTGCAGCTTTGTTGCAACCACATCAGCCTGTCCTGTGTTCAACCAACTCCAGAGTTTCCCAGTTCTCCAGGAACAAACACAGAACGTTCTCTGGCATTCAAAGCCTTTCGTCATCTAACCCTCTCTTACCTTTCCAGTCTTCTCACCTTTACTCTCTGACATGTACTCTTCAATTCAGTGGACATGGCCTCCTGACTGTTCTACAAGATGCCACACTCTACTTCTCTGCTGTGGGAATTTTCCAGGATTGTCCTCTCATGTCTGGAATGCTCTTTCCTCCATTCTGACTACTGAGCTCCCTGGCTTCCTTGAAGTTCCAAATAAGATCCCACTTTCTATAGGAAGAGTTCTCCAACCTCTCTTACTTCCAATGCTGTCCCTCTATTCATTAACCCCTATTTATCCTATCTATAGCTTACTTTGATTATATTTGTTTGCATGTGGTCATCCCCATGATATTGTGAGCTTCTTGAGGGAAAGAACTATCTTTTGTATTTTTGTATCCTCAGTGCTAAACACAGTGCCTGGCACATAGAAGGTCCTTAATAAATATTGATTGATGGATGGAATGATTGTTTTTACTCTGATGCCAGGGAAGAGCTCCCATCTGCCTTTGCTGACCCTGTTCTGACATTTATATCTGCCACTTAATGACCTAGGACAGCTTCTCTTGGTTCCTACTTATTTCTTTACCCCTCCTATCACTTCCCACTTGCTTTGATGATCCCTGATTTAATTCAACTTGATTGAGGAATAACTGAGCTTGTAACCCAAACAAACCAGCTAAACCTTTGCCGCTCTTGTACCTTAGTGCTGAAGGCCCCAAGACTGTCTATGATTATCATCCACACTTCTTTGGTTTCAGAAACATCACTTATGGCTAATAGATGGCCATTTCTTCTCTTCATTATTAAGCAAGCAAGTAATCACCTCATCCACAAATGGAAGAGAGGAGGCATCTGCTTCTCTGGTTATGATGTGAAGTCCTTGCATTAGGATTTTGTGTCCTCTATTTCCTTGGGTCTTTACTGTGCCCCCAAGCACAGTTTTGTTCACTGTTCCACCATCAGCCTCTTCGGGACTCTTGTCTTTGGATCCATTGCTTTGCTTCTTTGGCCCCCACTTGAAAATATGTTTCTGGGCCATTAGAGGTTGAGCCTTCCTTGCAAGGGTGAAGTCATGCTTCTTCTCTTTTCTTAACTGCCTCACCTCACTTATTTGGTGGTAACAGCCCTGATTCCACCTTAGTACACCTCAGGCAGGTGTATCACATTTAGGCATATTTGCTACAATCTGACCTTGTCACTTGTTCTGGTTCTACTGAAATTCTCCAGAATGGTGTCTGCAAATGAGACACCCCAATGATAAGGTCAGAAAGCATTCCTCTTGTGTGTCTAAGCAACAACCCCAGTGTGTCTCTACATTGAAATGTTATTAAGGACATGCCTAAAGCCCAGAATCATCCCTTTGACATTCTCCATCAATTTATTGATCTTTTTTGACTTCAGTTTCTGCCAGTGCTTTAGCATACCCGAAGCCTATCTAAATCCTCGAACACTGTTCTCTGGTGGGGCTTGACTGCTCTCCTGAAAAGATCCTCTATTGGACCTCTACTATCTCTCTGACACAGGATGCCTGTCCTCAGCCTTACCTACAGGAAAAATGCCATTTCCAGGCTGGCATGAAACTGGCAGTTTCTCTGCAGAAAAGCCTTCCTTGTGGTGTGATGCTCCTTTTTTCTAAGCATCCCTTCCCCCTCAAAGTGTGACTTATCACTTAGATTCCAGGAAGATTCCCTAATTCTAGATCACCAGGAATATTGAAGTGATCACACGATTCCAATAATTCAGAGAGCACAATTGGAGTGACCGCACCTAGCTTTATGCCAGCATGCATCCTCCTATAACCTTCCAAGCCTTGCACATTCTTTCATAAAATATTAGGAGGTTTCTATGATTTTTAGAACATACGGCAAGACAATCCATCTCAGCCACTTTAGCACCAATCCTTTGCAGAGGTTGTTCCATGTTTAAGAAATTTAACAAAACCAGAAATGTTAACGTAAGCATAAAACATCTGAGGTTATACCACAGTATCACAATAAGGGAAACTGCTATAAAGTGAACATGGAATACAAGTGAGAAGCAGCTATGAAGATCAGTATTAATGCAATAATTAATAATAATAACAATTAAAGATGATAAGAGTGTTTTAAGATTTGCAAAGCACTTTATAAAATTATCTAATTTTATAAACATTTCTGGCGATTATTCTTATCCTCATTTTACAGATGAGGAAACTGAGGCTTAGAAACATTAAGTGACTAGCCTAAGGTCCCATAGGTAGTGAGAGTCTGTGGCTAGATTTGGATTCAGGTCTTCCTAACTCCCAGTTCACTGATCCATCCATTGTGCTACCTAGCTGACAGTTATAAACCCAGAATCAACCAATACAAATAACTTTTTTTTTATTCACCAGCATATGGGAACAATCAGTGTAAATAACATGGAGTTAACAGCTGCTTATTACCACCTTAGTGTGTTCCTAAGAATTACTTTTCACAACAAATTATTCATGTTAGAAACAGCTCGGTTGTGATGGAAAAGCTTGTCTGATAGAGAGTTACGGACAGCATTCAAATAAAATTGAGAATAAATAACACTTTCTTGGAATAAAACATTGTCAAGAAAATTGTGGGATACAGCCAGAAAGTATAATAAAATATGTCTGTGCATCTCCAAAGAGGAAAAGTCAAGAAAAATGGAAAGCTGTATTTCATAGTCAGAGAACAAAGACAGGCTAAACCCCAACAATTTCCCGGGATGGGAGAGGTAAAAATAACTTCTGCAGGCAAAATAAAGCAGTAAAAATATAAAACAAATAAAACCTGAGCCTGACTTACCAAAATGTCCCACTGAAAAGAAAATGATGTCAATGTTAAGCACAAAGAAATTCAACATAATGAAAGAACGAAGGCATAAAAATACAATTCCTAGCCAGCATCAATAGCAAAAACATGGTCCAGGGATTAGTACAAATATGGAAGCATCACTAAGAATTCCATACACAGCAAGGACTAAAAGGACCTTTAAAAAGAAATAAAACAAATTCCAACAGCAGGAGAGAGCAAAAGAAACACACTTTCAAAATTTAAGTTCTAAGGACATACCCTCCACATATAATGCACATATATTATATATATAATGCAAATATGTGATTCTTTCATAATACATGATATAATAATAGCTAACATATAGAGAGTACTATAAGGTTTGCAAAGTACTTTATGAATATCATCCCATTTCCCATAACATAGTTGCTATTATTCTTATTTTTACATATTAGGAAACTGAAGCTTCCAGGTTAAATGTTTTGCCCAGAGCCACACAACTAACATCTGGGGCAAGGTTTGAATTCAGGTCTTGCTAATTACATTTGGGAATCAGTTAAGGGTTGTAGCAGAATAGATTAGACAAGGGAACCTTGTATACCTGCTAATGAAACCTCTCCCAGGTCCTCAGTTAACTAGTACAATTTATTGGAATACCAAAATAAACCCAGAAACTATATGAACACAATTATAAAACACTTTTCATATAAATAAAGTCAAACCTGAACAACTGGAAAAATATTAATTGCTCATGGATAGGCTGAGCTGATATAAAAAAAAGATAATGCTCCCTAAATTATTTTATATTCAGTGCCATGCTAACCAAACTACCCAAAAATTATTACAAAGGACTAGAAAAAATAAGAAAGTTCATCTGGAAAAAAACAAAAGTTTAAGCATATCAAGGGAATTAATGAAAAAATATATGCAAGAAGGAGGCTTAGCACTACCAGATCTTAAACTATACTATAAAGTGGCAATCATCAAAACAATCTGGTACTGGCTAATAGAATAGTGGATCAGTTAGGAAATCAACACATAGTGGTTCTTGACCATAGTAACATAGTGTTTGATTATTAACCCAAAGATCCAAGCTATTGTGGAAAGAAGACGAAAATTGTTGAGAAAACTGGAAAACAATATGACAGAAACTAGGCATAGACCAACATCTCACACCATACACCAAGATAAAATCAAAACTAATACTTAATCTAGAAATAAAGGGGATGCCATAACAAATTAGGAGAACACAGAAAAGTTTACCTGTCATAATTATGGATAAACTTATGAATACATAGAAAATATTATGAAAAATGAAGTGGATAATTTTGATTACACAATTTATTGGAATACATTTCTACATTTACCTCTGATTCATTTTATTTTTTAAATTTAAAAAAATTTCTGAGTTACATGTAGAAACAATTTTGACATTTTTTTACATTTAATAATTCAAGTTTTCTCTCTTCCTATCTTCCCCCACCCTCCAAAGCTACCAAATAGTCTTATATCAGTTATATCCATACCTTTATGTAATACATATTTCTATATTGCTCATGTCATGACAGAAGTCATATATTATACATACAATAGAAATCTTATGAAGGAAATATAGGGCAAGATTACATGCTTTGATCTGCAATTGGACTCCAAGAGTTCATTCTTTGACATTGGATGGCATTTTTATCATGAGTCCTGTGTTGTTATCTTGGCGACTTGCTTTGTTGATAATGGTTTGTCCTTCACAGTTGATCATTGTATAGGATTTCCATTATTATATACCCTGTTCTCTTGGTTCTACTCACTTCTTTTTGCATCAGTTCATATAAATCTTTCCAGATTTTTCTAAACTCATCCCATTCATTGTTCCTTATAGAACAATAGTATTCTATTACAACCAGGCACCGCAACTTGTTCATCCATTTCCCAACTGATAGACATTCCTTCATTTCCAATTCTTTACCACTACAAAAATATCTGCTAAAAATAATTTGGTATAAGTAGGTTCTTTCCCCTCAACTCTGATCTCTTTGGGATACAGACCCAGGAATGGTATTATCGAATGAAAGGGTATGGATAGTTTTGTGGTCTTTGAGTCTGGTTCCATATTGCTCTCCAGAGTAGTTGTATCAGTTCACAGTTCCACCAACAGTGTATTAGTGTCCCAGTTTTTACACATGCCCTTCAACATTTATCATATTCATTTTTGGTCATATTAGTCCCTCTGATAGGTGTGAGGTGGTATCTCAATTATTTTAATTCATATTTATTTAATAGTGATTTAGAGCATTTTTCCATATGACTATGGTTAATTTCTTCTCCTGAGAACTGCCTGTTCATGAGTCCTTAGACCATTTTTTCAATTGAGAAATGCTTCATATTCTTATTAATTTGACTCATTCTCTAAATATTTGAGACATGAGTCTTTTTTCAGAGATATTTGGTAAAAGATTTCCCCCCAAAATTTGTCATTTCCCTTCTAATCTTGGTTGCATTGATTTTAATTTGTACAAAATCTTTTAAATTTAATATAATCAAAATTATATATTTCATTTTTATTTAATGTTCTCTATGTCTTGTTTGGTCTTAAATTCTTTCCTTATTCATAAATCTGACAGGTAAATTTTTCCATGCTCTCCTAATTTGTTTATGATGTCACCATTGATTTCTAGGTAAAGTAATCTATTTGGACTTTATCCTGGTGTATAGAATAAGAAGTTGGTCCATGCTAACTAGTTTCTGCCTTCCTGCTTTGCAGTTTTCCCAATAGTTTTCCTCAAATAGTGAGTTCTTTCCTCCAAGGCTTGGATCTTTGGGTTTACTGAACATTAAGTTGTTATGGACACTGTGTGCCAAGTATTGATTATCTAATCTATTCCATTGATTCACCACTCCATTTCTTAGCCAGTACCAGACTTTTTTGATGATTATCACTTAATAATATAGTTTAAGATCTTGTACAGTCAGGTTTCCTTCCTCCCTCTTTTTAATTAATTCCCTTGATATTCTTGGTCTTTTCTTCTTCCAGATGAACTCTGTTGTTATTTTTTCTATTTCTATGAAATAATTTTTGGGTAGTTTGATTAACATGGCACTGAATAGGTAAATTGACATTTTTTTTAATTAAAAATTTTTTTTCATTGATTAAGAAAATTTTCCCAGGTTTACATGATTCATGTTCTTTCCCTCCCCACCTCCCACCCCTGTCCTGTAGCCAACACTCAATTCCACTGGGTTTTACATATGTCATTGATTAAAACCTATTTCTAGATTATTGATATTTGCACTAGAGTAATCATTTACAGTCTACATCCCCAACGACTCATGTGATCAGGCAGTTGTTTTTCTTCTCTATTTCTACTCCCACAGTTCTTTCTCTGGATAAGATTGAGTTTTTAACTATATTGGCTGAGTTCATCTATGATGAATTAATGCTTTTCCAGTTGTTTAGGTCTGATTTTATTTGTTTGAAGAGGGTTTTGTAATTGTGTTCATATGGTTGCTGCTAAATTTATGGTTGGACTGAATATATTTAATTGGTTACCGGGGATTTAATTACTAAATCCCAAAATGAATTACTAAAGTCAGAATGGAATTTATGGTAGTTTACTTTACAATAGAAGGAAGATATTAAGGAAGAGAGAAAGAGAACAAAAGGGGAGAGAGAGAGAGAGACAGAGACAGAGAGAGACAGAGAGAGACAGAGAGAGAGAGACAGAGAGAGAGAGAAAGCGCTCCGGCTTCCTCTGAGTCAGGTAGGAATTCAAAAGGTCCCAGCCAGGGGAAAGGGGTCTCAACACAATGGGCCTTTCGGAAAGGCCAAGAAAAGAAAGTCAGCCTTTACACTCACCATATGTCAGTTAAATCAGCAGATTCTTTATCAGCCTCAACTCCAGTAGAACTGCTTCTTACAGGAGGTTCCACTCGAAGTGTGGGTCTCCACCACAAGTGTCTTTCTTCACTCCAAGTGTCTTTCTCCACTCCAAGTGTCTCTCTTCACTACACTACTACTCTTCTGTGTGTCTCTGTTTCCACTTTAAAGCACCTTTTTCTCTTGCATCACTTCCCCTAAATTTTTACATCTACCAATCACAGTCAACGCTTCATTCCAGGCCTGCCTACTCTTTTACACGTGGGTCACAGACCTCCCACTCAATGTATGAAATGGGTGTTCATACCTTTTTGTGGTTAACATCCAAAATGGGTAGATCTCAACTTTAAGTACTATGCTTACATTTTTGGGGATTATAATCTAAAAATGGGCAGGGGATTACAATTTAATCTTCACAATCAAGGAAGAGCAAAGTATCTTCATTGTTACAATCAGGGGAGAGCTAAATCCAATATTCACATTGCTGGTTTTATCTTGGTAGGTATACGCCCAGGTATTTTATATTGTCTAGGGTTGTGTTGAATGGAATTCCCTTTTCTATCTCCTGCTGTTGTTTTTTGTTGATGGTAAATAGAAATACTGATGATTTATGTGGGTTCATTTTTATCTTTGACTTTGCTGAAGTTGTTAATTATTGCTATTTGTTATTTGGTTGATTTTCCAGGGTTCTCTAGGCATACTATCATATCATCTGGGAAGAGTGATAACTTTGTTTCTTCACTGACTAATTTTTTTCTGCTCTTCTTACAATAGAGACATTTCTAATGCAACATTAAATAATAGTGCTGATAATGGCTGTTCTTGTTTGGCTGTGGTTCCATTTGGCCCTATAGCCTTTTTCTTAGGGAGTTTTTTGATGATTTATTTAGTTTGTTTGTTTTTTCTGTGATGACTGTTTAAGTATTGTGTTTCCTCTTTTGTTAAACTAGGTATTTTATTTTTTGTAGTATTCATCTATTTCACTTAGATTGTCAGATTTATTGGCACATAGTTGGGCAAAATAACTTCCAATAATTGCTTTAATTTCTTCTTTATTGGTTACTATTTTCCTTTTTTCATTTTTTATACTAGAAATTCAGTTTTTCTTCTTTTTAAAATCAAATTAACCAGTGGTTTATCTATTTTATTCATTTTTCATAAAACCAACTCCTTGTCTAATTAGTTCAATGGTTTTTAAAATTTTCAGTTTTATTAATCTCTCACTTGATTTTCAGGATTTCTAATTTGGTGTTTAACTGGGGACATTTAATTTGTTCTTTTCCTAGGATTTTTAATTGCATGCCCAGTTCATTTGTCTGCTCATTCTCTAATTTACTGATACAAGCATTAAGAGCTATGAATTTCCACTTAAGTATGGCTTTGAGTCCATCCCATAAATTTTGATATATTGTCTCCTCATTGTCATTTTCCTCAGCAAAATTGTTGATTGTTTCTATGATTTGTTCTTTAGGATAAGATGGTTTAGTTCTCAATTAATTTTTAATCTTTCTTTCTGCTGCTCTTTGCTGAGCATACTTTTTATTACATTGTCATCTCAAAATATGTGTTTAATATTTCTGCTTTTCTACATTTGGATGTGAAGTTTTATGACCTATTTATGTGGTTTATTTTTTTAAGGTGCCAGATACTGCTGAGAAAAAGGTACATCACTTTCTATTTCTATTCAGTTTACTCTAGAAGTTTATCATATCCAGCTTTTCTAAAGCTCTATTTACCTCCTTAATGTATTTTTCTTTATTTTTTTTTCCATTGGATTTATCTACTTCTGTAAGAGGAAAGTTGAGTCCTTCCACTAGTAACATTTTGCTCTTTACTCCCCTAACTCTTGTAGCTTTTCCTTTAGGAATCTGGATGCTATGCCATTTGGTGCATATATGTTTAATACCAATATTGTTTCAGTGTCTATATGTGCTTTTTATAATGATGTAATTTCCTTCCTCTATCTCTCCCTCTCTTTCTCTTTCTCTCTCCCTCTCACACTACCCCCTCTTTCCTCTTTTAGTATTTTTCTGTTCACAGATATTTTGTTTTTGATGACCACCTCCCCCAGTTCATTCTCCTTTTTGTTCAACCCTTCCCCCTACTCTCCTACTCACTTATAGGGTAAAGCAGGTTTCTATAGCTGTCTGGGAATGGGAGTTATTCCCACTTTGAGCTAGTTATGAAGAAAGTAAGGTTTGAGCATAGTTACCACTTCCCTCTTCTCCTCCACTGTATTTGCCACACATGCATCTCTTAATGAGAAGTAGTTTACCCCCTTCTATCTTTCCTTTTCTATTTTTCCTATCTGTTCCCCCTTCCCATCTCTTTTTTTGGGGGGGGGATTTAAGTCCAACTTATTTAGCTTCCTTCCTTCTTTCTATGTATATTTGTTTTCATTGGTATGATGGACATATACTTCTTAAGTATCTTAGGTACATTAGGTATTTTGCATACTTAAAGTACCCTTACCTTTCTCAGGTATCATAGATATCTAATTATTTCCATTATCAGCTTCCCATGTATGAATGTATACAATTCAATTCTATTGAAACCCTTAAGTTTTTGTTTTACCTTTTTTCTGTTCTCTTCAGTATCAAATTTGTTCATCAAATTTTCAGTTCTGACTTTTTGGTAAAGAAAGTCTGAAATTCTTCCATTTCATTGAATGTTAAGTTTTCCCCCTGAAGGTTTATGTTCAGTTTTTCTGGGTATGTAACTCTAGGTTGTTGTCCTAGGCCCTTTGTCTCTCAGGAAATCAGATTCCACATCTTCTTTAATGTAGATGCTGTTAAGTCCTATGTAATCCTGACTGTGACTCCATGATTTTTAAATTGTTTCCTTCTGGTTGCTTATAGAACTTTCCCTTTGGCCTGAGAGTTCTTGAATTTGGCTATACTTGTCCTGAGGTATTTTATTTTGGGGTCTCTTTCAGGAGGTGAAAAGTAGATTCTCTCAATTTTTCCTTTTCCCTCTTATTCAAAGACATCATGGCAGTTTTCCTTGATGATGTGGTATCCAGGCTTTCTTTCTTTTTTCCTTCCTTCCTTCCTTCCTTTTTTCCTTCCTTCCTTCCTTCCTTCCTTCCTTCCTTCCTTCCTTCCTTCCTTCCTTCCTTCCTTCCTTCCTTCCTTCCTTCCTTCCTTCCTTTCTTTCTTTCTTCTTTCTTTCTTTCTTTCTTTCTTTCTTTCTTTCTTTCTTTCTTTCTTTCTTTCTTTCTTTCTTTCTTTCTTTCTTTCTTTCTTTCTTTCTTTCTTTCTTTCTTTCTCCATGACTTTCAAATATTCCAATGATACTTGGATTATCAATCCTGGGTCTATTTTCCATGTCAGTCATTTTTTCCCGTGAGATATTTTAGATTTTCTTATTTTATGTTATTGTTTCCTGAAGTCATATGGTTTCATTAGCTTTTATTTGTCCAATTCTAATTTTTAGGTAGTTGTTTTCTTCTTTGAATTTTTGTGTTTTCTTTTACATTTGGCCAATCCCACTCTTTAAAGAGTTGTTTTCTTCAAAAATTTTAACATTCATTTCAATTTGGTTCATTCTATTCCTTAGGAAGTCATTTTCTTCTATGTATTTTGTGCCTCTCTTTCCTTTTGGACTATCCTAGCTTTTAGAGAGCTGATTTCTTCAGTGAATTTTTCCCTGGATGTTGAGGGTTGTTTCTGTCAATTCTCTTATTCTTTGGTTTTAAAACTTCTTTTCAAGTTCTTTTGGAGGCTGGCATCTTTTCACACTTTCCTTTGAGGCTTCACATCTTTCACTTTTGACATTGTTATCCTCTTCTGAATTTGTATTTTGCTTTTCTCTATCACTAAAATAACTTTCTACAGTCAGGATTTTGCTTTTTTTTTGTCTTTTGCTTATATTTTAGCTTTTTTGGGTTTTTTTTTTTGCCTGTTATCTATCTGTCTGTTGAGGTGCATTTCTGTTCCTGGTGTAGAGGGCATACTGCTGCAAGCTTTCAGAGTACTCTTCTCTGGTACTTGGGGTAGGTCATGGACACCCTTCCCAGTAATGCCACTTCCAAAGCTTTAGTAGCTGACAAATCCTAGAGTGCATCTGTGGAGCATCTCATTGCCATGGCAACACAAGTTCCATAATACTTGAAGATTCCCTTGCTATAGTTCTGTTCATGAAGGTAGAACAAATATTATTAATTCTATTTTAGTGATGAGAAAACAGATGTAAAGTGATTTATTCAGTGGCCTTTAGTGTGGTGCTGGGATTTGATCTTGGGATTTTCTTGACTCTGAGAATACCATTTTCCCCCTCTATCATGTTGCTTACTTCTCTTGAGCACCCTTGGAAATTTTTTATATTTTATATAATACGTATTTTTGTTTATTTTCTTCAATTTGGACAAACTTTTGACATTTTGATAAAATTTATCAAATGGATGAAGTTATAATAATAGCTTATTTTTCTATTTTACAAAACTCTTACCTTCTGCCTTATAATCAATATGGTATGTTCAAGGCAGAAAAGTGGTAAGGGTTGGGCAATTGGGTTTAAGTGACTTGCTCTGAGTCACAAAACTAGGAAGTACCTGAGATCAGATTTGAACACAAGACTTCCCATCTCTGGTCCTGGCTTTTAATCCATGGAGCCACTTATCTGCCCCTAAGAGTTTATTTTTAAATGTTGAAAACCATTGCTGGAAAAAAGTTGCATGCCAGTATATCAAGTATCTGGGATTTCATTGGAATAGGAATCCCTTCTACAAGACAGATTGTAATCCTATCACTTAGCAGGTAAATCTTGGTGGATAGTTTGAGGCACAAGGAGGGAAGTTTAGTGTTGCATCCATGACAATATACCTGTCAATACTGGGATTAGAATGCAGGTCTTCATGATTCTAGGTATAGCAATCTATCTGCAACACCATGCTTCCTTTCAGGAGGAAAATTAGTGCTGTCCAAATGAATGACAAATCATTATTTTAATATAGAGAATGCCTTACAAATTTGTGTCAAATCTTTGTGGTGGGGCTAAGTGTCTTTGTATCATTCTAGTTTTAGTACATGCACTGCCAAAGTGAGCACCAGATAATTCTAATTCTGTGCCGTATACAAAGAGAACCTAAGTTTAGATATCATGATGGGCATTTTGAAACATTCTTAAAAGTAATTGAACAGATTCCTTTTTGTTATGTTCAATTCTGAGGGTCACCATTGAAGAAGGGCATTGATCAACTGGAAAGCATCAAAGGGAAGGCAGCGAGGAAGGCAAGGAGACTCAAGTCCACACTGTCCATGACTCAATAATAGAAATTAGAGATGTTGGTAGCTTGGAGACAGAGAATATCTAAAGAGCTGTCATCTGGAAGGCCAGGCTCTATCTGCTTGGCCCCAATGGTGGGAATGAATCGCAAGGGTTGGGAGCTGCAAAGAGGCAAATTGGGACTTGATTGTGGCAGGAAACTACCTAACATTGGGAACTGTTCTACAGTAGAAGGGCTTCCCCAGCAGATAGTGGGTTCCCAGTTTGATAAGAGGCTGGATGGCCACTTTCAGGGAAGTTATAGTGAGGGTGCTTTTCCAGATTAATCTACAAAAGTGCCAAAAGGTTGAAATCTGTTTTGGTAGAGATTGTCCTCACATCAATTTAAAAAAAAACAACAGTTCCTTGATGTATAATGGCTTCTAGGTTCCCTTTTCTTGTTGACATTTTAATGATTCTATGAAATACACACATAATAACTGCAGAAATAAACTGCAGAAGCAACTTGCTTTGTGACTATAAGAACTCTTTTCTCTATGACTTTCTCCATAACAACTCCAGGGTGCAAACAGTGAAAATATTGTTATTCCCATTTTACAGAGGAAATGGACTTAGAAAAGATAAATCATGTGTATAGAATCACCAAAAAGATCAGTGTGAGGATTCAAACTCCAGGCTATTAAGGCTTTTTCCCTTTCTTTTTATCTTCTTTGCTTATCACAGTGCCTGGCACATAGTAGGTAGTTAACAAATGATTCTGGACATGAACCAGATCTCTTCTACCTCTGGATCCAGTGTTCTTTCCAATATTCTATGGCATAGCCAGGGCTTTTCCCAAAGAAAATCAACACTTTTCCTCATTTCTCTCAATCCTCTGGGCCCACTTCTGTTCACTCTTTGGCTTTCCAGGATAAATCTAGTCGTTCAAATTAGGCCCTGCTCAGGATGCTCTGAGAAGAGTCAATGATCAAAGCTACAAAGAAGCAAATCATTAAATGGAGCTCAATCTAATATTATATCCCTCCTTTTCTCCTCTCATTCCCCTTAGTTTGTTTTTGTTTGGGGATTGCTGTAACCATCCAACCCAACCCAATTCAACATTTCATACTTCTGTGTTCTTTGTACCATGTTCAAGGTTTTTGTTGTGTCAGGAGACCAGCAGGAACCAATCATGCTGTTTTTCTTTAAGTATCTTATTTCATCTAGATAGGAAGAAAAAGAGAAAGAAGCACCCTCCAGGGTTTTTCACCAACCTGAACTGATAAACACATCCCAAAAAATGGTAAAGCCATCTCCTTGATGCCTAATGAGAGTTCCAAAAAAAAAAAGGTTGGAAGCTCTATGATCTATTTGATGCCAATAAATATTTCCTACATATTTTATCAGTATAAATATTTTTAACTAAAATGGGAAGGCAAATGGCTAAAAAAAATATTTCTAGCCAGTGTTCAAACAGACCATTTACCAAGCTCCTTGACCTTGCCTTAGAAATTGGGGCTAGCATTCTTAAAGTCTAAAGGGACTGTCAAGATCAAAAGGCAAGTTTTATTTTCTTGGTGTCAGGGAGCCATATACCTATCCTTGGAGAAAGGGGCAGGGAGATCGTATGAGCCAGGGAGTCAGCAGGGAAAGGGAGGGGAAAGAGAAGGATGAATTTGCCCTTAGTTCCGTAGGAGACAGAACAAAGCCTGAAGGACCATCCAAACAGCTCTTGATTAAAAGGAAACTGGAAGTAAGCCATACTTTCCTAAGCAAGAGGTGTTTATTGAAGGATACACAGGACCAGCTGGAAATCAACAGCTCCCTATGAGGTCCAGGACATTTTGCCTAAAGTGGTAGCCCCATTCAACAGTCAGTCCTGTCCTCCAGCATCCTGCAATCTGTCTGTCCCACTAATCAAAGATGCCTGGCAACAAACAGGACATCACCACCACTCTGGGTGCCAATAGAGACCCCTGTGCAGTTCAGAAAGCTTTTTGATACCTCAGATGGAGGAGTACTGACAGTGTCCTTGCTATTTCTGTATTGGGGGGCTTGTGGATGAGGAAAGGGGGAAGATGGAAGGAGGAACTGAATCTTTGAGGATAGGAGAGGCTGCAAGAGTTAATAGAAGCAAACTGTGTGTGAAAAAGAAACAGTGGGAAAGGAAAACTCCAGGGAAGAAGAGATAACTCATCCAACGGCCACTGAAGTTTGTATAGGAATGGAGCTTTGGGGACCAGTTATACAACTGTCATCTTCTGCTTTGACAAAAGCACATAGTCTGAAACTGTCATCGTTTGAAGCATTAGATCTAGCCAGGAAAACCAAAGAGTGAACAGGCTGAATAAAAACAGAGGATTGAGAGAAATGAGAATATGAAATGAGTTCAGAGAATACTGCCTTTTCCCTGGGAGACGTCTTGGCTATATCATGGGATATTGGAAAGAGCACTGGCTGAAGAGTCAAGAGAGATCTTGGTGAGGTCAAACCTAAGAGGCGATCTCGTCCAAGCCTCTGAACAAATAAGTAAATAAGGCAGAAAGAGGTTATGCAATTTATCCAAAGTCATAAAACTAGCAAGTGTTTGAGGCAGGATTTGAACTCAATTCTTCCTGACTCTAAGTACAACACTCTTTCCCCTACGACTAAGCTAACCATTTTTAACCAGTCAGTTCAATCACCAAATAGAGAATATCCTGTGGGGGTAGCTTTTTCCACTCTTAAAAATCAGCAAAATGTATGTTTTCTTTTTCAATGCATTTTTCCATTATATCCTTCTTCCCTGACTGTGTTTGTGTGGTGTCATGGAAGGAGCATTGGGTAGGAGTCTGAAGGCTTGGCTCTATTCCCAGTTCCATTTCAACAGCATTTACTAAGGTTCTAATAGAAGCCAGGCATTGGTCTGGGTGCTGGAGATAGAAAGATCAAAAATGGCACAATTCCTGCTTTTGAAGAGCTTATAATTGTGTGTGTGTGTGTGTGTGTGATATAGTATGTATGCAGATAAATAAAGCATTAAATTGTGTATGGTGGAGCCAAGGCAAGATGAAGAAAAGTCCTTGAAGGGTCCTTGAAGAATCCTTTCAGCCATGCAGGATCAGAGAAGGCTGCACAAAGCATGTGGCAGCCGAGTCCATCCTTACAGGAAGGAGGCAGACGAGAAGGGAGTGCAATCTAGGAATGGGGGGTTTCAGCCTGCCTGAATATCCGGGGGAGGTGGGAGACAGCCTGTGAAATTCGGGGTTCAGCAAGCTCTCGGGTTTCTCTAGAACAAACTGTACCCAAAGGAGAGTGAGGGGAAATAAAGCTGGAATCGTTAGACTGGAGCCATATGGTGGAAGGCCTTATATGACAGGTTACTGAGTTTGTATTTTATTTGAGACACAAGAGAGAATCATGGAAGGTTTTGGAGCAGGGAAGATGGGCTCAGACCTGTATAAAGATTTAAAAAATAAATGTATGAAGGATATATTGAGGGGAACCAAGGTAGAGGGAAAGTGGGGAATCTTGTGCCTTCAGACACAAGATCCTTATAGAGGGTGAGTCCTTGGAACACAACCTACTAGGGATGCTAGGGAGACAAAGTCCCGAGATGCTGTGGCCCCTGACAGTGGATAGATTGGGGAGCTCAGAGATGCTAGGTTAAGGAAATCTGGGAAACAAAGACATTAAAGACTATCCTGGAAGAGACAGTGTGGTGAGGTGGGCAGAGCCCCAATTTTGGAGTCAGAGGACCTCAGACTGAATCCTGATTTGGGATCCTGATGACTGTAATCTGGGTTTCCAAGCAAGCCTGGAACAATTGGGTTTACCAAACACTGGATTGCTAAGGTCATTTATCCCTAATCTATTCCATTGATCCACCATTTTATTTCTTAGCCAGTTGCAAATTGTTTTGATGATTACTGCTTTATAATAAAGTTTGAGATCTGATACTACCAGGTCTCCTTCCTTCACATTTTTTTCATTAATTCCCTTGGTATTTTTTATCTTTCCTTCCATATGAATTTTGTTATTTATTTTTAGTTCTATAGAATAATTTTTTGGCAATTTGATTGGTATGGCATTGAATAAGTAAATTAATTTAGATAGAATTGCCATTTTTATTGTTAGCTTGGCCTACCCATGAGCAATTAATGTTTTTCCAATTGTTTAGATATGATTTTATTTCTGTGAAAAGTGTTTTGTAATTGTGTACACATAATTCCTGTGTTTGTCTTGGGAAGTAGTTTCCTAGGCATTTTCTATTACATAGTTATTTTAAATAGAATTTCTCTTTCTATCTCTTGCTGCTTGACTTTGTTGGTAATAAATAAAAATGCCAATGATTTATGTAGGTTTATTTTATATCCTACGACTTTGCTAAAGTTATTAATTATTTCAACTAGTTTTTTAGTTGATTCTTTAGGATTCTCTACGTATACCATCATATCATCTGCAAAGAGTGATAGTTTAATCTCCTTATTGCCTACTTTAATTCCTTCAATTTCTTTTTCTTTTTGCACTGCTAAAGCTAGCATTTTTAGTACATACTAAATAATAGGGGTGATAATGGACATCCTTGCTTCACTCCTGATCTTATTGGGAAGTCTTCTAACTTATCTCTGTTGCAGATGATGCTTGCTGATGGTTTTAGATAGATACTACTTATTATTTTAAGGAAAGACCCATTTATTCCTATGCTTTCTAGTGGCTTTTATAGGAACTGGTGTTGTATTTTGTCAAAGGCTTTTGCTGCATTTATTGAGATAATCATGTGGTTTCTGTTAGTTTGGTAAATGATATGGTCAATTATGCTGTTAGTTTTCCTAATATTAAAGCTTGCATTCCTGATATAAATCCCTCCTGGTCATAGTGAATGATGCTTGTGGTATATTGCTGAAGTCTCTTTACTACTATTTATTTAAGATTTTTGTATCAATATTCATCAAAGAAATTGGGCTGTAATTTTCTTTCTTGATTTTTGTTCTTCCTGGCTTAAGGATTAGCATCATATTTGTGTCATAAAAAGAATTTGGTAGGTTTCTTTCTTTGCTTATTTTCCCAAATAGTTTCCATAGTATGGGATCAATTGCTCTTTAAATGCATTCACTTGTGAATCCTTCTGGCCCTGGGGATTTTCTCTGAGGGAGCTCTTTGAGGGCTTGCTCAATTTTTTTCTGAGACGGAATTCTTTAAGTATTTTATTTCCTCTTTGGTTTACCTGAGAAATTTATATTTTTGTAAATATTTGTCCATTTCACCTAGATTATCAGATTTATTGTCATATAATTGAGCAAAATAGCTCCTAACGACTGCTTTAATTTCTTCTTCATTGTTGGTAAGTTCATCCTTTCCATTTTTGATCTGGGAACTCAGAAGATTATTAGGAGGATAAAATGAGCTTTTAGTTACTTTTTATTTTTGACCAGAGCTCTGATTCCATTGGTGGTGCAAGCCTCAGCTTATGAACTTCTAATGATATCAAATAGCACGTCTGCTAGTTATAATCTTAGACGGTAAAGTGCTTTGTAAACCTTACACTATATCAGTGCTGTCTTGATGACTCTTTCTGCTGCCCTACGATACAGGAGAGAGCACAGAGAAAGGTGTGGATCTTGGCATCCCTCACTGGGCATGGTGGAAAACGGAATGGGGGCTGGTACCAGAGAGCAGAAATTGGATTAGTGAGTCACTACAGAGGCAAATTTAGGTTTGATAGAAGGAAAGATTTGCTGTCACTCAGAGCTAACCTGAAGTGGAATGATTGGCTTCAAGTGCTATTAGCTTGGGACATAAGATGGAAACTCACTTGTCCAGTTCATGGCAGAGGGGGAGCTTGTTGAGATACTGGTCAGACTAAATGCTCGGAGGTTGACTCCCATTCTGAAGCTTTGTGATTCTGATGAGTTAGGAGACAATAGCCCTTGGCACTTGGCTAGGGGTCTGCCAATAACTAGCTGTGTGACCTAGAGCAAGTCACTCAGCCTCTCTCTCCATCTATCAAATGGATTTGGGCTGGATGATCTCTTAGGCAGGTTTTGCCTTTCCTTGAACCCTTGACTGACACAGATTGAAAATGAATAAATGCTTGGTGATTGGTTCACTGAATCTGAATCCTGATCCTGGAGGAGGAAAAAGACAGTAGGAACCAAGAAAGGAAAAGATTATACAGTCATAGACTTAGGGGGGAGGGGAACAAGCTTTTATTTAGTACCTGCCACATGCCAGGCATGGTGCTAAGTGCTTTGTAAATATCATATCATTTGATCCTCATAACAACTCTGAATGGTAGGCACTATTATTATTCACATTTTAAAGTTTAGGAAACTGAGGCAGACAGAGATTAAGTGACTTGCCCAGGGTAATACAGCTAAAATCCTCAGTTCAAGCCTAGTACTCTAGCTACTCTGCCATATCACTAGAATGGATTCTTAGAGGCCATCTTATCCAACCTCCTTATTTTACATATGTGGAAACTGAGGTACAGAGAAGGACTTACCCAGGGTCACACAGCTAATAAGGGTCTGAGACTGGATTCAATCTCAGGTCTTTCCTCTAACACTCTAGCCAGTGTGTCACCTAGCTGGTACTAAGAGGAGTTGGAGAGCCAAGAGGATGGGGAGAGTCTGAGGATGTGAAATTCTGCTTCATGGTTTTGTTTAGATCCATTCCTGGCCCTGAGACAATCGGGGAGAGAATGAACAATAAGCACCATGAAGCCCTTGCTTTGTGAGGAGAAATCTGATGATTCAATGGACATTTGGAGGTTCGGGTCCTCTCTTAGCATGAGGAAATTTGATTCTGTTTGCTTTCCTCCTCCCAGATTTTCTGTGGCTCTTTGTTTCTCCCTCTCTGCTGCCTTTCTCTTCCCTCTCAGCTCCTCTTCTCTTCACACCCGCCAAGAAACCCAATTCCAGTAGTTACTAAAACTTGTGAAACAAATATTTTGGTTGTATTACAAATGAGTCCCCATTTGTTTTCCTGTTTCTCTGAATGTTTATATAATGCCTCTACATCGTGTTTTATTGGGGAGAGAAGACACCAAAGTCCTCAGAGATATGGCTCTGCCAAGGATGATTTTTGAGATGCTCAGTGATGCTGAAAAGGGATTGATTAAAAGGATGGATGTTTGGAGATTAAAGTGTTTTTGTTTTAGCCAAAATTCTTTCTACTGAAAAAAATTTTTGAAGCAGACTCTTCAAGGCATGGGGGTAGTATAAAATGTCATCCTGAGATAACCCTCATGTGGGCAGCAAGATGGCACAGTGAATGGAGCATCAGGCCTGGAATTGGGAAGTACTGAGTTCAAATGTAGCCTAAGATACTTATCAACTGTGTGATCCGAGGCAAATTGCTTAAGCTAGACCTGTCTGCCTCAATTTTCTCATGTATAAAATGGAGGTAATAACATCCACCTATTATATCAATCAAATGAGATATTTATAAACTGCTTTGCAAAACTTAAGACACTATATAAATATTAGCTATTGTTGTACTCATCCTAATCAAAGAACATGAAGGACTGGGGCAAACCTTTGGGGACTCTTTGAGGGACTTCTCAGTTTCCTCATTCATTGATTCTACTCAGAAAAAAACAGACATTTTCTATTCAACATTACACAGTCAATGTAAGTAAATTGCTAATATCATACTCAAAGAATGAAAGAATTGATCTACAAATCAAAAGACTGAATAACAGAAACAATAGGTAATAATGGACCAATGAATCCCAAAGGCCAGCTAGTCTCAAGCATTCTTGGACAAGAATACCACCTACCCAATCCTCAAGCGGTCAACCAAGCTCTTGAAGACCCCCAAGAAGAGGGAACACAGAATATCTAAAGGTATCTCATTCCACTTTGGAATAAATCTGAGTGTTTAAGAAGTTTCCTCTGAGGGACAGAGAGGCAGCTTAGTAAATAGAGAGCTAAACCTGAAGATTGGAGGTCCTGGATTCAACTTTGACCTCAGATACTTCCTAACTATATGAATCTGGGCAAGTCCCTTAATTCTCATTGCCTAACCCCTTACTGCTCTTCTGCTTTGGAAGAATTAGATTAATTCTTAATTAGATTAATTAGAACTTAGATTAATTTCTAAGATGCAAGGGAGGGGTATTTTGTTAAAGAGTCTCCTCTGCCATCATCTCAATCTGTCTCTTCCCATCACCCACTAATTACTTCAAGTTCAGTCCAACTGGAGCCCAGCCATTCTATCTCCTCCCCTCCATCTTCTCTTCTCTAGTTTAATCCTTGGGTTACTTCAGCCAATTCTCTTAAAGTTCTCATCTTGAAGACTCATCGCCATCTTGGTTACCTTCCGATGAATGCTCTTCAGGTTAACAAGGTCCTTTCCAATCGAAGGTTCCCATGCCTGAACCCAACCCTGCAGATAGGCTATGTTGAGATCAGAAGATGGTGGTACAGCGCGGCCACTCAATGCATCTTGTCAGTACTCCTTGTTTAGCATGCTGACTGCATGGTACACCTCGTGCTTTATTTTTATACCATATAACTTGTATATATTTGGGGTTTATAATGAATGTCCCCTTGAGGAATTTCTGGAGGGCAGTACTTCAGGCTTCCAGGGGTCTGCTTGTCCCAGTTAATTGTTCCCTGTGTGGTATCCTCACTCATTTGGGTTCCTTTGTGCCATTTATATTCATTGAGCACTTACCATTCATTGCAATCATATATCCCTTTTCTGAAATGTTCTATCACAGCATGGGAATGACCCTTTGTTCCAGATCAGTCCAGATATCATCACGATTCCCTGTATGATAACAATGCTGTAAAGATTTAGAATTGGTAGAGAACCTGGAGATCATCTAGACCAGCCCCTTCATTTTATAGAAGAAAAAACCAAAGCAGAGACTATGACTTACCCAAAATCATAGGTAGGAAGGAAGAATGGGGATTTGAACCCAGAACTTTTCATTTCCAATTCAGTGAACTTTTATTTACGTGGTCCTTTATTTCTCATATAACAATAGCTAATAATCACATGTATATATGGATATATGATTTGGGGTTTAGACTTTTAAAAGATCTCTCTAAAGCAAAAATGAATAATAGGGAAAGGGGTATCAAGTGATAATGTTTGTACAACCCAGTGGAATTGCTTGTAGGCTCTGGAAGGGGGTATAAAGAGGGGAGAAGAAGAAAATGAATCATGTAAACATATAAAAATAGTTCAAGGAGGCAGCTGGGTAGCTCAGTGTGTTGAGAGCTAGGCCTAGAGACGGGAGGTCCTAGGTTCAAATCTGACCTCAGACACTTCCCAGTTGTGTGACCCTGGGCAAGTCACTTGACCCCCATTGCCTAGCCCTTACCACTCTTCTGCCTTGGAGCCAATACACAGTATTGATTCCAAGACGGAAGGTAAGGGTTTTAAAAAAAATAGTTCAAAATCAATTTTTTAAATAGCTAATATAGGGTTTTATACACACCATCTTTTTTTTTTTTTTGGATCCTTACTATAACCGTAGATATTAGGTGCTACCATTATTAACCTCATTTTATAGTTGAAGAAACTGAAGCAGACAATGGTTAAGTGAATCGCTCACAGCTAGGAAATATTTGAGACCAGATTTGAGCTCAGTTCTTCTTGCCTCCAAGTCCATTGCCTTTGTCCATTCTTACAACAGTTCTATAAGGTAGGTAAACTAGGTATCACTTGAGGAGAAGAAGCTGAGGGTCAGAGAGGCTCTATGGTTTCCCTATTATCATAGAGCTGCTAAGTGTTGCCTCTTTGAGTCATAGTTCAGCTCTCATTCCAGAAGGTTACATTGCCTTCTCCCTAAACCATTCATGGAAGAGAGCCCTTGTTCCTCTTAAATAAGCACTGAGTCTCCTGCAAACATAAATTCCCATGGAAATCAATCCAGAACATAATCAAAAGGAAAGTTGATTCCATTTCTTTTAGGTGCTACTGTTATTTTTCAATAGCATTAATGTACATTTACATATCACTTTAAGGTACACAAAGCATTTTCTTCACAATTGTGAGGCAGTTAGTATAAATAATATTGTCTCCATTTCATAGATAAGGACACCAAGGCTTGGAAGGTACAATGACTTGCCCAGGGTCACACAATTAGTGATTTTTAGAGACAAACTTGAAATTCAGATATTTTAACTGTAGATCCAACTCTCTGAAATCTTTCATGATTCTCCTATTTTTTCTGAATTTTTTCCTCCACCCTGTGTATCTGGACACAATAATTAATTCCAAATAATATTTATGGACACTAATATTCATGACTGAATCATAGAATCAAAGAGGTTTAGAAGAGATATTGTTATTTTGTATTTTCTGACCTATGAGGGTCATTGTTTGCCCCCAATAGAACATGAGCTCCTTGAGGACAAGGTTTGTTTCCATTTTTATCTTTGTATCTCCAATCCAATCCTAAATCCAATGACTATTCCCAGCCTTAGAACCATGACTGATGCATGGAAGGTGTTTAATAAATGCTTGTTAATGGATCTATTATCAGGCAAGATCATTTCTCAGTATCTCAGATGCTTCAAGTTCCAAATTTCTTATTTTGACATTCATGATCCTTTTTGATAGTCTTTTCCAATTATAGCTCTTAGAAAAGCAGTGGGATTTGGTGTCAGTAGACATAGGTTCAAATCCCATCTCTATGATTTATAAACTGTATGACTTGGAGAAAGTAATTTCCTTTATTGGACCTCATTTTCCTCATCTATAAAAAGGGAATGTTTGATCATGATCTCTAAGGTCTGAAAAGTCCCATAATCCTGTTGGGATCCTCTTTTCTCATCACGATCTCCTTGTTTACCCAACATTCCATGGGGACCTTCATTCAAGCCTTTGCTGACATTTCCTCCCTGCTCTCTATACTGACCTAAGTCATACCCTTCCTTCAAGGTCTAGTCCAATGTCTTCCCCCTCCATGGAGCCTTCTTTGACCAGCTCCGTGGCTAGTCCTTTCTCTGAACTCCTGACTCTGATGCACGAATCGCTTGGAATTGTATTCAGTCTAGTAAGCATTTATTTATTAGGCACCTCCTATGTGCCAAACACTACTCTAAGCATAAGAGATAAAAAGACAAAAATGAAAACAGGTCCTGACCCAAGCAGTTACATGGCAGGGGGGACAACAGAGTGCCCAGAAAAAGCATACAATATATGCAGAGCAAAATATAAAGTAATTTCAGAGAACGTGGGGAAATACTGATGATGGAGAGGATTAGGAAAGGCCTCCCATAAGTCACATCATTGGAGAGAATTAGGGATTCAAGAGGCAGGAGAGAAGAGGAAGACGAGTATTATAAGCACGGAGGACAGCTCATGCAAAGTTGGGGAGAGGACACATTGTGGTGGACAATATAGGGAACAACAATTAGATAAATGTGTCTCAAGGGCAGCACAGTGGATAGAGCACCAGCCTTGGAGTCAGGAAGACAGAAGTTCAAATCTAGCCTCAGACTGGCTGTGTGTCCCTGGGCAAGTCACTTCACCTTTTGCCTCAGTTTCCTTATCTGTAAAATGAACTGGAGAAGGAAAGGACCAACCCCTAAAGTATCATTGCCAAGAAGACCTCCAATAGGGTGACAAAGTATCGAATATGACTGAAAAATAACTAAAGATCATAAAATGTGAAATGCCAGGGGAGACAGGGAATGAGTCTGGAAAAATAGGTTGAAGCTAGACTGTGAACAGCTTTAAATACTTACCTGAAGAATTTATATTTTATTATCAGGGTATGAAGGAGCAGCAGAAGCTTCTTGAGCAGAGGAAGAGCTAAACTTAGAATATATGTCCTGATTGTAGTGGAAGTGTTATGGGTTTGAAGGCAGAAGACCTTGATTTATGTCATGACTCTTTCACTTCATACTCTTGTGACCTAGGGCAAGTCACTTCTATTCATCAAATTAGCTTCAGTTCCCTTTTCTGTAAAATGAGGAGTTGAATAAGATCAGGGGTTCTTAACCTTTGTTGTGTGCTTGGACTCCCAGTAGGCTGGTAGGGGCTATAGATTTCTCAGAATAATGTTTTTAAACACAAAAAGAAGATACAAAAGAAACCACTTTTTAAAAAATTGAAATACAGTTTTTTAAGTATGAAAAACAAACCCAAACTAAGCCCCCCTCCCCACCCCGGTTCTGACTCTGTACCTCTCAGTTCCCTCTCAGCTCTCTATCTCTGATCCTCTGATAAGATGACATTCGATCAGCTGTTCATTCTAACTCTCTTTAAGGTCAATCCCTTTAGCAAACTCCCGCTTGGCAAGATTTTGGGTCCAGACAGTGTTTGTTGATATAAATGGTGTTTATCTGTAGGTCTTCCTGTATCTTCTCTGGGCTTCATTTGGGCTGTTGTGGGCTGGATCCCATCCACTGTTAAAAACAAAAATAGAAGGAACTGACATCCAGTGAGACCCCTTGTGTGTAAAGGCATGGATGTGCCCTGACCACAATCAACAATGGCGTCCAAGTTGTATGTTAATGGCGGACTCCAGACTTCCCCAGGAGGAATGAAACAGAATCTGGCCGTTGCTTTATAAATATTGATGGGGAAGGATACAGAGTTGGAAAAGAAACCTAATCCTAAGGAGTCTCTTGGAATTTCACTTTGTTTAATGCCTTTCAGACACGATGATCCATCCCTTCCATACACTCACGTATGCACTGAAATCTCCCAAACACAAAAGCTGACAAATCTCAAGCTTCCTTTTCCCAAACAGAGAAATAGAAACTTTTGCCTTCAGCATCTCTTAAATTAGCCATTGAGGCACAGCTCCTCTGACTAGCATAGTATAATGGAGAGAGTCTTGGACTTGAAAGGAGAAAACCTGACTTTGATTTCTAGCTCTTCCTCTTACTAGCCATACAATCACAATCAGAAGAGATGCCATCATGGACAGGAAACAAGGCTTAAAGACCTGGGTTTGAGGTATAATTTAGATCCTTAGTGGCTATGTGTTCCTGGGCAAGTCCTTAAATTCTATATGCCTCAGTTTCCAAATCTAGGATCTTTTGCTAAGTCATTTAACTTCTCCATGTTACCCTGAGAATGTTAGTTAACCCTATTTGCCTCAGTTTCCTCATCTGTAAGATTAGCTGGACAAAGAAATGGCAAACTAATCCAATATCTTCATAAAAAAAAAACTTCATGAGATCACAAAGAGTTGGACACAATTAGAGAGTGACTATATTTCAGATCCCACTTTAGTAAAAGTTAAATGTAAATTAAGTGGCAAAAGCATGTGCATGTGCAGTACTTTTACTGCACAAATGCCTATGGCTATTATTATTATTATTATACTGAGGTCCATGTTTATGTGAATAATTACTCTACTAAAGTGGCCCTACCTACTCAAAATTTCATTATTCTAGGTTATAATTCAATAAAATATAATAATTGGGTCTGGTCCAATGGGAATATGCATTGCAAATTCAAATAATGTAACCACTTACGAAGATTCATTATTTTTACTAATGGAACCTAGCTGTAACTAGAACTACCATCATCACGTGGGATAGTAGTAAAAGTGTCAGATTTGGGAGTCAGGACACTCCCAAAGATTGGGTGAATCATTAAACCAGGCTGTGCCTCAGTTTCCCTAGATGTCAAATGGTGATAATGGTGATAATAGGATCATAGGTTTAGATTGAAGAGACCTCAGAGTCCATCTAATCTAATTCTTTCATTTTACAGATGATGAATCCGAGCCTTGAAATGACTTGCCCAGTGTCATACAGCTAGCGGGTGTCAGAAGTGGGATGTGAATCTCGACCTTTCAATACTCTCTCCAGTCTCTGCAGGTTGTTATGAAGCTCCAATGAGATAGCATAGGCAAGATGCCTTGAAAACTTCACAAAATGGTACAGAAATGTCAGCTAACCGTGACAAATCTGCGCTGCAACATGAGATCCTGGCTTTTGAGCAGCAGCTTTCATTTAGGGTTTGTGATAAAACTGAATAGAAAGTTTATTTTATAGCGAGGGAAGTCGAGGCATAGAACAATCAGATAATTTGATCATGGCCATGTGTATTGTCAGATAATCCACAAATAGAATTTGGGTCTAATCATGGTCTCAGAATCCCAGACTTAGAGCTAGAAGGGTCTTCTATGGTCATTTTGTTCTATCCCTTCATTTTAAGAATGATGCAACTGAGCCTGAAGGAAGCAGAGTCACACAGATAATAATTGGCAACCTCAGAATTTGACTCCAAATCCAATATTTTTCTGATTGTACCACATGTCTGTACTGTACTAGACTCTACCATGCTTCTTTAAATGTTTTGGCTTGTTATTGCTGTGAGAAAAGCCAAGATGGGGCATAAAGACCTGGATTCTAATTCTTTGTCTGACACACACTAAGGTTAAGTAGCTCTGGGCAAGTCACTTAACCTCAGTCCTCCAGCTGCCTCTCTAAGAGTATTAGTTACAGAGTTTGCTTCCTCACTGGAAGTTCTCTACACCATTGAAATCATAACTCCAGCTTATAGCTCTTAGCCCCCCACAAAAAACGTTAAGTCACTCACTGGTGAATGGACAGCCTCAAGATAAGGCTAAGTAGGCTACAGCGTATAACCAATAAATAATGGTAGGAGAGTAGTCACGTAGAGAGAAATGTGTGGCTATCACATAAAGCAGGACAATTGGGTAGATAGACAGAAGGATAATCAATGGACAGCCCAGGAACTCCACTGGTACCCACAGGTATCCAGGCAGTGTCAAGAGATCTTGAGGAAAGGCTCCAGCATGTTGGTTGGACCCCAAGGAAGGATTTGTGAGAGGACATGGAAAAGATTGGCACGAGATAGAAGAAGGCATCAATGGGTCACAATCTGGACCTCCGGAGGTAGTAAGTACCCCATCAACGAGACCACAGAACCATTGGAGTACTGAAGTCAGGGTTTATTTCCAAATCCTGTGAGCATTTTCCTGGAAATTTTGGAGAACAGAAGCTTACTTTTCTCATAAACAGAAGCTTTCTATCTGTCCCTCCAAATTGCCTGTTAATACCACCACCAGGTAATACCACTGGTGGTATTAACAAACGTGTATTGAAATGTTTCCCAATGAGCGCCTTTTTATATCAGAGGCAGCCATTTCTGTTTTCTGGCAAACCCTTAGGGAGATCATTAGCACAAAAAAGTTATAAGCCTCTGTGCTGGGCATTTGTGTAGGTGGTCCAGCGTCAGCCAGAGTCATAAGTGAGGATTGTGAGGGGAAGCTGATCCCATTTTCCGTTCATTTCTGCCAGGGAGCTCTTTTCCTCATTTGGGTCTGCTGATCAAAATATAATTAGGGCCATGAAATCTGAAGTAGAGCATGAAATGCTGCATTCCTTACAGAGCCTCCGTCGTTCATTCTCCAAGACTTTTTAGTACGGTGGTTTCTGGGGGATGGCGAAAGACTTCAGAAATGGTTTTTATGGGCATGACCCTTTGGGGTCATTCCCCCATGTGGTCATTCCCATTCCCATTGGAATTTGTGGCTTGTATAGGCAAGCCATGTAATGTGCCATTCAGAGAAGGAAGAGCTCTTGACCATGGGCCATTCTAGGGTTTTACGTCAATGCAAATCATTTTTACAGGCATACCTTAGAAGTATTGTGGGCTTGCTTGCAGGCCACCACAATAAAGCAAATATCTCAATAAAAGGAGTCGCAAATATTTGGCTTTCCCAGTGCATATAAAAGTGATGTTTACCTTGTAATGTAGTCCATTAAGTATGTAATAGTATTATATCTACAGAATGTACATACCTTAATTTAAAAATACTTTATTGCCAAAAACGCTAACCATCATCTGAGCCTTCAGTGAGTTGTAATCGGTTTGCTGATGGAGTCTTGATTTGGTGTTAATGGCTATGAACTGATCAGGGTGGTGGTGGCTGAAGACTGAGGTGGCTGTAGCAATTATTTAAAATGAGATAAAAAAGAAAAAATGAAGTTTGCCTCTTTGATTGCGTATTTCCTTTCATTTGAACACTTATGAGGGTATTTATTGGTCTAATTTGTGTCTTAGGGAATAGAGAAGAGAGAGAAGAGAGAGAGAGAGAGAAGAAGAAGAAAGATGGAGGAGAGAGAGAGAGAGAGAGAGAGAGAGAGAGAGAGAGAGAGAGAGAGAGAGAGAGAGAGAGAGAGAGAGAGAATTGATTAACAGCAAGTTGGTAGAGCAGTCAGAACACACATAACATTTATCAATTAAGTTTGCCCTTTTAAATGGGCATGATTTATGATGCCTGAAAACAATTACAATAGTAACATCAAAGGTCATTGATCACAGATCACTGTAACAGAGATAATAATAATGAAAACAATTTGAAATCTTGCAAGAATCGCCAAACTGTGACACATGGGTACCTGCTGTTGAAAAAACAGTGCCAATAGATTTGCTTGATTCAGGGTTGCGCAATTTGTAAATCAATTTGTAAAAAACTCAGTATTTGCAAAGCACAATACAATGAGGAATATTAGAACTTCTGTATGCATATTATGTTTCACCTTGTTCAAATTAGATACCTAATATGTTTGTTGAACTGAATGGGAAGAAGCCAAACCCCTTTCCCCAAGGAAATATTCTCAGGGGAAAAGGACATAATTTGTGGATTTCAGACATTTCGATTCACATTTTGGTCCTTACAACTGAAATATGGTTAGAGACCCATATTGTTCAACAGAAAATCATTTGAGTACATTGTTTGTTAGAGCTATTTCTTGAGGTGTATTACACAGACACATTTAAGGGGTTTTTTTTCTACTAATGGGAAAGGAAGGGTATTCAAATGTATTAGTAAAATGACTTCTGGGTGAAATCAATCAATCAGTCAATCAACCAACAAGCTACATCTTGAGAATACAAAAGCAAAAATGAAGGAGCTTATATTCTATTAGGGGAGATAGCAGGTCTACATATAAGTATATAATTTACATAATATATAAAGTATATAATATATAAAGTATATAATTTACATAATATGTCAGAATTTTTTCAAGTGCTGTGACTTCCACCATGAACCTCCTCTGGTCAAATCCAGTTGCTTTCACCATCTTTGTTTTCTTTGATGACATTTCCATTACTCATGTAGAACGTCTGGATTATATTGTTAGAATCTAAATGTAGTAACTCCACTGAAATTAATGACCAAAAGAATTTATTATAAGAATATTTATAGATCTGTTCTTTGTCCATTTGTTGTCTTCTTTTCATTTTTATCTTTAAATGTTTTGGGGATGGTTCTGTTTCCCAAAATTTTTTAAACCCTTACCTTCAGTCTTAGAGTCAATACTGTGTATTGATTGGTTCCAAGGCAGAAGAGTGGTAAGGACTAGGCAAAGGGGGTTAAGTGACTTGCCCAAGGTCACATAGCTAGGAAGTGCCTGACATCAGATTTCAAAGCTTTCTTTAAACTTATTTTTATAGCTATTGTTTCTTATTGTTTTATGAGGTGATATTGCTCTTAATCCTGTACCATTTTCATTGGAAGACTGTGAGTTTATATTCTAGTGTGACACTTATAATAACATGATCTTTTCATTTTTATTAATAAGATAATGTTTTATGGTTTTTCCAATATTAAACCAACCCTGAATGCTGCTAAGAATTCACCCTTTTAAAAAATGTTACTGTAACCTCTTTGCTGATATTTTATTTACCATTTTGCATCACTATTTATTAGGGACATTGGTTTATAGTTTTCTCTCTCTAAATTAGAATCTATTACTTAAATGATGCAAAAAATAGAGTACTAGTCCTAGAGTCAGGAAGGCCTGAATTCAAATCCATCCTCAGATACTTACTAGCTGAATGATTCAGGGTTAGATAGCCTCTGTTTGCCTCAGTTTCTTCATCTGGGAAATGTGGATCATCATAACATTTACCCCACAGGATTTTTGCGAGGATCAAATGAGTTAATATTTGTAAAGTGCTTAAAATAGTGCCTAGAACATAGTAGGTGCTAAATAAATGTTTATCCTCTCTTCTCCTTGATCAGTTTCGGTATTAAAACAATACAATTTGTCATAGAATGAACTTGACAGAATATATTTCCACACTTATTTTTGTAAACAATTTATATAATATTGGAATGTTTTGTTCTTTTACAGAATTAACTTGTAAATCCATCTGGTTCTGGGTTTTTTCCTTTGGCAGTTAACTAATACACGATAAAATTTCTTTTACTGAAATTGAGTTACTTAAATTCTCTATTGCTTATTCAATTAAAATCTAGATATTTTTATAAATACTCAACCATTTTACTAACTTGACATTTTTGTTGGCATATAATTGAGAAAACAATTTCCTTTTTGTTTGTTATGAATTCTTCATTCTACTTTTATAATGAACAATTCAATTTTCACTCTTTAGTTTAATCAGATTAGCCAACAATGTATTTAATAATTTTTAAAAGCCTTTCCATTTTTATTTATTTGTTCTCTTTCTTCTGCATGACAGCATTTGGAAATAAAATGTCCCTTGAAGATGATTTGACTCTATTCCAAAAGTTTTGATATATTATTTCATTGGTGTCATATTTTGGATGAAATGATCTTTTTTTTTCTCTGATTTGTTCTTTGACTCAACAGTTCTTTAGAATTTAATTAGTCTTTCTTTAAATTTGTTTCCTTTCTTCAAAAGTCCTTTATTGATTTATTGCATTGTTCTAGTGTCAGTAAATAATTAATTTACTGATTTTCTGCATTTGTTCCTGAGGGTTTTATGTTCTAGTACCTAGTCAGCTTTTGTAAAGGTGTCCTGAACATTTGAAATATATGTATATTCCTTTCTATTCTCATTCAGTAATCTCCTGAGATCAGTTATATCTAAAATTTCTAAAATGCGATCTATATCCTTAACTTCTTTCTTGTTTATTTTTTCATCAGATTTATCTAGGGTTGCCTTTGTTGTTGTTTAGTCATTTTCAGTCAGGTCTGACCCTTCATGATCTCTTTTTGGGGATTTTCTCGGCAAAGATACTGGAGTGGTTTGCCATGTCCTTCTCTAGTTCATTTTTCAGAAGAGGAAACTGTGGAAAATAGGATTAACTTTAAGCTCCCCAGAGTCCTTCAGCTAGTGAGTGTCTGAAACTGAATTTGAACTCAGGTCTTCCTGAGTCCAGGCCCAGCATTCTATCCATTGTGCCACCTACCTGCATCCTAGGGTCCCCTATTATTAAATTAATTTGATTAGCTTTTAAGTTCTTAGTTGCTATGCCATTTATTACATAATAATAATAGATGACTCATTATTTTATTGTCAGTAGTCCCTTTAACCATAATGTAGTTTCCATGTTTATCTCTTTTAATCAAACATATCTTACGGGCACATTTTTGAGTTTTTTTAAAAAAAGTATTTATTAAGTATTCACTATGTTCCAGGCACTGGACTAAACATTAGAGTTTGCCTGAAGCATAATCAATTCTGCTCTAGCCTCTCATTTTAACCCTTGATGAATCTTTCAAGTGTATTTATTATAAACAATACATTGTAGGACTGTACTTGCTAGTTCTTTCTGTTTTATGGGTTAATTGATCTCCTCATTATTGTTCATTTGTATTTGCCTCCAGCACATCTCCATATTTTTTCTTGTTCTTTGTCTCTTGTCCTCCCTTTACAATGAAAACGGGTAATGAAAGAGAAAGAATTTGATCAATATTTGCAATTTTAAATGGAAACAATCTGCTTCCAATCCACTGTTCCTCTCTCCTACCCCATTTTACCAAACTTGATCCCTAGTTATTTCACATTTTTCCTTTTAATCCCTCACTATGATCTCCCCCTCTGAAGTGAGTTTTGCTTGTTACTCTTCACTCTTAAATTTTTACCTTCCTTACTCCTTTTCCTCTGAGTCTAAAGTATTTCTACACCAGAGTCTGTGTGTGCCTAAGTTTATGCATGTTTATTCTTCCTTTGTCCAGTTCAAATAAGAGTACGGTTCAAATAATAGATGCCCCCGTCATCTCTCCCTCTAAGACTGTACACACCGTACACTCTTCCTCTTGTACATCTCAATTAAAAGAAACTATAAGTTTAATTCACTTCTTCCTCACCTAGTATACTTCATTTTTCTTTTTTTCTTGAGGTAATCAAAATGGAACAAAAACACCCTATCAGGCTCCATGTTTGTCTTCTAAAACTCCCTCTGTGTCCCTTAAACATATCCTGAAAAATCACTTGTCCCTTCTCCTCCTATTAAAAATATAAATACCTCATTGTTGATAAGTCCCTTCTAATTGTTCAAATATATTTACCTTTCTATGTTTCTCTTGACATCTGTAAGTTTGAATTTCAAAGTTTCTACTCATCTCTAGTCTCTTCATCAGGAATATTTAAAAATCATCAATTCAGCATAAGTATTATTTTCTCCTTGAATTATACTCATTCCTTTAGGGCAAGTCATTCTCAGGTATAAGTCTATAATTTTTGCTTTTTGGTACATTGCATTCCAAGATTTTCTCTCCATTTAGGAATAGCTTCTAAGTCTTGTGCATCCATCTCGTGCTTTGGCTTTTAAATTCTTTTATTTTATGATTATTTACATATTTTTCATTTTACTTGAAAGCTTTGAATTTGGCCTTTAATATTCCTGGGAGCTTTCATTTTGAAGTTTCTTTTAGGAACTGATTGGTGGATTCTTCAAATTTTCATATTACCCTCTTGTCCAACTCTTGACCAATAATGTCTTTATCATATTCTATCTTCCTTTATTTAGTCATATCTGCAGCCATGGTTCCTGATTTATGATTTTTTCCCAGTTCTGTCTATATTCTGTCCCCTCTTGCACTCTTAAAAGGGATGGTCAAGCCTTGTTTGGCTCCTAAGCTCAATTTCTTGGGTTCCTTCTACTGGCTTTTATCTCCCTTTCTGTATCTTTGTTCAGACTGCTTATAGATTTCAGCCCTCTTCTTTCCCCCAACTACATATAGTCTTGGTCCAGGGTGCTATAACCTTCAGTACTCTGAATTATCCTAAATCGGAGAGGTATAGACTTCTAACCCCATTGGGGTATCATAATCAGAGTGTGATAGCTCCTGGCCTTATGTCTCTGGTCATAGTGGTTTTGATCCCTCTGGAGCTCTCCCATTTGAATACATTGGGTTTTATGGCTCCCAAGTATAGAGCACTAGAGTATTTAGGTCCCTCCAGAGAGTCTTTGCTCTGAATGCTAGTGAGCTTCTGTCTTATTCCCCCCGTAATCACACAGGTTCTCCTAGCTGGATCCTTTCCCCAGAGGCTTCTTTTTGGAGAACCCTGATCTAGATGAAGGAAGTTACTATTGGTTCTCTTCAGATTTCCATATTATTATTTAACTTTGGGGTCTTATTTAGATCTTTGCTGGAGTACATACCCAGAAGATATCTGGGCTTCTCTTAGAACTTTCAGGCTACCATATTAACTAGAAGTTTGTCTAGCTTCTTTTCTTAAAGAAAGCATTTATGCTATGTGATTCTGAGGTTTCAGTGCAATCTACAAGCCTTAGTCCTCTCATTTCTTACTCCTAAATTTTTTATTATTCCAACATAATCTTTTCCCTCCTACCAGTGCCTGCGTTTGCATGGAAATAACCACAGACAAAGTTTGTGGAGAATTGATTTGGAGAGTCTCATGAAGCTCTTCACAGACTTCCTCTATTTCTTCATTTTCTCCATTTGATCTTGGCACATAATTACTGCAATTACCTGCATGGTTGTCTTTTTGCAAACACTTATCACAAGCACTGAAACATGAGATAACCAAATGTTCCATTAAATATGATTTCTTTTCACCACTAAATGTAGGATCAAACCAATTCTGTCAATTTCCTTATTTTGCCAAGAAGAACCTGTAATCCGTCCTTCCTTCCATTTAGTTGTAGCTTTGGGGGTGGCTTATTTTCTGGTTTAATTTACAGTAAAATGTCAAGATTGACACGATTCCATTTTTTCTAAAAGTCTCTCTATTCATTTGTCACAGAATAAAGAATGCACATGTAGAGAAACCAACCAAGAGCCAATGCTTAAAGACAGTTGAAAACCGAAGTGCTTTCCTGATACCCCTTATTCTCTCTATCACTCTACCTCATTTAACCCAGGTGAAAAAGGGGGATTCATGAGATAGAAGTCCATTTTATGTTTTCCTACATGATTTCCATCCTTCTGACAGCAAGCCTCTTTGTACTTCCCTAAGTTGGTCCTCAGACACACAGTCTGCTATCATGTTGTATGTGAATCTTTTCCAATATGGTAGCCTTTGAGATCTCAGAGTTATCTTCACTCCACCATGATGAATGGGAGTGGGACTTGGTGGAGGAAACAACTATCTATATACATGGGTTGTTATTATTCAAATAATTAGTTTTATGGTCTTGCACATTTCTATTCAATGTCATTTAAGTTCATTCATTAAGCACCAACTATATGTGAAGCATTGTGCTAGGTACAGATTCTAGTCTCATTGAGCTATAATCTAATTTGGGATGAGAGGATCCAGATATACAAATATACAGAGAGAGAGTTGGGTGCCGAGGAGATGTGAGCAAAGTGCTATGAGAAATGTCAGGAGGGAAAGGTCACTTTGTGGTAATGATCTGGGAAGAGAACTAGGGAAGAACTAGGGAAGTGACATGGAAAGAAGTATATTCCTGACACATATGTGATTCTGAATAACTCACTTAACTTTGTTAAGCCTCAATTTCCTCACCTGTGAGATGAGAAGGTTAAGCTAGATCGTTCCTGAGGCCCCAGAGAGTTCCAGTTTCATGATCCTATGACAATCTTATATACACATATAGGAAGCTAGGTTGCACAGTGGCTAGAGCATTGGTATTGGAGTCAGGAAGACCTGAGTTCAAATTCAGCCTCAGATACTTATTAGCTATGTGACCCTGGGCAAATCACTTATCACTTACTTCTGTTTGCCTCGGTTTTCTCATCTGTCAAGTGAGTTGGAGGAGGATATTGCAAACCACTCCAGTATCTTTGCCAAGAAAACCCCAAACGGGGTTGCATAGAGTCAGGTATGACTGAAAAATGACAGTAGAACAAATATAAAATAAATACAAAGTCATCAGGGAAAGAGGAGATAACAACCAGGGTGAGGTAAGATCAGGACAAGCCTCACTAATTCTATCAAGGGAGTTCTGGCACTGAAAAGAGTGGTCAACTGGGAGAAATGGTCAGCTGCTTCAAAACCAAAATGGTGTGTAGAGGTGAAGTGAAAGTAGAATTGGCGAAGAAAACATACAGTTAGGAATGTTGATCCAATAATTACATGGAGGCCATGAAATCCTGTGGCTACAAAAAAGGTTGATCCATAAATTCCACTGGAGATTGTGAACGGCTGTTTCTTCCATGTAGCTTACTTTTATGGTGATGCCATCCATGACAAGTCACTCGTCCTTCCCTCTTGCATCCTGGTCATCAAGCAATTCTATTCTCCCTTTTGGAGAAGGATATGATCATAGGAAGGACGGATCATATGGATATGATCCAGTAAATCAAATTGCCAGGGTGGGGGAAAGTGGAAGAGTGTGAGAACAGAGAGCCTAACTCCTCTCATTAAAGCTGTTTCTCCCAGGACTAAATCCATTCCAATTACATGTCTGTCTGGGCTAGGGAGGGCAAGCACTCCAGCCTTTGAGGCCCAGTGGTGTTTCATCAAGTTTAGACAGATGAAAAACAGGAAGTTTTCTCAGCTTTTCTGCTTGCTATTATCAGCTAGGATTATTTTTCTTTTCAGCCTTGAATCAGATCTAGCAAGGCTGGCATTCTACTGGGAATGGAGGTTAAACCCTACCATCCTTGTTTTTCAGAAGGTTCTTTCATCATTTGCATAATGAGTTCATTGACTTCTTACTTGGGATCTAGCTGATAGATGTTTCTAGTTAAGTGCATGTTTTTGGCTCGGCAAGCCATGGAAGAACTAATTGGTCTTTTAATTTGGAACTGCTAGCTCCTGAACTGTAGAAACAAACTTATAATGAGAGGGTAGGAGAGAGGGAGAGAAATGTGACTCTGACACTGAATCTGTGAACAATCAACAAACAATTACTAATACTAGACACTGTAACAGGTGCTGGATCTGTGATTTTATCGATCTAGAGAACTCCCAGATGAGGAAACTCCTTCCACCAATGCAAATCAAACCCTTCTCTACAAAAAGTTGCACTATCTGAGGTCACACGATATGTATCAGAGGAGGGGACTCGAACCCGTGCTGCCTCTTAGTGCTTAGAATATAAAGATGGAAAAGTCTTCCAGTAACTTACATTCTACACGAAGAGGCAACATTACACACATTTTACTCTATATTGTCACAGGTCTTCTCTATCTATGTTGCAAATGAAATCTCAATGTAATTCAAATGGCGTATCCAAGGGATTTTCCCTTTACTCTTTACTTTTCAACCTCACCAATAAACTGAATAAAGATCAATCAATGAACAATTATTTATTAAGTGCCTATTATGTGTCAGGTACAAAGGTAAAGTCATGGAGCTCAAATTCTAATAGGGAGAAATGCAGATGAATAGGGACTGGAGACAGTGCCTCATAAAAGCACATATAGGAGAAATAAAGAAATTAGAAGATAACCTTCGAAAAGAAGGGACTGGCAGTTTGGGTGGGTAGCTAGAAGACCAGGAAAGGCCTCTAGAAGGAGATGGCACTTGATCTTTGTCTTAAAGGAATTCAGGGATTCTAAAAGTTCATAATTGGAAGGGAGTGCATTTCAGGTACTGGGAGTAGTTACTCAAAGTGAGCCCCAACAGATGTGTAGGTGGGTGAAGCCTCCTATCACTTTATCAACACTCAACATTTAACCTCCTGAAGTGAGCTATTTCCCCCTTCTGGTTATATGTTAGTAGTATCTTACCAAGACAACATGGTTTCTATTTGCATTCCATTGATCCTCAACCAGATGCTGTCCACCATCTTTTTCTCCTCCAGTTCCTGAACTCACATGGCTATCTTTTCTTAATAGGTAATGATACTCCATTTCCCTTTGATCTTTTCCAATGACCCTTAAAAAGGTAAATTAGAATGAGCTAAAGGTAATTACACTGCAGGCAGAGGAGAAAGCTGAGATTTAGTGTCTGCCATTTAAAAGAAAAACACAAAAATGTTCTATTGTCAGTCAATTCCCATAATATATTATTGGTGATACAGACTATTGCTGGGAGTTGTTTTTTCAGTAGCAATGATGCATTTTTGCTGATCCATGCCCAACCCTGTGTGGATGAGAGAAATCACATTCCTCTCAATATGAGTAGATGTAGTATTTGGAGCCCATTTGGGGGAATAGAGCTAAATGAACCACAAAGGGATGAGACACTTCCTTTTTCAATAGACTAGAGAGGAAGTGCCTAACTTCCTTTTTTAGTGAAGGAAACAAGTAAGAGAGACCTGACACTGACTTTGCGCTCCATACTTTATAATATTCTTCCGTTATAACAGTTCTGTGCTTAAAGTGGTGCTATTATTATTCCTCCCATATTAGATAAGTAAGTCTTTCCAGGCATCTCTGTATTCATCATATTCATCAGTTTTTATTGCAGAGTACCACTTCATCACATGCATATACCACAACTTGTTTAGCCATTCCCCAATTGATGGCAGCTGCTTTGTTTTTGATTCTTTGCTACCATAAGGAGGTATCACTGCTAGAATTATTCTAATGTCTATAGGATGTTCCTTTCTTTTTTTAATCAATGATCCTCTAGGGTGTATACCTAGTCTCTGGTCTGAGGATATGAACATTTTAGTAATTTAATTTGCATAATTCCAAATTACTTCCCAAAATTATTATGCTAATTTAGAGCATAATTATGCCCATCTTCTCATAGCCCTTCTAACATTGATCATTCTCATCTTATTTTCATCTTTGCCAGTTTTCAGAATGTGAGATAAAATGGTAGAGTTGTTTTGATTTTTATGATTATGATTTTTCTCTTATGATTAGTAATTTGGGACATTCTTTCAGATGGTGAATAGCTTGTATTTCTTCTTTTGAGAACTGTCTGTACATATCTTTTTAATAATTTATGTATTGGGCAATGACTTTCATTCCTCTATATGCATATGCGTATGTATGCATATATGTGTCTTTTAGTTGACTACAGATACTAAAACCTTATTTGAGAAACTTGATACAAAGATTCCACCCCCCCCCCCAATAGCATATCTTCTTAACATCATTATCTATTTTTTCCCTGTTAAGGTCAGTTCTTGTTACATCTATATATCTTTGATCTTACTCTCTCCTATCTCCTTTAGTATTTTGTTCCAGTTCATTCCTTCTCCATCATATGCTCTCAATCTCTTCTTTGTCCTCTAGCATCTTTCCCTCAGCCTACTAATATCTCCTGGCTTCATCTCGACTTACTCAGTTTTCCATATTTGAAAGCTTTGACTCTTCCTTCATCCCACATTTTTCATATGCAATGAGTTACTACATTACATTGATACTAGTTCAGACTTTCATTGCCCCCAAACTGAACTATTGCAGTAGTTTCCCAGCAGATTGACAGCAAGTTCTCCCCTCTTCCTTTATCATCAATGACTGAAAAGTCAAAGTTTAGAGGCAAGGAATGGAGGGAGGTTACAATGGTTCTAAGCAAAAGATGATCATGGCTTGGATTGGGGACTTTGTCATAGGAGACAAAGATGAAGAAAAGTGCACGTGTAAGGTATTGTGTAGAAAGAAACATCAGAAATACCACCTGAAGTAGCAACAATGACTTCAAAGTTCTGACTTTCCATACTGGAAGGAACAATGATGCTTTGATCATGTAAGTAAGCCATTTATTGCTCATCAAGAGTAGCTACACCAACCTGAGATCTGATTAAAGAATTCTATCTTTCCTGTAGCATACCAGGTATATTAGCATCTTGGAAGCATTATCGATATATTAATATTGTATCTTATGTGTTCATATGCCAGACTCATGGTCATGTTATTTATTGATTATTGCATTTCTAAATCTTCAGTCCAAGGGACAAAAGAATTCCTGAGCGCAACATTATTTGCCACAGGGTCCTAGCTCACACCTTGTTAGACCACATTCCTTTGCAAATCACATGCTTGACTAGCCTCCTCCTCTTTGATTACATGGTTGTCAGTTCAACCAATGTTAAAATCTATGCCATGTCACATATTCATTAGTTACTTCCCACGCCATGTTCCTAAACTCTCCAATAAACGTTCAGGGACACGTGCAAGCTGGTCTCTTTTCTCTTGAGAAGCATCATGGAGCTTGCTACATCCCTTGTGTTTTAACTTTTTGTCTCTGAGTCTTTATTCCTTTGCCTCTCTCTATCTCCATCCATTATCCCTGTCTCCATTCTCCTTCTCAGGTGACCACCCATGAGGAAATTAAATAGGAACTGCAGGCAGTTCCTATATTTCCTGCAATACTTCCATGTTAACTAGCATAACTGTATACCCTGACTGTCCTCATCCTATTTGATACTTCTATTCTTTGATGGATCTGGGACCGCATCCATGCACACCACCCCTTCAACCATGTGGATCACAAATCGCTCACGTCAACCTATCCTGGGTGACTCTTACTGAGTTCCATTCTTTTTTATCTCAAGAGAATTTATAGATGTCGAGAAGGTATAAAACAAGGAATCCTAGTATAGTGGATACATAGCAAGCCTCAAAGCCAGGGTATGAACCCCACCTCTGGTGCATAGTGACTGTGGGACTCTGAGCAAGTTATATGACCTTTCTGTGATGTAGGCAAACTGTCTAACATCTCAACAACTCAGCATTGTTGAGAAGATGCCAACCTGTGTTGGTGGAGAAAGCTTCCTCATTTTCGAGTTCCCCTTTTCAATGAAAACATAGAACTAGTCCACATCCCAATTAAATAATAATGCTTGACATGTTTCCCTGTAAGAAAGATGACCCTTGATGTTCCAGTGGTGGGATTCATGTACGAATGAATGGTAAGTAACCAGTCTGGTCACGTAGCACATTGCCAGTTCACTTAGGACAATAGCTTAGTATTCCAGGCAAGTTTTCTCTCCTCCCCTTCCTCTCTTCTTACCTAGTATTAAATCTAAGTGTTTATGTGGTGTCTGGCTATGGCCAAGATGCTCATGGAATATGCCTTCTGCTTATTTTGTTCAGGATTTATGCATCTCAGAGGTACTCAAAATGCAACCTCAGAGCCAAACTGGCCTCTGGCCATCGATTATCTTGTTCCCAGGGGAGAGAACATAGCCGAACAGCTGAAGAATCTTATTCCTGTTGAATTTAAATAGCAAACAATCCCTATTCATCAGGGAAGAAATAAACAGAGGCTAATCTCATGGATATATTAGTTTATTGCTTATACAATATTGCACACTACCTAGCCAGAACCTCCTCGTGCAGAGTGAAGCTTCGTGGTTCTTAGTGAAGCAGCAAAGCTGCTCTTGGCAGAGTATTTGTTCAGGCTTTAATAGCATTAGGAAACAAAATGAAGACTGGGTACTCCCTGTAGCATGGTCCATAGTTATCCCTCAATGGGTGATGCTAAGCCACATCTGTCCCACTAACAAGGGTAAGGGCACTCTATCCACTGTGTCACCGGAGACTCCAAAGAGACTAGAATTCAATACAATTCAACAAACATTTGCCATTCACTGATGAGAGTATATCATGTTGGTCAAAATGGTGCATCTTGTAGCCATGGCCAGGGTCTGGCCTCTCAACTCCAGACTCTTGCCATACTTTCCTACTTACCACGTACTGCTTTCAGCAAAGCTTCATACCAGTGTACCCTGAATACCAATATTAGGTTGGAATTCTCCATGAAAATAAGTTTACTCACTTATTTTCAAACTATGGCATAATGAATGAAGAATTGTCCTGGAAGCTAGGAAGATCTGTGTTCGAAATCTGATACAACTGCTGGGGAAATTGGAAAACAGTATGGCAAAAATTAGGTTTAGATCAATAACTCACATCCTATATATCAAAGTACAGTCAAAATGATTTAAACATACAAAGAGATCTCATAAGTACATTAGGGGAACATAGAATAGTTTACTTGTCAGATCTTTGAAGAAGGGAAACATTTATGACCATACAAGAGATAGAAAACATTGCAAGATGTAAAATGAATAATTTTGATTATATTAAATTAAAAAGGTTTTGTACTAACAAAACCAATGCAACAAAGATTAGAAGGGAAACAACAAACTGGGGGGGGGATGTATAACAAATGTTTTTCTGATAAAGATCTCATTTCTTTAATATATAAAGAACTAAGTCAAATGTATAAGAATCCAAGCCATTCCCCAACTGATACATGGTCAAAGGATAGAAATAGGAAGTTTTCAGATGAAGAAATCAAAGCTATCAATAATCATAGAAAAATGTTCTAAATCCTTCTTGATTAGAGAGATACAAATTAAAACAACTCTGAGGTATCACCTCACACATCAGATTGGTCAATATGACAGTAAAAGAAAGTGATAAATGTTGGAGGGGATGTAGCAAAATTGGGACCCTAATGCTCTGATGGTGGAGTTGTGAATTGTTCCAACCATTCTGGAAGGCAATTTGGAATTATGCCCAAAGGGCTTTAAAAGAATGCCTACCTTTTGAACCAGTAATACCACTACTGGGTCTATATCCCAAAGAGATTTTAAAAAATGGGAAAGGATCTGTTTGTACAAAAATATTTATAACTGCTCTCTTTGTGGTGGCAAAGAATTTGAAACTAAAGGGATGTCTCTCAGTTGGAGAATAAGTTGTGGTACATGTTGGGGATGGAATACTATTGTGCTATTAGGAATGATGAATAGGTGATTTCAGAAAGAGCTGGAGAGACCTACATGAACTGATGTAGAGTGAAATAAGCAGAACCAGGAGAACATGATACACAGTAACTGCAATATTGTGGAACAATCAAATGTGATTATACTGCTACTAACAGCAATGAAATGATCCAGGACAATTCTGAGGGACTTATGAAAAAAAGAATGCTATCCACCTCCAGAGAAAGAATTATTGGAGTAGAAATGCAGATGATAACATATGACTTATCACTTGTTTATTTGGGTATATATTTGGGGGGTTTAATTTTATAAGATTATTTGTTTACAAAAATAAATAATATGGAAATGCGTTTTACATGATAACACATGTATAACCCAAATTGAATTGCTTGTTAGCTCTCGAAGGAGGTAGGGAAGGAGGGAGGAAGACAATATGGATCATATAACTTTGGAAAACTTACGTAGAAATTTGTTATTAAAATAAAAAATTTTAATTAAAAAAACTGACATACACTTGACAGTGTGACCAAAGCAAGTCACTTAACTCTGAGTTAAGTCTAAACTTCCGAGAAGGTGCCAACTTACATTGGTCATGAGAGTTCTCCCATATGGGAATTCTCTATACTAAAGGGATCCCAGTGGCTACCCCCATTCCTCTCCCACCCATGTTCTCTGAATTCCTCCCCTTTGCCTCCCCTACCTATTGTCCATTAATCCCTACATCTAATCACCCTATCCCCATCTGAAGCTAGTTTTGAAGAAGAGCCTGATCCTCTCTTCTCCCCTAAACCAATCAGACCATCCGGACCATCCCTGTGTTTCATTATTCAGCCAGGTCCTGGATTATTTCTATGACACTCTTTTAGACTAACTAGAATGAAGGGAGTGATATCTCTAAAACCATGCTTTCTAAACTACAAAGCCCTTCTCTTCTCACTGCTCATAAATGCATTCATCTTTGGCTTCTATACAGTAGAAATATTTATCCTGATCTCATTATGTTTTTGTTCAATATTTGGGTCTCAACTATCTGGTATTTTTCTTTGTGAGTCTTGTCTGTTCTAACTTGTGAACCCCAAAGGGCCGGGACAATAGCTGTGTTATTTGTTCTATACACTACTTAACATGGTGCCCTAAGCAAATAGAGGTCAACGTCTTCTTCTTCCCAAGGATCTTGGGAAGGAATTGATGATATTCATCCAAGAATTAGATTTTGAAGTAGAGTATAGGAGAGAAACCAGAGAATAAGCCCATACCTTTAGTTACAAGTGAAGACTGAAACCAAGGTAAAAAGCTTCACTTGGCTTCCTTTCTTCTTTCAATGAACATATTCGTGATTTCTACTTTTTTTTTAATGTGGCATGTTATTGTTCATTTGTTTCAGTTGTATCTGATTCTTTGTGGCCCTATTTGGAATCTTCTTGGCAAAGATACTGGAATGGTTTGCTATTTCCTTCTTCAGCACATTTTGCAGATAAGGAAATTAAGGCAAACAGGGTTAAGTGAGTATGTAGATGCATTTATGAATGGACTTTGTAGAGGCCATAGGAATGCTGGCTGAACAAAGGCTGCTGACCCTATTCTCTCTCTTCAGTGTTCCCAGGTCTAGACCTAGAATGAACAGGTAGGAAGAGTTCAGGTTGGACTATGGGTTAGGAAACTCATTTTGACTTTCAATGGCTCTGAGCTTCCTCCTTGAAAACAAAATTTCCAATTTTAAACTCCAGTATTCTTCTGGTGAGAGGAAGAAGGCAGGGATAGTGGTTAGGTCACTGAATTTAAAGTCAGGAAATGGTTTCAGATCTTAGCTCAGATACCTTCTAGCTCTGAGATCTTGGGCAAGCCCCTTTGCTTCTCTGTGCCTCAGTTTTCTCATTTGCAAAATGAGAGGCTCAATGGCTTTTAAGGTCCCTTCTAGGTCCAAATTCAAATTCCCGTGATCCTGAAATAAGATTGTATGTCTATAAATCACGCAATACCACAATCTCCAAAGAGTCACCTTTGTGGGTCACGTCAAGGAGAGGCATAGGGTAAGAACAAATAAGCTGCAGAATATTACCAAGGAAGCATTATATGACAAAGGGTAGAAAGCAAAGCTAAGTCTTCTTGGCTCCAAGTCCAGCATTCTATTCATCACCTTAGTCCTAATATTGATGATGACAGTGATGATGATGATAAAAATAAACAGTTGATACATATGTAACTACTTACACATTTATAAACAACATTGCAATAGTAGCTGAATAATCAATGTTTGCTGATTTTTGTTGACTCATTCTCAAGGACCCTTGATGGACTGAAGTATTAATGCATGATGATAGGTTCGGGAGCTAAGAGGAATCAAGGCAGCTCCAATAATGTCCAGGAAATGGGTCTAAAAGAAATTCAGGGGGCAGCTGGGTAGCTCAATGTATTGAGAGCCAGGGCTAGAGACGGGAGGTCCTAGGTTCAAATCTGGCCTCCAACACTTCCCAGCTGTGTGACCCTGGGCAAGTCACTTGACCCCCATTGCCTAGCCCTTACCATTCTTCTGCCTTGGAGCCAATACATAGTATTGACTCCAAGATGGAAGGTTAGGGTTTAAAAAAATAAAAGAAATGCAGTCTAGTCAGTGCTTCTGGTTGGGGTTCAGTTTCCATAAAAATAAGAGGCAATTTGGTATAATGTATGGACTACTGTCTTAGGAGTCAAGAAGACCTGAGTTCAAATCAGGGATGTGGTAAGGCCAGATTAACTAGCTCAAGGGCAATGGATTGCTAGATTTTCACTACAAGCATTTATACCTCAGGCATTGGCAAACCCTTTGAATCATACCTTGATTTATCATTCTGTTTATTGTCTGAACTTAAGAAATTGATGGAGAAAATATTAATAATGTAGATTAAATTCAAAAGTGTATAATATCTTTTTTTAACGGAGAGTCTGTTAAAGCTTCACCAGCACATCACTGATTCAGGTCCCTCTTGTAACATATACTAACTGTATGATGGGCATATCACTTAATCTTTCAATACTCTAGGCAACTCTAAGAAGTTGCAGAGAGAATTTTCTCATTCGGGTGTTCTCCAAATCAATGAATTTGTAGCTCCGGTCTCTATCCTCTATCCCCATCTTTCCGTAAAAAAAAAAGCATCTATAGAGAACTCCTGAACATGGGGAGATTAAGCTCTGAGAATGTCATGTTTCTGGTGCTCTCCTAACTTGGAGAACATGAAGATGTGGAGAGGGGTTTGGAGAGCAGTAAATGAGAATAAGAGGCAAAGGAGATGATTTGAGAGGATGACAGTAATAAAGGCACTTGAGGGAGAAGAAGGAATGTCAGTCTTACAGACTGAATAGAATTGTGGACCAGTAACACTCAGAAATGATGTATAATTATTTCCTCTCTCTCTCTCTCTCTCTCTCTCTATCCCTCTCTCTCTCTCTCTCTCTCTCTCACTCTCTCTCTCTCTCTTTTTCTCTGTCTCTCTCTCCTCTCTCTCCTCTCTCTCTCTGTCTCTCTTCTCTCTCTCTTTCTCTGTCTCTCTCTGTCTCTGTCTCTGTCTCTCTTCTTTCTCTCTCTTTCTCTGTCTCTCTCTGTCTCTCTCTCCTCTCTGTCTCTATCTCTGTCTCTGTCTCTGTCTCTGTCTCTCTTTGTCTCTCTCAGTCTCTGTCTGTCTTTCTGTCTCTGTCTCTGTCTCTCTCTCTGTCTCTGTCTCTCTCTCTCTTTCTGTCTTGGAACCAATACTGTGTATTGGAACTGTGGTTCCAAGGCAGAAGTAGGACAAGGGCTGGGTAATGGGGGTTAAGTGTCTGAGGCCATATTTGAACCCAGGACTTTACATCTCTGGGCCTGACTCTGAATCCACTGAGTTACCTGGATGCCCCTAGCTGTGAGCTGATCCTTTCCCAGAGGAAGAAATGTAGCCCCAGAACACTGAGGCAGTTCAAGGTACTCTAGGCAGAATCAGGACCTGATCAGTGGGACATCTCCAGGCCCAGGTTATGCCTTTCTTTCAAAGGGTTGAGTTGGTCAGATACCATTATGGCAGACTCCGAAGGCACTGAGAATCCAGGCAAACAGAGGGTAAGTGATTTGCTGGAGTCACGAGGAAGTATCTGATTTAGGATTTGATCTAGAGCTTCCAGACTTCAAATCTAATGCCCTAAGCACTACACCACACTGCCTCTTCATGTTACTGTTTCCTCTTGAGGGTGACTGTGGTTCAGATCTTTCTATATATTTTTAAATTCATAGCATTTATTTTATGAGGAGAGAATAGAAAGAGTAACAGTTTGTTCTATTCCTCCCACGCTTCAAATGGGAAAAAACGGATTGTGTTAATTGTCCCTTGACTTCCTCTTGCCATACTCCTCCAACTCCAATTACTTTAACTTTCTTTAGAAAAACAAATAATTTTTTAAAGGAAAAACATTGTTTTTTACATTGCCTATATTTTAAAATGTAACCCTTCCCTCTATGTATCCCCAGAGATCCATCCCTTGTAACAAATCATAAAAAGGAGAAAAAAGTTTGGTAAAACTAAAAAATATATTTTCAAAGTCTGATATTACATGCAGTGCTTCACATCCCTAGACCCCCACCTCTCCAATGAATCAGAGGTGATACCTTCTACATTATTCTTTTTGGGAGTCAAATCTTAACTGACATTTATGTAGGGCTTTAACATATGCACACTGCTTACAAATATGGTCTCCTTTGAGCCTCACATCAAGCCCACTAAGTATGATTATAATTAGAAGAATGGAGTCTCAGAAAGGTTAAATGAAGGGAAAGAAAGAAACATCTGCTTTAAAATGCCCAATTTGTGCCAGATACTTTTATAATTATTATCCCACTTGATCCTCACAACAATCATCAGAGATAGGTGTCATTATTATCCCATTTTAGAACTGGAGAAACTAAGGCAAATAGTAATTTTCCTATAGTTATGCGACTAGTAAATGTCTGGGGCTGGATTTGAACCTGGGACTTCCTAACTCCAGTCTCAATGCTCTATCCACTATGCCAGCAACATCTGAAAAGAGCTATAAAAAGGAGACATACTTTCTGAACCTTCTTCCCCAAAGTCTCTGTGCAGAATGAATAGAGTTCACAGGACCATGACACTGGGACTGAAAACTGAGTCCCATGGAGATAGATGACTTATCCAAGGTCACACAGCTAATTTGTGTCAGAATCAAACCTAGCACCTAGGTATCCTGACTCCTACTCACATGGTCTGGCTTCAAGGCAGGGACTGTAAGCATCAGGATCATCTGATCCTACAAATGAAGAGCCTTCTCTTTCCTCAGGAATGAGTCCTGCTTGCTCTGTAGAGTCTGTTTGGAATCAAGTGGGCGGACATCCTAACCACATGTAGGAAAGAACATAATAGGAGTCTAGCTGAATCATTCTCTAACAAAGAACCCTTTCAGCAGCTTTTAAAAGTGGCAACAATCATCTTCTGGGCATTAAAGATTCAAGGCTGAAAAAGAAAAATCAATTCAGATCTACTTGGATTTTTAATGAAATTTAATTTCTAAGCTATTGATAAAAAAAAAAATTTAAAGTAGTTCCATAACTCACAAACCCCTGTAGGACCCATCTTGGAAGATAGTGTTATTTCTAGTCCTGAGGGAATCTCCTGAATAGAAGCAAGAAGAGATTTTTTTTTTTTTAGTGGCCAGCCTACCACTGTCAGCAGTGTGGCATGGGAATCAGAAAAACTGAATTCAAATCTTGACTCTGCTATGACTACCTCTGGAACCTTGAGCAATCCCTGTCCCTGCTCTGACTCTGAGGTTCCTAAACTTTGTTGTGATGGCAGAAATGGAGAGTAAAGTTCACTGGTTCTATCCCATCCCTTCCAGTGTTATTAAGTGTTTTCTGCAGAATTATGGGGACTTCAAGGCACATACAGTGTCCTGACACTAGTTACCAGAGTCTTTGGCAAGAGTTGAAAGGAAAGAAGTTCCTTCTAATCCATCAGCATTTGGATGGAAGGTCTGGGTCTAAGGGAACTTGAAAAACTGAAGTTCTTTACGGGGATCTGAGGGGGGTCTTTTGTGTTCCAGTTGGGCACCACCATAGTCTTCAGGAACAAAAGAGAATGTGTTGATTAGTCCCTAGTATGTTGACCTGTGAAATTCCCCCAAAGGCAGTAGCATTCTCTTTTAAAAAGATGATGTCATAAAAACCAGATAGTTGCTCTAAAAGGTAGCATCTGGAGCTTGCTGGGGATGCCTCAAAGTACATGGCAGCTTCAGAAGCAAGTCAGTCACAAGGGAAGCAGAATGGGACATCCTTGAGTCATAGTCGATTTCTGGGAGATAGAATTGTTAGATGGGCACTACCCTAGGAGTGTAGGCTGTCTAAGGAGTATTCCTTCTCCCACCAGCATAGGAATCAGTTGGAGAATGTGCCATTTTGTGTATGGAGACTAGGTAGTGGGTTATTAATTTGCTACTTGATTTTTCCTACTCTTTACCAGTATGTTCTAAATAAATGCACTGCCATTTGATTTGTACTAGATGTACTAGACAGGGGCTCAAGCCATATGGGTAGGGGCTGACCCCAGGCTCATTGTGGGTAATTTTGGTAACCATCCTCATGCAAATATGATTCAAGTCTTTCTTCTTTTATATGAAATGAGGTATTTAGACTAAAGAATCTTTTTTTTTTTAATAACCCTCCCCTTCCATCTTAGAATCAATGCTACGTATTGGTTTTAAAGCAGAGGAACAGCAAGGGCTAGGCAATGGGGATTAAGTGGTCACACAGGGTCCCACAGCTGGGAAGTGTCCAAGGTCAGATTTGAACCCAGGACCTCCCGTTCTCAATCCACAGAACCACCCAGCTGCCCTAGAATCCTAAGGGTCCTTTTCCTTTTAAATCTATGATTGTATGTTTTAGTTTCTAGGTTCAGGACAAATTTCCTTAATGCTATTAGAATGTAAGTCAATAATTGCACTTCTAAATCATATCACACAATGAAAATGAATGTGTTAAAATAGAAAAGATTTTGTATGAATGTGGGAAGAGGTAACTTATTTTGGAAATTATATCAACAGAAAGAATGACTATCATTGTGCAGGGCCTTAAAACCATGCCATAAGATTGGTGTATCTTGAAGATGAGAGGACTTAGGATGGAGTCAAGAAAACAAGTATTTTATTAAGTATTTACTAATTACTAGGCATTCTCCCCACCTAAGTGCTAGGGATACGAATACAGGCAAAAAGAAATCTAAGCTCTGCCTTCAAGAAGTATACATTCTAATGGAGATAGAGAAGACATAAAAGGGAGCTCATGGGAGAAGGCGATATTGGTCTTCAAGTGTTGGAGGATCATCCAATATGAGAAAATCTCTCTAATTGTTTTGTTGTTTCCTAATGGCAGAACTAATAGTATTGGGTAGAAGTTGCAGAGGGACCGATTTAGGATTGATGCCAAGGAAAACAAATAGCTTTTCACTAATTTAGAGCAATCCAAAATAGAACAGACTGTCTTGAGAGAGAAAATTCCCTTTTCTAGAAGTCTTCAATTAGATGAGCTTTGAGGTCTCTTCTAACTTGGAACTTCTGTGAACAATCTTTTTTTTTTGACAAAAGAACTTCCATTCTTTAATTCTGCTTTCCTATGGTTTAACTGGGCTGGATGGATAAAGGTATATTGACTTTCCTGGCAGTGCTTGAGGGGTTGGAAAAAGGAAGGCCCTTCAGGGTCCATGGAGAGGCAATATCTCAGGAGATTAAAAGTGGTCGTCTACATTTTTTACCTTAATGGCCTGCTTTTCAAACTCTTAATAAATCACAAAATAATTAGCTCCTGAACATTTTATCAATATCCCATAATAACTTTTCCTCCTTTAAATTGGATGCAGCCTTATTTACAAGGATTTATGGATTTATGCATGTTGTTCTTCATTATAGAAACTCATCTCATAAATATATTCATGGAAGTGTCATGTAGAAATGGCAAAAATGTTTGCCTCCAAAGGTGTAGTTTCATATCAACTCTCTTTGTACAAAAAACAGGGCTGAATGTCTGAACTCTTCACTGTCATTTAGGAATCAGAATGGCACCTTCTTTGGGGTCTTATTGTGATCATCATGGTCGTCAATAGCAAATGCTCCTTCTTTCCTTCCTTCCTTCCTGCCTTCCTTTCCTCCTTCCTTCCTTCTTTCCTTTCTTCCTTCCTTTACTTCTTTCTTTCCCCCCTTTCTTATTCTTTTCTTTTGTTCTTCCTTCCTCCTTACCTCTTTCCCTTTCTCTTTCTTTCTTCCTTCCTTCCTTCCTTCCTTCCTTCCTTCCTTCCTTCCTTCCTTCCTTCCTTCCTTCCTTCCTTCCTTCCTTTCTTCCTTCCTTCCTTCCTTCCTTCCTTCCTTCCTTCCTTCCTTCCTTCCTTCCTTCCTTCCTTCCTTCCTTCCTTTCTTTCTTTCTTTCTTTCTTTCTTTCTTTCTTTCTTTCTTTCTTTCTTTCTTTCTTTCTTTCTTTCTTTCTTTCTTTCTTTCTTTCTTTCTTTCTTTCTGTATTTTTTTGCTTTTTTTAACTATAAAGATATTGTATTTTACCAATTACATGTAATAACAAATTTCCACATAAGTTTTCTGAAGTCATATCATCCAAATTGTCTCTCTCTCTTTCCTTCTGCTCTCAGAGTGGCAAGCAATTCGGTGTGAGTATATAGATGTGTGTGTGTGTAATGCAAAATTTATATTATATATATATATACTTAGATATAATTTACATTATATATTTATATAATTTAGACATTTATATGTAATATATATTTGATTATATAATATACATTTAATTTTAATAATTTTAATATTTAATAATAAATTTAATAACATAATCTATCATTTATATATTTATATGTAATCATGCAAAATATGTCTCTCTATTGCTCATTTTTGTAAAAAAAAGTTATATAAAATCAAAACCCTCAAATAAACTCTTAGGATCAATATTGAGAATTGGTTCCAAAGCAGAAGGGCCAGGCAGTTGGGGTTAAGTGGCTTGCCTATGGTCACACAGGTAGGAAGTGACTATGGTCTAGTTTGAACCCAGATCACCCAGCTCCAGACCTGGTTCTCTATCCACAGAGCCACCTAGCTTCCCCTTCCATTTTTTGCAAATATTTATTAAAGAATCACAGTATCCAAGATTTGGAAGTTAACATTAGGGCAGCGGTTCTCAACCTGTGGGTTGCGACCACAGTGGGGGTCAAACGACCAAAACACAGGGGTCACCTAAAGCCATCGGAAAATACACATTTCCAATGGTTTTAGCAGCTGAGAAATCGCCCTACTTTACAGCAAGATCTGGGAAAGAACGGAGACCCTGCTGCCCGCACATTGTACTAATATTAGTTACCTATCAGCAGCCCTCCCCCTATGAGAGGCGATGGATTTACCCTGTTGCCTGGAGACTGGACTCAAACAGAGACCCAGAGAGAGAACCCTGGTGCTGGCTCTGGAGGGGTTAAGAACGAGTCCTGAAATGGATAAAAGAGCCCAGTAACCCCAGCAAAGTGAAGCCTCAGCTCGAGCTGGAGGGAGACAACAGGAAGAAGGCAGTGTCTGAGGACCCCCTCCCCAGGCAGGACTTATCTCCCGCCCCAGCGCTCAGGCTGCCTCCTGCTGGATTAATATTTCTCAACATATAATTAAATATTTTTTTTGTGATTAATCACTATGTTTAAATTATGTTTGATTTGTAGGAATGAGAATACATAATGCATATCAGGTATTTACATTCCAAATCATAACTGTAGCAAAATTACAGTTTTGAAGTAGCCACCAAAATAATTTTTTGGTTTGGGGTCACCACAACATGAGGAACTATATTGTGGGGACATAGCATTAGAAAGGTTGAGAACCACTGCATTAGGGGCACTTAGTCCAACCTTTACCTGAACAAAAATTTCCTCTAAAATCCTCCTAACAGCTTTCTCTAGAAGACAAACTTCTTACCTCCCAAGGCAGCCTATTCTATTTGTGGGTGGTGACAATTGTTACAGAAGTGTTTTCATCTTTAGAGACAAAATCTGCCTTTTTGCTACCTTTTGATTTGCCCTCTGAAACTACACACTCTCCAAGAGAGCCGCCTTCAACTTGGCATTATCCCTTTAATCACTACCTTTGAGGTCAAGTTATTCAAGCCACTCCAGATCCATCTAACTATAATCTCATTTAGCTGTCACCTCATCAACAAGGATACATGAGATTTTGTCAAATGTTTGCCTAAAATCTAAAAAAATTTTTTGGCATTCCCCTATCTATCGGCACCAAAAAGAAAATGTGGTCTCTCTGATACAAACTTTCTTGATAAAGCCATTTTACATTTTTGTGATCGTTGTTTCCTTTTCTAACATTTACTAACCACCCCTTTAAAAGAAATGTAGCCATTTGTAGCTGGCTCAGGGTTCAGAGGTACATGGAACACGTTTGGAATACACTGTTAGTTTTTGACTCAGAATTGCTATTGTGCTCAACAACATGGAAATAGGTTTTGATCAAGGACACATGTAAAACCCAATAGAATTGAGCTTCGACTATCGGAAGGGTGGGTGGAGGGGAGGGAGGGAAAGAATATGATTCTTGTAACCACGGAAAAATGTTCTAAATTGATTAATTAAATAAAATTTTAAAAAAAGAATTACTATTGTGCTCCTTTCATCATCCCCAAACATAATCCCATCATTTATATCTTTGGAATTGTTCATTTATTTCTTTGTACAACTCTAAATTTTGGCAGCCTGAGACAAAACCTCTGACTTAATATGGGCTCTGATAAAAAGTTTTGAAACCTAGACCCAATTGTGTAAACTAAGGAAAAACCACACTTTTTTCTGTGCCTCATTTTCCAGTTCTAAAATTGTCATAGAAATAATACATATGACTCTGTGTTATCTGAAATATCAGGAATTAGAGATGGAAAGGATCTTAAAAGATAGCTAGTCCAACACCATTAGTTTTATAGATGAAGAATCCAAATCTTATACAGTTGATTAGCTTGTCCAGTGTTGTATATCCAAGAAGATATTAGCCAAGTCCAGATTCAAAAGCAGGCCCGCTGACTCTAAAAACCATTGTTCCTGCCCAGTGTGTTGGGAATATTTTCCAATACCTTGGCAAAGAAAATAATACAGTCCCCTCAGGTTACTCTTACCAGCATCTCCAAGAGGACTTAATTTATGCCCCAATTTGACTCTTCTGCATAGTCAAGGAGGCTTTACTTCTGCCAAAAATATGTCAGCTGAAAGTTCAGTAACATCTTCTTCTCTACAGATGAGAATTAGGCTGGCCTGGGAGGGTGTGTACCATCTTGCACTGAATCCAGGAGGATTTAGTTATTGTGCCAGATGCTAGCACTCTCATAGTGACCCTGAGACTCCAGTGACATCATAAAAACCATCAATCACATCCCAGGATTCACAGCATAGCCTAGAGCTGTAAGGAAACCAGAAGCCCACCAGGGCTTCCTTTTGATTTTCTAGGTGTCCTTTAGGGGGAAAGAAAAACAGAGCAAATGAGAGGGACTCAATGTCAGAGAAATAAGTAAGATAACAAATGTAAAGCATTATGAAAATCTTAAAAGACTTTATAAATACTGGCTAATGTTACTAATATTACTCAGGAATGGCTGAATTGCGAAATTGGGTCCTTGGAGTCATGTCTGTTTCATGGCCACAAACCTTCTTATTGGTCCCATGCCATGGTAGATGGGGCCCTAACTGTGCCAGTGCTTCAAGACTGGTTAACTTGGAGTCATAGAACCTAAATTAAAATTCTGATTATTTACTCTGTGGATGACCTTAGGCAAGTCATGTAACTTCCTTGGGCTCCTGTTTTCTCATATATAAAATGAGAACACTAGGCAAGATGACCAACAAGGTCTCTTCTGACTTGAAATCTAGGATGCTGTGATATTAAGATGATGCTAGTTTATCACTGAAGAGTGATACTCACTGCTTCCCATGCTCTTTTTTGCCCCTTCTCTTCAAGAACAGGAACTGGAAGCAATGAGGAGAGGGGAAAAATAGAGCCTCCCCAGTTCAGGGTTTGGGGTCCCTTTCACAAACTGGCGGAATCCTCTGGCTTGTTTTGGAGGAGGGTTGGGGCCATCATGTACCTACATGGGGTTCAGGCTGTCTAAGCCATTTGTGAAGAGAAAGAAAGATCTTAATGGGATCATGAAGAATGTTTCCATCTGCTTGTATTTCTTTCCTGGGTTTGCCAGTCCAGTTTGTTCCTTGAGGGTACGTAAGGTAAAGTCTCCATCAATTGCCTTTTTAGCCATTTTATTTTTGATATCCCAATGATCTGTTCATCCCTGTAGAAGGTAACCTAGCAACTGGAAGCTAGGTGGTAGAGTGAGCCAATTAAAATTATGGGTAGACCTATATATAACCTTGGCATAATATAACAGACAACACTCAATGCACATTGTGATACATATCCCATAATATGTGATACACTCACTTTTTAAATTTTATATACATATATATAGAGAGAGAGGGCCAAAGTATAATCACATAATTTCTGAATACATATATGTAAATAACATGTATATACACATATGTGGACATATGTAATTTATGATCACACATCTCTATGTGTTCACAAATTATATATTACAAATATATGGGAGGCAATATAATGGCATGGATAAAGAGCTAAGAAGACCCAGCTGGGTTTAAGGCCTGTCTCTATTCACTTAACCTCTGAGGACTCCAGGCAACTCTAGAAATCACAGATATTGGGGTAGGAAGCTGCTCTCCAGGAGCTCCCTTCCCCACGAAATCAGAGGTTCATTTAAAATAAGATACATGTCTTCCCTGTTCCGCACCCCAGCCCCCTCAATGCACATAACCCTAAACCTTATATATTTAAGGTATCATCTGTAAAATGAGCTGCAGAAGGAAATGGTAAACCACTCCAATGTCTTAGCTCTGTAACCCTGGGCAAGTCACTTAAACTTATTTGCCTCAGTTTCCTCATCTTTAACTTAGTTGGAGAAGGAAATGGCAAACCACTGCAGTATCTTTGCCAGAAGACCCCAAATGGGGGCACCAAGAGTCCCATCTGATTGAAATTAATGAACAACATGGTATAGTGGAAGAAATGGGGAAAGGAATGAGCATTTACTAAGCATCTACTATATGTCAGCCACAGTTCTATACACTTTAGAAAAAATTATCTTATTTGATCCCTGAAACAACCCTGGAAGGTAGTTGTTAGAATTCCAATTTTACAGTTGAGGAAACTAAGGCAAACAGAAGTTAAATGACTTGCTCAGGGTCATACAGCCAGTAGGTGCCTTAGGCAGGATTTGAACACAGTTTCTTCCTGACTCCAGACTCAGTGTGCCTCATTCATTGAGTCATATACCTGGATAGGAAAGGATCATAGCTCTAGAGCTGGCAGGGTCCTTCAAAGCCATCTATGTTGCTCAACCCCCTCCTCTTACAAATGAGAAACTGTGACCAAAAAACAATAAGTTATTATTTTTTCTTATTTTAAACCCTTACCTTCTGTCTTAGAATTAATAATAAGTATCAGTTCTCAAGCAGAAGAGCAATAAGAACTAGGCAACTGGAGTTAAGTAACTTGACATGGATCACACAGGTAGGAAGTATCTGAGGTCATATTTGAACCCAGGACCTCCCATCTCCAAGTCTGGAGCTTTGTTCCCTGAGTCACCTAGCTGCCCCTGAGGATGTGATTTTCCAAATGTTATATAGATACCAAGTATCAGTGGTGGGATTTGAACTCACATCTTCTTATTCCACATTTAAGTCTAATGGTAGCCATGTTGGGCTTAGAGGCAGGAGGATCTGAATTCTATCAGTTAGTGAGAAGAATTCTGTGACTTTTAAGGTCCCTTCCAATTCTCTATCTATGGTCAGTTTTCAGTGTTTATAGTGAGCCCAGTTCCTGCTGTTTCTAGTATCTTCTCTCTAATGTTACCTTCCAGTTAAATTGTGTAATATGACTTCTATGTACCTAGTAGTTTGCATATTATCTCCCACAATAGATTGGGAGTTTCTCGAGAGCTGGCACCATGTTCTTTGTTTCCTGATGCTTAGCCCAGAGCTTAGGGATAATAATAGCATCTTCTTTCCTAGGTGGCTGTGAAGATCAGTTGAGATACTAATTATAAAGTGCTTGATTGGTGTATAGTAAGTATCTTATAAATGTTACCTATTACTATTGCTTTGTTTTTATTTTTTATTATTTATTACTTATTTTACATTTATTTTGTTACTGTCTTTTATATCTTACTGGAATATCACTTTCCTTCTCTGGACCTTCATTTCCTCATCTGGAAAAATAAGAGCTGACCTCTAAGTCTCCTTTCAACTCTAGTACATGAACAGAAACTAGTCAAATATAAAAATAGGCTCATGATGGGGGTGGGAGGGTGGGGAGTGGGAAATCAAGAAGAATCTCTCTCTCTCTGTGTAATAAGGTTTTTATTGTATTCAGATTAAAAGGCTTTAAAATTAGTTCCTCTACCAGATGATCATTTGAACTTTCCTTTAGTGTTCTTTTAGGTGATGAACTACAGCTTCTCCATGTTTAGCCCTTTAAGATCTCACCTAATGCTCTCTTCGTCCTTCCAGAAGGACATTAAAGATTTACAGTATCAGCCAACAAATCAGAACCCTCTTCTGAGTAGCTAGGCTATCAAGGTGTTCATTATTTTTTCTGTACACAAACACTGCATTGATGTTATTGCTATATTTCAGTTTCTAAACCAGCTGTTCTTTCTTTTTTCCTAGAAACAGAAAGTCAACTGATCATTTTTGACAACCTCTGAGAGAAAAAGAGAGGGAGGGGCATCTCCAAGCATTTTAGTGGGCTATAAGCTCATTGTGTGATATGTCCAGTCAAGAAAGCAAAGGAAAAGGTTGAGTTAAGAAAAAACAAAACCCTGAGAAACAAGGAAGTGATAGTTGTGCTCTATTTTCCCTGATGAGAGGACATCTGGAGCATTATACTCAGTTCTGTTTAGGAAGACTTACTAGGTAAGCTGGAAAGCATTCAGAGGAGGGCAACTAGAATGGTGAAGAGATTGGAGTTTATGCCATAGGAAGATACAGTTGAGAAACTGGGAAAATTTAACCTAGAGAAGTGGTAATATGGGAGAAATGTGATACTTATCTTCAAATATTTGAGGGTTGTCAGTTGGAAGACATTCTATTTGACTCCTGAGAGCAGAACCCAAATAAAAGATGGAAGTTACAAAGAGAAAATTTAGACTTGATGTGAAGAAACTATCTGACAATCCACTGGTTGACTCCGGGTTAGGAGTACCTGGCCAGTGAGGTCTCTCCTCACTACAGAATTCTTTGCTTCTGAATTTTGCTCTTCCCTGGGGATCCTTAAGTCAATACTCCCCAGATTGCCTGATTCATATCATGTTCGCACATAAATGATGGCAATCTATAGAAGAATTTACACATTTTCTGGCATGAATCTCCCCCTGAAAGTAAGGCTTATGGATGAGCTGTTTATAGACACATTGGCTTGCCTTATATCATCTTTCCAAAAAGTATGTGATGGAAAAATGGCTGGTGGGATCTTCATTAACTTTTTTAGGCCACTAGCATAATACTTTGCATCTTGGTATATTTTTACATAAATAGATGGATGGGAGAATGAGTGCTACTCAAGTGTCTTAAGTTGTTAATAGTGTTAGCAGAAGGGTACATTCCCTGAGAGAAACTTTTTTGCTTTGAAGCAGAGTGGTAAAATGAATAATGCTGTTTGAGAAGGCCTGCGTTCAAATATTGATTGATACCAGATAAGTGACAATGAACAAGTCACTTAAAATCTCTTTTGGCTTCAGTTTCCTCACCTTTAAAATGGGGGTAACAATACCAGTTATCTTTATGGGACTCTTTGGAGGCTCAAATGAGATGAAGTTAGTAAAGTGCCTTCCAAGTTTTAAATGCTATATATACCAGGTATTATTGTTAAGTAGAAAATATTGCCATTAATTGGGCAAATCTAGAAAAAGATAAGGCAGCTTATGGTGCAGTGGATAAAGCTCTGGATCTAGTCAGGAAGACTCAACTCCATGAGTTTAAAGATGGCCTCAGACACTTGCCAACTGGGCAAGTAGCTTCACTCTGCTTGCCTCAGTTCCTCATTTATATAAAGAGCTGGAGAAGGAAATGCCAAACCATTCTAGTAACTTTGCCAAGAAAATCCCAAACAGGGACATGAAGAGTGAGACATGACAAAATGACTAGCCAACAACAGAGTAAAAAGAGGCAGTAAAAAAAGAGTAAAAAGTAAGTCATCTCCTTTAGGATGGTTGCCTATTCCGTATTCCTTGTCATACCATCATGGAGAAAATTTTGGATCTTGATCAATATCTCAGGCATATTCACGAAGAATACCTTAATATATACCAGAGTAAAGATTGTGAGAAGTGGTCATTTTTTGGCAAAGTCAATGTATGTGTGTGTGTGAATATATATATATATACATATATATATATATATATATATATATTCCAAAAGAATTAGTGCAGTTTTAGGCTTAATGGGAGACAGAGTAAGAAAGGATGGAGTTGAGACAGACAGACAGAGGCAGAGGCAGAGAGACAGATTCAGAAACAGAGAGACAGAGATAGTCAGAGAGACATACAGAGACAGATGGATAGAAGGATTGTCATGGAACAGTGGTTCTCAAAATCTTTGAAGTTATCCTCAGTTTATAGGATTTAGAATTGATCTTCTAGAGATTATCTAATCCAAAATCCCAATTTATGTATGAGGAAACTGAAACCCATCGAGTTTAAGGGTCTTGGTCAAGATCCCACAGGTAATATGAAGCAGAGACATGATTTGAATAGAAATCTTTGATTCCAAATTCAGTTCTCTTTCCATTACCATTCAGTGTGATCTATACCCCTATTGATAGGATAAAATACCACCTGGGCCACCTATCCATTCAATCCAATTGGATTCAATTCAATATACATTCAGTTCTGCAATGAGATGAAGATGATAATCCATCCATCCATGCCTGTATGTTCTTTGTGACTCTCATCCATATCCTCAAAGAAGTTCAGGAAGATTCAACTTTTTTGAGTTCAAATTTGGCCTCAGACACTTACTAGTTGTGTGACCCTAGGCAAGTCACTTAACCCTGTTGTCTCAGTCCAGAACACTGAGAGGTCCTCCCAGTGCCTTGGAGACCAATCTTGTAGAATATATGGAGGATACCAATGGAGCACTTGGGCTTTCTACTTGTCACTCCTCACCTTCACCACAATCCATCTAATCTTGTCTTCCTGGCCTACATTTCTCTGCTGACATTAGAAAACAAGTATGTGGAATCTCCTTGCAAATTTTATAGGGAAAAGGTGAGTTCCTTTAGGGCAGGAGCTGTTTTTGCCCCTTTTTATAGCCCTAATTCTTAGGACTTTTACCTTGTACATAGTAAACGCTTAACAAATACTTGTTGATTTTTACAATAAACATATGGATGCCTGCCCACCCCTATTCTTCTTAGGCGAGGGACAGAAACAAAAGGAAGAAAATAGGAGAAAGAAACCATTTCTAAGAGCCAATAGCCCTTTAAAAATCATTTAAAATCCATTCCATCCACCCATGGGAAGAGGAATAAGTTCCATCTATTTAGGGATGCAGTGAAAAGGGAGTTAGGAGATGAGATAACCACAGTAGCAAAGGTGGAAGAGAAAGAAAATGAAAACCCAGTAGAGAAAAGAGTTGCTAAGCAACCAGCTGTGGGTAGGGGTGGGAGAGAGATGCATCCATCTGAATCAAAGTACTTCTCAATAGGCAAAGGATTTCAGAGAATTTTTATGATGCCCAAGAGATCTCTTCAGTCCATTCCTGTCTTGATTAAAGCTCTTAATTACTTATATTAGAGATAGTTGTCACCATTACTTGGGATTCACCATTGACTATCAGAGTGCTATTAAAGAATTTCCTGGGAATAGTAAGAGCCTTCTTTAAGCATTCTCTGAGTAAACATTAGCAGCAATACAAATACATATGTTCTATGGATAGCAACACTTTTTTTTACCTTTTACTATTAACTCCAAAGAGACTGTATTTAGAAGGAGGTAAAATTGCTAGATTTGGAACCAGGAAAATCTAGGTTCAAATCTCTTCTCTAATATTTCTTGGCTCTTAGACCTAGAGCACGTTGGCTTATCTCTCAGTGTCCCAGGTGGCTTTCTAAGATGATAAACTGCAGAGGGACTTGGAATAAAGGTCTGGACCCAAAATAACAAAGCTGTGAGGTGAGTTCTGTAAGTACTGTTATCCCTATTTTATGAATGAGGAAACTGAGGTTCAGAGAGTCATGTTTAGAGACAGAATCCTAAGGCAAATATTTTTTGACTCAGAGTCCAGAAATTCTTGGGTAATGCAGTAAATAGATTATTGGACTTGGAGTCAGAAAGACCCAAGTTCAATTCCTTTTTCAAACACTCACTAGCAGTATGCCCCTGAACAAATTGCATAGCCTCTCCGGCCTCAGTTTCCCTACCTGTAAATGGTAATAACTATATTACCGGCTTCACAGGTTATTAAAATAATAAATGTAAAGTTCATTTCAAGCTTTAAAGTGCTCTGTTAGCTAATATTCTTATCATGTTGGTGTCTCTCCCACAAATCTTTGGAAAGCCTATTAGAAGTTCTTGAAAGTAGAATAAAAAGAGCCTGTTTTTTAATTTGCTATGCTCGCTTATGTTCCAAAGGCACCTGTAAGGAAACTTCTTCCTGTCTCATAGGCTCATCGGGTTGGACAGGGTCTCAAATTATCTTGTCTGTTCCAAAGCTCAATATAAACCACCTCCTTGACACTCCCAGCATGTAATTATCCAGGCACTTCTGTGTTGGAGACTTTGAAGTAGTCCACTCTGCTTTGGGATAATTCTAATTGTTACAAGTTTCTCCTGAAATCAGGGTGAAAAACACCTCTCTGAAGTTTCTACCCATCATTCCTCGTTCTAGCCTCTGGGACAAAGCAGAGCAAATAAAACTTCCTTTCCACAGGACAGTTCTTTAAATATTTGAAGAGGACTGAGTCTTCTCCAGGGTAAACATTCATAAACTGGTCTCTCTGGCAACTTCCACTCACTGCTCTAAATTCTGTCCTCTAGGGCCAAGAGAGACAGGGCTAATTCCTTTTCTATGTTACAGACCTTCAGATCCTTGGAAATCACCACCAAGTCCTCTTTGTTTTCAGTTCCTCCCACTAAATATGTCCAGTTCTTTCCTGTGATTTTCCTATGGCACCATATTGAATTCCATCACCATGCTAGTTTATCTCTACTGGCTGTTCTCCAACTTCTTAATATTCTTTCTAAAATGTGGCACCTAGAAATGAACACAATAAGCCAGGTGGGGTCTGACCAGGACAAAGTCCTGATGCATAATATCCCTAAATCTGGACCCTGTGTTTCCATGAGGTCAGGGACTTGTCCATAATGTCAAGAATGAGGGTAAAAGCCATTACTTCCTCCCCAGCCCCCATCTATTATGAGCAATTCCTTAAGGTTTATCAAAACGCAATTTCCATGGCTCAGATATTGTCTAGGGAATGGCAAGAATTGAAAAGAACTCACTCTCTCTTAACTAGGACTGAGGAATAGGGGAGTAGAGTCAGGAAAGGAGGAAAAAAAACCATCTGGACAGTCACTAATAAAAGAGCTGAAAACGTATCTATTGGCCCCAGAAGGGTAACAGAAGAATGATAGTACTTTCACCTTCCTCCAAGAATTAAGAATGAGAGGGTAACAGTAATGATCCCAAAAGAAGCCAAGGAAGCCTCTGATAGCTGCAGAGGCAACCCAGGTGGAGTGATATAGCAGAAGCAAGGGGAACTCTAGGATCCAGCCAAGTGAACTGAAAATGGCAGCCCTTAGAATCAGTGAGGCATCACCCATTGGTGGGAGATGGAGTCATGAGAGGTCTTCTAGCCATGACACAACTTTATGTTCTAGAATTTTTTTTTCTCTACCAGTGCAGGAGGCTGTAATCAATAATGCTCTTCTGTATTATTTGGAAATGGGAACCTGAATATTATTTTACTATTTGATTTTCTTTTGTAATTATTCATTTGCTATTTTGTCCAAATTAAGTGCTAAGCTCTTTGATCTATTGGTAGAAAATACATTGGATGGGGACTCAAGTAAATTAAAAAATTATGTTTGCCCCAAACCTCTCTACACTGAACTTGGGGAAACAAATATTACAAAATTAAGTGGGATTCCTGTTTTAGACACCTATATTTGTATCAATGTAGTCCAGGATCAGAGCAGATATTTTGGCTGCCATGTCACCCTTGACACATGAACTTTCATAGTAGCTTCATGTTGCATTCACAGAGGGAGAGTTTCCAAATGAAACTGGCACTTAAGAACATGGGTGCCATTGAGTGTTTCCATACCTTTGACCTGCAGACCAACTCTATACCTGATTGACAAGCATCTAGAGCAGCGGTTCTCAACCTCTCAATTTATAGCAATGAGAATACATAATGCATATCGTATTTATATTCCGAATCATAACTGCAGCAAAATTACAGTTTTGAAGTAGCCACCAAATAATTTTTTGATTTGGAGTCACTGCAACATGAGGAACTGTATTGCGGGGTCACGGCATTGAGAACCACTGATCTAGAGGGTAACAGTGTTCTAGGTTAGTGGTTTCCCAACCTTTCCAAATATTAACTCTTCTTATGTCAAAGTTTTTTTTTTTAATCCTTAGCTACTCCATAGGATGTTGAGTGTATAGGAAGACTATTCCTTTGAATAAAAAAAGATGATAACAAAAAGTTATTATGAATTTAGTAACACTTCAAAAAATTTGTTTGTATTTTTTTTTATTGCAATATCATTCGTATGCTTTACTGGTTCTTTGGAAGAAAAAAAAAAGCATTTATAAAGTACCTAATCTTTTCTAGCTGTTGTACTAAGTGCTTTACAAATATGATCTCATTTGATCTCACAACTCGGGGTGGGGGAAGACACTATTATTATTACTTCCCTTTTAAAAATGAGGGAACTGAGGCAGGTTAAGTGACTCAGAAGGATCAAACAGCTAATAAGTGTTGGAGTTTGAATTTGAACCAAGTTCTTCCCGATTCCAGGCCCTGTACGCTATTCATTGTACTACCAGATTCTCACCAGTATGGGCACCCCTAGTCTATAGAGGCACATTGGTTTGTTTCTTTATTTCTAATACTGATGCATTTGGTGAAATGGTTGGTTCTCAAGTGGATTTATGGATCCTTTGTGATGACTCTCTAGGAGTCTATGACACATGGGTTAGGGAAAACTCTTCCTAACTAAGCAGCTCTCCAGTAGGTGTATAACTTCCATGCTTTGGTTGTATTTAGAGTCATTGTCAGTGTGTCCCTGCCAACCTAATGGAACATGACATGAGGTTGTGTAGGTGGGTGGTAGAGAAGGTGGAGGCAGGCCAGATAAGTCAGTCCATTTGTGAATTGTCCTGTTTTTGTAAACATGCAGAATGTGTACAGGTATCCTTTACATCTTTCTGTTTCAAACTCCCAAGTGATAATCTTAGGACAGAGATAGAGAGAGACAGAGAGAGAAAGAGAGACAGAGCAAGAGACAGACAGACAGAGGGAGAGGGAGAGAGGAAGAGAAAGAGAAAGTGAGAGAGAGGAAGAGAGAGGAAGAGGGAGAAAGGAAGAAAGTGAGAGAGAGGAAGAGGGAGAAAGGAAGAGAGAAAGTGAGAGAGGAAGAGAGAGAAAGAGAGAGGACAAGGGAGAGGGGAAGAGAAGGTGAGAAAGAGGAAGAAAGAGAGAGAGGAAGAGAGAGAGAGAGAGAGAGAGAGAGAGAGAGAGAGAGAGAGAGAGAGAGAGGACAAGGGAGAGGGGAAGAGAAGGTGAGAAAGAGGAAGAAAGAGAGAGAGGAAGAGAGAGAGAGAGAGAGAGAGAGAGAGAGAGAGAGAGAGAGAGAGAGAGAGAGAGAGAGAGAGAGATTGAGAGAAGGAGATGGAAATGGAGAGGGAGAGAGAGAGGGAAAGGGAGAAGGGTGAGGGAAAGGCTGAGGCCAAGAGAGAGAGAAGAAGGAGGGAGGGAAGGGATGAGAATAAAAACAAGGAACTTTAAAAGTGCTTTGAAATCCTTGGAGAAAAGTGACACAAAATAGCTTGACAAACCTGTGGGTGGAAATTAGCCAGTGATTCAACCAAACAATTGAGCTGAACATTTCATCCCTACCACACAAGTTGGGTTCTTTTTTCCTTCTATGTTTTTTAATCTCATTTTTTTACAGTTCTTGCACTGGGTTAACATTTTAACAAAAGTAAATATTCTAACAACTGAAATCTTATCGGAACATTTGCTGCAAGAAAATCAAGTTTTGATGTATCTCTCCCACTCATTCCCTCTTGTTCAGATTCACATTTGACTTTGTGTAACCCAGAGTGGGACACCTAGGTGGTACAGTGGATAGAGTGCTCAGACTGGAGTCAGGAAGATCTCACTTCAAATCTGACCTCAGTCACTTATTAGCTGCATGACCCTAGGCAAGTTACTTAACCCCATTTGCCTCAGTTTCCTCATCTGTAAAATGAGTTGGAGTCTTTAAACAATAAACAGAAACGTTTTCCTCTGAGGGGAAAAAGGATGAGAGAAGGAAGGAACAAAGAGAAGGAAATGGTAAACCACTCCAGTATCTTTACCAGCAAAACCCCAAGTAGGGCCACAAAGAGTGGGACACCACTGAAAACCACTAAAACAAAACCAGAGACACAGAATGGTAATGAGGAACAATGGAGAGAGGACTAGGTTTGGAGTCAGAAAACGGGTTTAAATCTTGACTTAGATGCTTACTGTCTATGGAACCTTGGAAAATCCACACCATCTCTCACCTCCTCCATCCCCCTGCCAGGTTCCAGTTTCCCAGCCTGTACAATGATAAGATTGGATGCGGGGATTTTAAAGGTTCCTTGCAGATATAAACCTGTGAGCTTCCTGGGATCTGTTGTCTTATCTCTAAAGTGAGGAGGTTGGACTAAATAACCTCTGAGGTCCCTTCCAGCTTGAATCTCATGATACTGAGTTAAAGGATAAATAATATTGTTCTATGGGACCAGCAAATCTCCTGCTTCATTTTCCCCCCAGAAAGTCAGTTCATTAACACTTATTAAGGTCTTATTAATGTTCTCACAACTCTAACCCAGCCAATAGTATAAGACTGAAAAACAGAGATTTGTCCTCGAAATATTTCTTTTTCCCCAGTCCAATTGGGAATGCTGAAATTCTGACTTTCTTTGCCATTAATTCTTTCATTTTCGCTACTACATTGATAGTATATTTGCATATACTCCTCGTTGGAATTAATTTCAGTGACATTTTTGGTGTTCTTATTCTGTACTGTCAACTGAGTATAATCTTAGCAGCTCACCATATAGGATGGCTTAAGACCCTCCAAAAACAAAAGACCCCCAAGAGAGTGGGTTTGCTCAAGATAAAGGTGACATATCTGGCTGGCTAAAGGCTTGAAGCAATGGGTTTTGGCATTTGGGGTAAGTATCCTGATCTTTGAGCTGGGGCAGAGTAGAGTGGGGATGAGAAGAAGGAGGCCATATTCCCACAAAGAACTAATATTCTTTCTCCAAAATCAGATAAGATGTGGGCTGAATCTTCCATTCTGGTTCTCTAAAGAGGAACTCCTGTAAGTTTTCCTAAGAAGGAGAAGCAAGGATGGGTACTTGGATTGGAAAACGTGTCTTCTTTTCAGAAAACCAATCCATCAACAAATAGATATTTATTGAAGCAGCTAGGAGACTTATTGTGCAATGTTGGACATAGAGCTTGAATCCTACCTTAGACACTTACTAGCTGTGTGACCCTGGGCAAGTCCCTTAACATTACTCAGCCTCATTTTTCTTGTATGTAAAATGGGGATAAGAACAACCCCAATTTCACAGGGCTTTGGTAAGAATTAAATTAGATGACATATGTGAAGTGCTTGGTGAACCTTAAAGAGCTTTATATGAACTCATTATCATCATCAACATCCTAATTTTTTGGTTTCTACTGTATACCCAGAAATAGAAGTGTTAACTCAGCCTCACCCTTAGGGAGCTCTGAGAAATCTCCACATAACAAGGTGTGCCCTTCTTCCCACAGTTTGGGCACTATATTGTAATGGACTTCAAATCAGGGAGACCTGGGTTCAAAATGCACTTCTTAATGACTGTGGGATCATGGACAGGCAAGTCCCTTCAGCTATCTGGGTTTCAGTATCTCCTTCTGGAAGGGTCGGGTACCATCCAACTCCACGTTCACCTTGATGCTTAAAGCTTCTCAGCCAGCTGAGCAGAAATGCTGAAGAAGAGAGCTAAGCTCTCTGGTTCTTAGACAACGCTGGATGCTTTTCTATTTCTTGGCACTGCCTTCCTTGGATCCTGAATCATCAGTGCAGGGCATGGGGTTAGACTTGATTTATATGAGCAGCCAGCTCTGAGCCCCCTCCTTCTGGCAAAGCCCTCCTGTTCCCTGAACTTGCTATCTTTCACCGAGCCCTAGTCACGTAGGAACATGCTTGCTCGTATATGATGCTCTACTCTTGGCACAGGAACAAAATGAGAAACAAGCAACACATAATAAGTTATCTATGCATAGCTGCAAATCCAGACTCTCTTCCAGGAAGCCCCAGGAAGTACATAAGCTTTTCTGAACCCAGGAATTCCAGGCAACACAAACATGCTCTTATTTGTTTAATTCCTCAAGGCTGTTCTTTTGGTGATCAGGCCAAGAAAAAGGAAACAGCACAGTGACTGACTGATGTTTGATCCTACATCCAGTTGGGTTTGTCTATAAAGGAAGACTCAGGAATTCTGGAACTGGCACTGAGCTCTCCCTTGTAGCTCAGAATCTGACTGGTACTTCTTGGGTCTGTGTCCGACTGCCAGCAGACACCTCTGACTATTTCCCTGCTCATCATGTGTGGTGCAGGGAGGTGAGTGATGGCAGGTTGGATGAAGATAAATCCTCCCTCCCCTGCTCACTTTTCTACTTCCTCTGTCCCCCCTCCCATCAGTTCAGGTTTCTGATTCCCTCTTGTCCTCTAAGTCACTGACATTGTGCATGGCACCCCACCCTTGCTGCCATATCTTATTATTTCCACTCTCATACCTCCTCTCTTCCAAACTCACCGGCAGCCAAAATCCCACACAGTGGGGAAAGGCAGAGTGAAGAAGATGCTGTAATAACATGTGCCAAGCAAACAATCCTCTCTCAATAAACAACTCCATTTTTCTGCATCTAGGATGTTTACAGTGTGGGAGGCAGCATGACTGTTGACTTGGCAATGGGTTGAAAATTTCAGAAGAGCTATCAACAGTCTTATGGGGGGGGGGGAAGGGATGCTCCAAATCACTAATAATAAAAGAAATCCGAATGCAAACAACTCTGAGGCTCCACTTCAGACCCACCAGATTAGCAAGATGTTGAAAAAGAAAATGCTAATAGTTGGAGGGGCTATGAGAGTACCACTGATAGGCCCATGCAGTGGCCTAACCAGGCTGGAAGGCAATTTGTACTTTAAAAGTCACTAAACTCAATATACTCTTTGAACCGGCCACACCCCTATTAGAATTATATACCAAAGACATCAAAGGAAGAGGAGAACCAGTAGGTGCAAAAATATTAATAGTAGCTCTTTTCATTGTAGAAAAGAAGTGGAAATAAGTGGGGTGCCCATCCATTGGGGAATGCCGAATATACTACAGTATGTGGATGGATTGTTATGGCACTATAAGAAATGTGAAAGAGATGGATTCAGAGAAACCTGAAGCCTTAGAAGAACTGATGCAGAGTGAAGCAAGCAGAATCAGAACGCTTTCTTTGTACAACAATTACTTCATTGAAAAGGAAAGAAACTTTGAAAGACTTGCAACTCCAGAAGGTTGGTGATGAGACATGCTTCCTCCCTCTTGGCAAAGAGGTGGTAGACTACAGGTTCAGAATGAGACACACATTTTCAGACATATCTAATGAATGAATTTGTTATGATGAGGTGCTGTAATTTTAGGGTATTAGTAATTGCGGGGAGTGGGCAGATGATAGTAAGAAACACAAAAAAAGAAAAGCACATCAATGAAACTATACAGAAGAGAGAAGCAGAAGGTTTAGTATGGAACACAGACAAGAGAACAGTGTTGGTGCTACTATAAACTAAATATATACATTTATAAAACCTCTACGTGAAAGAGATTTGTATACAAGCTTTTTTTCTTTTGTTTCTTATATAAGGGAATGCTTGTGGTTATCAAGTTCCTAAGAATTATTTTTGAATGAAAAAATCAGGAGCTGAGCATTCACCATTTGATTCAGGCACTAACTCGCTGCCTGACTTTTGACTGTTGCTTAACTCTGTTTGCCTGCTTTTCAGGAGTATTAGCCAACCTCAAAGGCTTATTGTGGAGGACCATTGATTCAAGTGATGAAAATGCATTCGTATGTTTATTTAATCAATGGATCAATAAATACTTATCAAGAGCTTATTATATATTCACCCCTTCTAAGGGGAATTAATGGGTGAATCTTTTTCCCTCCACTAAAATGGTGTGGTCACAGGTGCATCCTGGGCTCTTCCTCTTGGTTGAGACTTCTCTCATAAAAAGAAAATAAAATCCTTTTGTCAGAGGGGGAAATATAGGTCAGGGAGGAGGGACAGGGGATATGGCAATGTTATTCAAAGACCAAGAAAAATATTAGATATGTTTGAAATGATAAACTAAATCCAAACTGTCCCATTACAAATTCAGACCCACCAGTCTCTATTTTCATTCCAAACAGCCCCCAAAAGAGTACTGACTGATTGCGGCTCCAGTTCAGCAAACAGATTCAGATGATTTCTTTTCTCTTCTCTCCCTTTCCTCCTTTCCCTCCAATCTCTTCTTCTTCTTCTTCTTCTTCTTCTTCTTCTTCTTCTTCTTCTTCTTCTTCTTCTTCTTCTTCTTCTTCTTCTTCTTCTTCTTCTTCTTCTTCTTCTTCTTCTTCTTCTTCTTCTTCTTCTTCTTCTTCTTCTTCTTCTTCTTCTTCTTCTTCTTCTTCTTCTCCTTCTCCTCCTCCTCCTCCTTCTCTTCCTCCTCTTTCTCCTCCTCCTCCTCTCTTCCCCTCCCCCTCCCCTTAAATTAACAGGAGAAAAATTCTTTGATGAAAAACTCACTCCACTCCATCAGGAAGTACTTTGACCAAGCCCTTCATTACCCAGCTGGATCAAACTCATCTAGGAGAGACTCTGTGTTGATTTCACTCCAACCAAACACTCCCAGGATATAGCCTGCTGAGCTCCTTCCCCCTTCCCACTGTTGGATGGCCTTGGATTCCACTTTATTATTAAAGGTCTATCATGATCTAAAAACAGCTCCTCTCCTTTGTGTGATTAGAGGTTTGTCCTCTCCCATGAACTAGAACATAAACATAAGCTCAGACATTTGCTGAGATGGGGTCATGTATGAAATGGATGAGAGCCATGTCCATTGTTTGTTACCAGTGTATGCTTATGCAATTCAGACCATTGTGGCTTCATCGGTCTTTGAGCTAGAAGGGACTTTAAGGTACTCATCCAACCCCCCTATTTCACCAATGAGAAAAAAAGAACTTCAGGGAGTGGACACAACTTATTAAAGGCCACATGGCTAGCCAACAACAGGGCTGGGTTTTGAACTCAGGTTTTCTGACTCTAATTCGGGGTTGACGGAGATCTATTCTTTCTGTAATTTAGTATTGATTCTGACTTTTACTCTGACTAGCTGATGATCTGATTCACATGAAACTCTAACAGAGGTAAAATCATCATTTCTTTTCTATTAAAATATAGTCAGTTTTGGTTTTTTGCTGATATTTAGTCCTTTTCCAGCATCTTCTAATGTCCTTTCTTCTTTAATCATTCATTTTCCCCTAATTACATGAAAAAATCATTTTGGCATTAGTTTTCTACAGTTTTGAGTTCCAAATTCTCTTCCTTCCTCTCCTTCCCCTTCCCTGAGACAATAAGCAATTTGATGTAGATTATCCATGTAATATCATGCAAAGCTTATATCCATATTGGTCATGTTGTGGAAGACACATATAAAGAACCTACAAAGAAATTAAGATGGAAAATCTATGCTTCCATCTGCATTAAGACTCCATTGGTTCTTTCTCTGGAGGTAGAGAGCATTTTTCATCATAAGTCCTTCACGACTACCTTGGATCGTTGCATTGTTGAGAATAGCTGAGTCTTTCACAGTTGTTGATCCTACAATATTGCTGTTACTGTGCACAGTATTCTCTTAGTTTGCTCACTTCACTTTGCATCAGTTCATGTTAAGTCTTCCCAGATTTTTTAAAAATCATCCTGCTTTCTGATAGTACTGCTGTATTTCATTACCATCAGATACCATGACTTATTTAGCCAGTTCCCAAATTCCAATGTACTTCTTGAAGAAAATATTTATGATGTCCAGTGTGTTGTTCCCAAGTAGTCTATTCACTGTTTGTCCCATGTTACTATGGAAAGAACACTGGGATTAGCATCCAAGGGACAGAATTCAAAACTTGTCTCTGCAGCTAACTACATATGTGTCCTTGGGCAAATGTATTAATTAGAATCTTGAACCCTTGGGCTTCATCCCCCAGAATTCCTCTCCTTTCTCCACCACATTTGTGTGGTCATGTTTGTATACAGTTCGGTATAAGCCACGCTCTTTCTCTTTTCTCTTGCAACCAGGCTGGGTTTCGGTAGTTATTTTACTTTAGTTATTATTAATAAAACTTTTAAAAATATAATAGTTATTGAATATTAATTTTAAAACCCACATAAGCCACTTAACTCCTCTGAGGTCCAGCCTCCTCCCCAATCCACAAGAAAGTATATGTGCCAAACTCTGTGCTAGTCTCTGTGAAATGAAGTGGTTCAATTGGGTGACTTCTAAAACCTCTCCCAGTTCCAAATCTAGAATCCAATATTTCCTTATCCTGAACCACATCTTCCATTTTCCCCCACTGCCCTCCTGAGGTCACTGAGTATCACCATATACCTTGACTTTTAAAAAAAACTTTTGCCTTCTGTCATAGAATCAGTGTTGTGTATTGGTCCCAAGGCAGAAGAGAAGGAAGGGCTAGGCAATGGGAGTTAAGTGACTTGCATAGGGTCACAAAGCTAGGAAGTGTCTGTGGTCCCATTTGAACCCAGGACCTCCCATCTTTGGGCCCGACTCTCAATCTGCTGAGCAACCTGGAAGTCTCTGACTTTTTTTAGAGAATCTCATCCCATTCTTCCCAGAATTTCTCTACTTCTTCATTCTTTGCTACAGATTTTTGCCTTGAAATTCTCAGTTATTGAGAGCATATAATGAGGACAATACTTACTACCTACCTGGCAATATCTATTCATTGTTGTTGTTGTTCAGTCATTTCAGTTGTGTCCAACTCTTCCTGACCCCACTTGGGGTTTTCTTGGCAAGGATACTGGATGATTTTGCCATTTCCTTCTCCAAATCATCTGATAGATGAGAAAACTGAGGCAAACAGTGTTAAATGATTTACCCAGGGTCACACAGCTAGTATTTGGGATGGATTTGAACTCAGGTCTTCCTGACTCCTACCACAGTGTTCTATCCATTGAGCCACCTGACTGCTAACAAATACTTTAAATGTATTAACATTCAATTATATCAATTCAATCATATACATTATTCAAAATAATATTAATCTTGCTTTTGACAAGAGCATGGCTGTGTGGTAACCTAGAAAGCTCTCCAAGACTGTAAGTTGTACAACAGTTGCACCAATGGATAATTTCTTCATGGGAAGTTCCCTACCTCAATAAAATCACAGGTCTAGTTCAGCCCCAAATCAGTTACTGTGTATGAAATTGCTATTCAGTTATTATTTATGGCATGTTTTCTATTACTTTTTGTTCCACAAAATTACATTTTGTAAGTCTTAGAGAACAGGATGTAATGTTTCTCTCGAGAAGTTGGCTTCCCCAGGTCATTGTGCTTTTTTCTTTTTAACTAGCATCTAATTTTGAGGTTTTTTCAATAATAGCGCACACACATAGAGTTCTCTGAGACTCACAAAGCATTTTATTACACTGTCCCATGAGATACGTAGCGGTAGCATTGTCAGTCTCATTTTATAGAATGGGAAGTTGAGCCCACCAGTAGAGCAGTGACTTGGCTAGGAGCACACAGTTTATAAGTGTAGAATGCTATGGCAGGGACTTTTTTCTTTTCTGTATTTCTAGAACCTGGCATGATGAATGGCACATAGTAGAAGCTTAATAAATAAATGCTTGTCAACTGATCAAACCCTACCATCACCTCTCATCTCTTATTGGTCATTACTCACATTACTAGGACACGTGGCAAGGGATAGAGGAGAATGCTATAACCATTCTGGCTTAGGACCAAAGATTCAGAGCTGAAAGGGACCTGAAGGGCCATCTAGTGAAAGTTCCTTGTTTTATAGATGAGAAAACTGAGACCTATAGAGGGGAAGTTACTTGCCTGAGCTCCTATTGCTTTGTAAGTGCCTGATTATAATGCACCCATGCCTGCCCAATGTTCACACATTGAATATAGTTTATATTATCTGCCTGATTTAGTAGAACCTTCTTCAAATTCTCTTGATACTAAATGAAGTAAGGAGGCTATCCATTGGTTATCCATTGTTGGTGCCTTTCCCTGTATCTCTAGTGGTTATTAACACAATAAGTCTAGAACATAGTAAGCATTTAATACATTCTTGTTGACTCACCCAACTTGACTTGCTGAGAAGTCAGTCCATCTTTTTCCATCATGAATTTCTTTGATGATATTCTCTATGCTGTTTCTCCCTGCCCAACCCCTGTGCTATTCTAGTTAGAGAACCATCCAGCAGTCTCTCTGAGGGTCCATGATCCACTCTGTCCAGGTATGACAATTTCAGTCAAATAATGCAGTGAGAAGCACTAAGTGCTCAATCCCACATGAGTAGGCATCACACAGTGTTCTGCCATGGCACAAGGTTCATTTATTTTATAGGTGCAGTGAGTACATGCTTTTCTGGCACATAATCAATTTTCTACATATATGTTTCCATAGAACTTAACAACAGAAGGGAAGCCTAAGGAGATAGTCAATGAAACATTGCTGCTACAACAGAGATAGAGATAAATGACATGAGTAGGGTGATTTGGAGGTTAGTCCCTCTTGACCTAAGGAGAATCATTGTTACTTTTGGTCAGCTTTCACAATCAATCACAACTACTTAGGAGATGGATAACAAAACATTTCATATCTAAGAACAGGGTTAGAGGGTAATTTGAGACAGACCAGAATTGGGGTTTTCCTTAATTTAAAAGTTCTATTTTTCTTGTGTTACTTTAAAGCACCTGGAAATGTTGCCTGGTTTCTGTCTGCAGTGGAGTGTGTCTTGAAGGTGATTCATGTTCTTGGCTTGCCTGGCTTGTAACGAGAGTGAATGTAACTCTGTGGAGAGGGAAAGGAAGGGGGGAATAGGTAGTGATCTTTAGGTTTTAATTCTGTGAATGTAATCTTTTAGGGTAAAAATCTAGGGGGATTAAGGTGGGATATATGTGTGTCATCCCTATAAGTATTTGCTCTCATATTATTTCTCCTGTACTGGGGAGAGAACAATAATCATAACAATTCCATTAGAGAGAGGTCACACAGAGTGGGGTTCCGTGGGTGCCTTATTTTTCCAGAGAGTCACTTTGCAACTCTGGAACTCACACGTGACCATGTTAGACAGCGTGGGCTTGATGGCTTCCCACCATTCTAAATCCCACTGGTGACTCCTGGAGAACTCCCTTAGAAAGATGGCCCCAACTGAGAGTCCCAACCTCAATCTTCTTCCCTACCTCAGGCCATCCCAAATGACATCTTCATTCTTCCTATTTAGCCTTACCCTGGAAATTAGGTTCCCTGTTCCATTCAGACCCTTAGGGCTAGTCTATCCTTCCCAAATATGAGGAGCCTCTTCTCTACATGATCTCCACCCATCCTGCGGACTCCTGGATCTTGCCAAGTGTATTCAGCTGATGCTTAAGAGTCTTGGAATCTTCCTACCCACCTTGCAGCTGAACCCTTTTATCTTGTGTTATCATTTGTAATTAAAGTGTGCGCACTTTGAGTGTAGTGGGTGTCTCTCTCTATATTTGAAATACTTAGCACAGTGCTTAATAAACATAGAATAAATGTTTTTTTCACTAATTAAGTCAATCTCTCCAAATTTCCATTTTCTCATCTGCAAAAATACAAAGACATACTTGCATATTTCTCTGGCAGGGATATTGTGAGGAAAACATTTTGCAAAATTTAAAATACTACATTGAGATGAAAAATTGTTATTTCTACTAAGAACCAGACTCTGACTGGTTGACTATCATTTCTCTGTATTTTTCCATTTCTTCTAAGAAGAAAAAACATTAAATGAAGCTTTCATCTGTATCATTTCATATGAACCTCATCTCCACCCTAAGGTCATTAGGGGTACTCTCCATTACCTCATGTCCCTCTCCCCACTCTAGATGTGGAAAAAAGCTTAGATCTCATAATTCCCTTTTAATTTTATTAACTTGTCTGGGTGATGTTTTCAAAACCCATCATTATTTCATTAGGTCTAATGAGAAGCACGATTTGCTTCTCAAGTTTGTCTTGGGCTATTAACTCTAATGATGAGGCATCCCATGACGACTACACATTGATTACAAGATCACATATGTAACAAGTCACTTGGTCATTAAACCATAGGACCTAAAATGACTTCTTTTATATTTTATTGCAACTATGTTTCTCCACAGGAACATATAAGATCCCAACTGAGCATCTTAATGAGTCACTAAGGGAATCAAGGGCAGAAGGGAAGATGCATCTGAATGTAGAGAATAGAGAGAGATTAAAAAAACAATACATACACCAAGTAGAGCAGAAATCAGAGTGGGGAAGAGGAGTTCTTGCCTAGGTGTTGACCTCTCTAACCAGTATGCAGGCACTCCTTGTGGGATGCACTTTTTCCTAGAGTTAGTTTTGCCATCCACAATAGTTCCCTACATTTCTGTTTCTGTTCCCTACCTGAAGCACAACCTTGTTCCCTTGTCTGGCCTTGGGCCATAATACCCAGAATCCAGTTGTTATGGCCTCTCCTTCCAACACTGGGTTCTCTGGGATGTAGACACGGCTCCTGAAGAAACTGCACTACCCTCAGTTCGATTGCCCTCTATAACAACACCAAGACCTCATTATAAAATGTTTCTATCCTGACCTTAGGAAGAAGAAAAAGAGAGCAACTGGATCATACACCAGTGAATTCAGATAATACGGTCATTCTCAATGATAACTTCATAGAGTTGTAAGTGAAAAATTAAGGAAAGGAAAGGAAAAATTAAGGAAAGGAAAGAAAAAAAGAGAGAGAAAGAAAGAGAGAAGAGAGAAGAGAGAAAGAGAGAGAAGAGAGAAAGAGAGAAGAGAGAAGAGAGAGAAAGAGAAAGAGAGAAAGAGAGAAAGAGAGAGAGAAAGAAAGAAAGAAGAAGAAAGAAAGAAAGAAAGAAAGAAAGAAAGAAAGAAAGAAAGAAAGAAAGAAAGAAAGAAAGAAAGAAAGAAAGAAAGAAAGAAAGAAAGAAAGAAAGAAAGAAAGAAAGAAAGAAAGAAAGAAAGAAAGAAAGAAAGAAAGAAAGAAAGAAAGAAAGAAGGAAAGAAGGAAGGAAGGAAGGAAGGAAGGAAGGAAGGAAGGAAGGAAGGAAGGAAGGAAGGAAGGAAGGAAGGAAGGAAGGAAGGAAGGAAGGAAGGAAGGAAGGAAGGAAGGAAGGAAGGAAGGAAGGAAGGAAGGAAGAAAGGAAGAAAGGAAGAAAGGAAGAAAGGAAGAAAGGAAGAAAGGAAGAAAGGAAGAAAGGAAGAAAGGAAGAAAGGAAGAAAGGAAGAAAGGAAGAAAGGAAGAAAGGAAGAAAGGAAGAAAGGAAGAAAGAAAGAAGAAGAAAGAAAGAAAGAAAGAAAGAAAGAAAGAAAGAAAGAAAGAAAGAAAGAAAGAAAGAAAGAAAGAAAGAAAGAAAGAAAGAAAGAAAGAAAGAAAGAAAGAAAGAAAGAAAGAAAGAAAGAAAGAAAGAAAGAAAGAAAGAAAGAAAGAAGAAGGAAGGAAGGAAGGAAGGAAGGAAGGAAGGAAGGAAGGAAGGAAGGAAGGAAGGAAGGAAGGAAGGAAGGAAGGAAGGAAGTTTAGCTAGAACTGTACTATGTTATATGAAGCCTTTCCAGATCCTTCCCCAGACACACACACTGCTTATACCTTCCCAATCTTTTAATTCCCTTATATTTATGGATATATCTAGCTGCATAGTTATTCCATCTTTGAGAGCATGTAAGCTCCCTGAGGGCAGGGGATGTTTCACCTTTAATTTTGGATCTTCTGATCCTGGCACATAGTGGGCATTTAATACATGCTTGCTGACTGACTGCTGATTGATGTTTGTAAGTTTTTAAAGGTCCTTTCTCTATTCAAGAAATCAGACTTGTTTTCCTTGATTCAACAGGACAAGACCAGGGTAGAGGTTGAAAAAGATTATGGTACCACTTGGAGGGAAAAACTTTCCAACAAGAAGAGCTTCCTTCTAGTGGAATGGGCTCCCTCAGTGGGGAAAGGTTTCTTTCTTTCTGGAGGGCTTTAAGCAGCAGCCAATGGCCCCATATCAGGGAGGCTGTACAGAGGATTCCTCTTCAAACTGAACTAGATGGTCCCTGGTGTTTCTTCCAACACAGATTCTGGGATCTTGTGTGAAAGAAGTCTTTCCTTTTCACAGTCAGATATAAACTCCTCCAGTGCCCCCAGGATGCTGGGGTGGCTTTATATTGTATTTATGAAGCTCTGTGGAAAATTACAAGTTAGAACTCTATAATTCAGTGACATGACAAATACCTGAGCAGCCCCTGTACTCCCATTCATCACAATTGGACAAACAATGGGCCTGGAATACTCCACTGTAATTTCCTTGCTGAAAATTCCCTTTCAAGGTATCCTAGTCACTCAAATCTCTGGTTCTGAGGTAGCAAAAACCCTTCTTAGCAACGGCTGTCGTCCCCTGTGTGTTTCGATGCCGCATCTTGTCACCTCATTGACACATGGCTAATTACCCCAATTATAGGGTCACATGCCAAGGCTCTGCATCTGACATAGGATCCATGTGGTGAGGCTCATTGGGAACAAAATGAAACAAAAGCTTCGGGATTCAAAAAACCTTTGCAAGCTGCTTGAACAGCAAGAATATTGTCATGATATTTCTGAGGGACTTAGAGGAGAAAGAACACTATCCACATCCAGAGAAAGAACTGTGGGAGTAGAAACGCAGAAGAAAAACAACTGCTTGATCATATGGGCCAATGGGGACATGACTGGGGATGTAGACTCTAAGTGGTCACCCTAGTGCAAATATCAATAATATGGAAATAGGTCTTGATCAATGACACATGTAAAACCCATTGGAACTGCTCATTGTCTACAGGAGGGGGGTGAGAGGAGGGGAGGGAAAGAACATGAATCATGTAACCTTGGAAAAATACTCCAAATTGATTAATTAAATAAACTTAAATCCTTTTTTTTAAAAAAAGAATACCTTCATGAGTTACTTGCTTAGCATTATATACATTGACTCTATTTCATCTGGTAGGAGAAAGTAGGGAAAGGAATTGGTTCTGAGCAAATGAGAGTCTGGGCTCTAAGAACCTATCGCTTGTATAGCTTGCCCCTTCTTTATGAGCACATGAGGCCAAGAGCCTCTCTCCCATTGTATGTGTGTCTTGGATGCCTCCTTTTGCCTCCAGCTTCAATTTGGTTCCATTCTTGTTTGTCTGTTTGAGTCAGGTCAATCCAACCATTTATTAAATGGAGGCTACACATCGGGTGCCATGTTGTAGGCAATTATCACTGTACTAAGATATGCCAAAGGGCATGCAAGCTCCTCTATGCAACCACATTCTCCATTACTGCACATTGGAATCCATCCATGCCTGCCCTATGCTACATAACTCACATCATGTTCCTCCATAATGTTGCCATAAGAAGTTCGCCCAATGGTGGGAGCCTTCCTTGCTTTTCTTGTCATCATCAGGATACTAGGGAGGCAACGTGATTATTGGGGAGAGAGCAGTAAAGTTCAATTTCAGGGATCTGGGTTCAAATGTGATGTTTATATGTGTGATATGAGGCAAATTACTTAACCTTTCTGGGCTCAGTTTCTTTAGCTGTAAAATAGTGGATTTGGACTTTTCACTCTTTGATAGTCCTTCCATGAACCCTAAATCCTGAATGAACATCTGTGCTGTCTGTCATGCATTCTTTCATCACATGACCAGTTCAGCTTCTTTCTTGCTCTGAGGTCTCTCTGAGAATATCCTTCCCTCTATTCTCTATTATTTCTTGTGTGTAACATCCTATAGTCTGCTCTCACTCACCATTTACCTTTTTTGTTGCTTTTATTAAAGGATTCATTAAATATTTTCTGTGTGTAAGCATCGGGCTAATCAATGGAGAAATAAATATAAGAAAGCAAGACATTCACTTCCCTCAAGGAACTTAGATTGAAAAAGTAAGTAGGTGGTTCAGTGGACAAGTCAGGAAGACCTGAGTTCAAATCCAGCCTCAGACATGTCTAACTCTGATCCCGAGTGAGTTACTTAACTGCTCTTAGCCTGTTTCCTCAGCCCTAAAAAAAATAGGATAATTGTAATGCCTATTTCCCAGAGTTCTTATAAGGATAAAATAACAAACCTTAAAAGACTATAAAAATGCTATCATTACCTCTTAACAGAGGAGACCACATAACGGAATTTTCAAAAGGGCAGGTGACATCAGGTGAATATGGCTGGAAAGTGATAGTCAGAAGATATAGATGACAGCAAAGTCTGGTGTCCCAGGTAGAGTCCAAGATTCCAGTCGAGGAGACGAGGATGTTGGCCAGAGTAGGATTGGCATGAAGTGAAGATGACCAGGAAGTGATGTGGAGAACTGGTTTAGAGCAAGATGAACTCAAAGTTCCCCAAACTCAGAAAGCAAAGGTAAGACAATGAATTCTGTGCCATTCAACTTGACATTTTTTAAATCTAAAAACCCTGAGGAGAAGGAAAACGAAGGCCCCCTGATGATGCCTCTGGTACCCAAAGCTTCTACCCTATTCTGCCATTTTCCAGTTATGCTCATTGACATATACTTTGCATGTATTTGATGTTAATTAGTGGGGGGTCACATTGTCATTTTTAGGGGGGTCAGAGATTGACTGGGAAGAAGTAGAACCGCTGGGTAAAGCACACCTCTGAACCCCACCATTCAAGGAAGGGAGAAAAAATGGAAAACGATGAGAAGGGAAGGAATGAATTAGAGCAACCCAAGGTTTAAATGAAGAAGAAAAGGAATTGGTTAGAAGTTAAAAGCAGTGAGAAGAACAAGGAAACCTGAAAAAACTTCAGTCTGGAAGAATTGGGGAGCTTCTCTGGGTCCTGCTTAGTTGGGACTTGTAGGTTATACCTAGCAGATCAAATAGGATAGTTTTGCTTCCTGAAGGGCTAGAGGAGCTGAGAAGGAGGATTTCAGCTAGTTTAAAGGTCAAGATTAGGAAAATGACCAATTTCAGGGATCCAGTAAAAAATGACTTGCCCTAGATCAGATTCAGATTGGAAGCCAAGAGAGTAAGAATACCACACTGGAAAAGGCCTTCTGCTTAGGCTTTTCCTTCTAGTGGTGTCCACACAAAGCTCCTCCCCAGGTACTACATCTTTACTGGCCAGATTACGTAGCAGGGCAGCCAATTTCTGCTCCTTGTAGAGCACAGTGACCTTCACAGATCCATAGCTAGCTCTCTTCTCTGCCTCCTGGATTCACTCCTTAAAGCGGCTTCCTTTCTCAAGTTACCGATACCCATTTCTGTCTGGATTATGGGTCTTGCTGTCTCGAATGTGTCTCAAACTCTCTAGAATTAATGTTCCAATTTCTAGATGACGTGTCTCCTTTTGGGATCCATTGCCAAAGCTTATGGCTGCTTTTGGGGTGGGAAAGGGAAGGAAGAAGAGAAAATCCCCCCACTTCCCAAAAAAGGTGGAAGTTCTACCCAATTGTTTGGTCTCTTTTTGACTATTCCAAATCAATTTTGACCTCTGCCAAATATTGTCTCTCTGTTTCTAGGGCTTAGCTGTGTAAAGTTCCTAGAGAAATGGCCAAATTGTATTTATTTTGGTCAACTAATGGTCAAGATCCTGGCTCCCTTTAATTGATCAGAGCAAGTGAACAGGTGATGGTGTATGGATGTGATGGAATACAATTATGTTGTAAGAAATGAAGAAGGGGAATGGTTTCCGAAAAAACAAAACCTGGGATGGCTAATATGAAGTAGAACCAGGAGAACAACTGAAACAGCAGAAGCAAGATAGCATAGATTATCAACTGTGAAAGACTGGATAACTGATCCACCACAACTACAAAGCACTCATGATAGGAAATACTTTCCACCTCCACAGAGAGAACTAATGGGCTCAGAGTTCAGCTGGAAGCATATTTTCTACTTCTTTTCTTTATTTTCCTTGGGGGTTTGTTGGAACATGGCTAATAAAGAAATAAATTTTGCATTATTTTATATGTATAATGTGTGTCTGGTTTCTTGCCTTCTCAATATGGTGGAGGGGATAGAGGGAAGGAAAAAAATCCAGAAATGAACATAAAAATTCAATTCTATTTAAAAAATTTACCAGAGCCAACTAATCACAGGCCAGAAAGGGACCACTAAGTGTTGGCACCTTTTTTACCACATTAATTCTTGTCATTATATCCTATGGACTGAATTGGGGTAGAGAGGGCTAAATCCTCTCCCCTTACATGTAAAATAAGATAAAATACAAAACTGGCTGAACCTGATATTGCTGAAAGCTCATTGTAAAACAGAGGAACAAAATAGATAAAAGTTAAGGACTGCTTGCTATTTCGAGGTTATTATTCATAGAATAGGTGCCTGAGCAGAAATAATGACCACCGCGGGGCACTGCCAAGTCAGGTCACAGCATTAATGGAGAATTTGAGGATCCTTGGGACACTTCTGTGGTTTTTATCAGGTGGCCTTTGTCGGTTCTGGCATTATCCTCTTGGGATTGTGGGTGGCCTCGAGGAGGGGGTGGCCTTCTTTTACTAGAGGAATGCTGCAGAAATTGATCTTATGATGACTTAAATCACCAATTATGTGAATTCAATAAAACAGACTAAAAGTAATTGTTTGTGATGGGAGTCCCCTAACAAAGAATGTGGATACCTCTAGGCCCTCTTTGCACTCCCCCCTCACTCTCTTGCTCTCTGTCTGTCTGTCTGTCTCTGTCTGTCTCTGTCTCTCTCTCTTGCTCTCCCTCTCTCTCCCTCTCTCTCTGTCTCTGTCTGTCTCTTTCTCCCTCCCTCTCTCTCTGTCTCTCTGTCTCTCTGTCTCTCTTTCTCTCTCTTTCTCTCTCTCTCTCTCTCTGTCTCTCTCTCTCTCTCTCTGTGTGTGTGTGTGTGTGTGTGTGTGTCTCTCTCTCTGTCTCTGTCTCTCTCTCTCTCTCTCTCTGTCTCTCTCTCTGTCTCTCTCTCTGTCTCTCTCTCTGTCTCTCTCTCTCTCTCTCTGTCTCTCTCTCTCTCTGTGTCTCTCTGTCTCTCTTTCTCTCTCTCTCTGTCTCTCTCTCTCTCTGTCTCTCTGTCTCTCTCTCTCTCTCTGTCTCTCTGTCTCTCTCTCTCTCTCTCTCTCTCTCTCTTTCTCTCTCTCTCTCTCTGTGTCTCTCTCTCATCTTCTTTTTTGGAAATTCTCTCTTCCTTAAATCAGCTCATTTCAGGGGCCCATCCCAACCTAAGGACAAGTCACCGAGTTAGAATATTTTACCAGGCAGAAGACCCAATACAGGCTAACAGTGTGTGATTGTCGAAGTTTCACAATGTACTTACTGGGAGATAGCATAGTTCAGTGGAGGGAGAGCCTTGGCCTTAGAGGACATCCTGTCCTGGCATCTTGGTAGTGAGATAAGATGTACCCTGTGTGCAACAGAGCACCCAGGCTTTGTCCAGTTTCTGTTGCCAAGATTGATCCCTTGCCAAAGTCCTCATGGGTTTGATTTTCGGTTCTGATACTTGCTGACTGGGTGACAATGGGCAAGTTGCTTCACCTCTCTGGGCCTCTCAGGTTCCTCTTCTATATTTTCTATTCCATAAATCCTATTATTCTCATGTTACAAAAGATCCTGGAGAATGAAAACTGCTTCATTCTTTGTCTCATTTCTAGTACCGTGCATGCACAGTACCTGGCATATAGTAGGTGCTTAATAAATGATTGCAGATTATTTATCTGCTTCACAGATTTCTAGAAAAGTGCTTTAAGTGCATACTATAAAGTACTATAAAATGTGAATTTTTATCCTTTGCATTTTTATATGATCAGATTTTCTCTTGGAGAGCACCTGCAGTGGCATTAGCATTGGGAATTCCCAACGAGGAAACTCCCTTCACCAACCAAAGATGACCAACCTGCTCACTAACTCCAAATCTCAGAGGGTTGCCTGGGAGGTGATGAATGAAAACCACTTGCCTTTAGTCACACATTCAGTAAAAAGACACCACAGGAAGGAATCTAATCTTCCTGAGGCCAAGACAAGCTCTTCATCCACTTTGCCTCAGTTCTTCTCAAGGTCAAACTACCAGAATGAAAATTAGGTCCTCTGTCCAAAGTTCCTATTGGAGAAAAGCCATTTTGGGTAAAGACCTAGATATTTGGCATTATAAAGACTGATTTCTTTGTGAGTTGTCCAGGTCTGGCTAACATGACCTTGTATAGTCCTGATAGTAATTCCTCTTACACTTTTTCTTCTGCTTAGAGAAGATTTCAAGAGATATGCATATGTGTCACCTGGAAGAGGGATTAGATGACCAAGAGCAAGGAATGCTTTTGTTTTTGTTGTTCAGTCATGTCTGACTTTTCATGACCCCATTTAGTGTTTTCTTAGCCACTGGAGGGGTTAACCATTTCCTTCTCCAGCTCATTTGCAGGTGGGGAAACTGAGGCAAAGAGGCTTTACTAGGGTCACATAGCTAGCAAGTGTCTGAGACCAAATTTGAACCCAGGAAGATGAGCCTCCAGGCCAAGCATTCTATTCACTGTACCATCTAGCAGCCACAGGGGAAGTTGCAATGGCAAATTCAAAGTCAGAAAGACTTGGTAGTGAGTTCTTCCTCACTGGATATCTCCAAGCAAATTCCAAGTCAGAAAGACTCAGTAGTGAGTTCTTCCTCACTGGATATCTCCAAGCAAATTCAGAAAAAAGTCAGAAAGACTCAGTAGTGAGTTCTTCCTCATTGGATATCTCCAAGCAAATTCAGAAAAAAGTCAGAGAGACTTGGTAGTGAGTTCTTCCTCACTGGATATCTCCAAGCAAATTCCAAGTCAGAAAGACTCAGTAGTGAGTTCTTCCTCACTGGATATCTCCAAGCAAATTCAGAAAAAAGTCAGAAAGACTCAGTAGTGAGTTCTTCCTCATTGGATATCTCCAAGCAAATTCAGAAAAAAGTCAGAGAGACTTGGTAGTGAGTTCTTCCTCACTGGATTGGGAATATTGAAATGGGCATGGGACCAGAAGACCTCTGAGGTCCCTTCCAACGATGAGATTCCAATATTTTCCAATTGAGTCAATGGATCGCATATTAGTTAATAATAGTAGCTTATTCTTGAAGCTTAAAAAAGAATTTTTTGATTAAAAAACCTTCAGTAATATTCACTTTGATTAGAAAAATAACACTAGCTATTCTACATGCCCTTGACATAGAGTAAGTATTCAGGGCAACATCTACAATAGGTTTTTGTACACTGATAGAAAGTGGGGGGGGGGAGGGATTCCAAGGCCAGTGCATTAAGGCCAGGTCCTCATCTTCCTCCAGGCAGTTCTAAAGAGAAGGTGATGGGCACATACCTATGATCTCCTGCTTGTTATTTCTTAGTACCTGGAGAGCTAGTTTTTCCAAAAGTGTCTGAAGGAAAGAAGGCCACATGGCTTGGGCAAAGCAATAGCTCAGTTGCACTCAGTGCGTATAAATGGAGGTTTTGAGCCCTTGGACTTCATCTCCCAGAAGTCCCGTAGTATTTCCCAAAAGTCCATTTATACAGTGTACTTTTCATCTTGCAGAGAAGATGCTAAGATAGCCTGCTCCCACTGAAGGGTCCAAAGAACAAAGATGGGCAAAATGTAGAGGAAGAAAATATCAGAATGAAGAATTATCATCTTTTTTATTATTATTCATCTGGGATAAGGAAATACAAGGGAAGGTTGATGTTACCTCCAAAATCTTGGAGGAAACCATATGGGTATATGTGACTTAGGGAGATAAAGGGGGGAACAATACTTGATGCTGATTTGAATTATCCCTTCAGCCTAATAACAGGTCATCTCTCCTTTCAATTTTCTTATAAAATTTGGTGACTGCAAATTGAGATAATGGACCCACAAAGAAGAAAACACTTGGGTTTCAAGCCTGGATTGTTAAAAGGAGAGTCCTATCCTACACAGAAATAGAGATTAGTTCTTCACCCAGAACTCAAGGCAGAGCTGAGATGATAGAGAAACCCTTAGTCATCTGCAAAGAATAATAATTGAGTTCTCTCTGTATCATTCTCAAATCTGGCATGCAGGCTCATATCTTCCTCTAATAAGGAGCTCATGTAGCACTGTTTCCACATGACAGATTCTGCTTTTCGACCAAATTGAGTTAATGTAATAGATGTACATTTCGTGGGAACAAATCTCTGGGGCAATAGTGCTTTCTTATCAAACATGAATCATCAGTTATATCATTTATAAATATCCTAGAAAATCACTTGTGATCCGTGAGGAAGGAGTGATGCTGAATTACCTTGCCAAGGTTTCTCTCCAATAACTCTAATATAACTATACAGTCTCAGTGTCCCAGCTAGTGGTCTGCATCCAGATTTAGAATCAATCCCCTCCCCTGTCTGAAGGAAAGAAGGCAACATGGCTTGGGCAAAGCAATAGCTCAGTTGCACTCAGTGTGTATAAATGGAGCCTCTCCTCAGCCCCAGCATTAATAGCAAGTGATAGAGTCCTTTCTGAGGATCAGCAAAGATGTTGCTTCAAAGATCTCATGAAAGTCTGAGTATTCTGCTCTGTTATTACATTACTGATCCCTGTTCTTCCCCTTCTCCCCCATCCCAAGACCTTGTCTCCATGGAAGAAGAGGCTGTGATGACAATGTTTCCTTCCCTAAAAATGGCCAAAGGCAACCTTACTTTTCTAGGCTTATGATGATGACAAACTTCTGGAAAGGGAGTGAAGTTCCAATTCTAATTGAGAGCTAGGTCATTCTGATGATCATAGAGAATCAGAGTACTTAGATCTGTTAGGGATCTTAGGGATTTTTTCCTAATCCTGTCCTTTACAGACAAGGAAACTGAGGAACAGAAAGAAAAGTGACTTGCCCACAAGACTTTCTAGCACAGATAGCTGCTACTTCATGGAGCACATAGGAGGCAATGAGTGAATATTCTTGTAGAGGGGAGGAAAAGAGGAAGGGAGGGAGGGAGGGAGGAAGGAAGAGAGAATGGAAGGAAAGAAGGAAGGAAGGAACAAAGGAAGGAAGGAACGAACGAACGAACGAACGAACGAATGAATGAATGAACGAACAAAGGAACGAAGGAACAAAGGAAGGAACGAAAGAAGGAATGAAGGAATGATGAAGGAATGAAGGAAAGAATCCTGCATAATCAATCATCACAAAATAGGAAAAAATACTCTTGAGGGAATGGGAAAATGATGGTTTATCATTTAAACATAAATTGTCTTGAATTGTTCATTGTTACTTTTTATGTTCCCATCTTCTGTCCCTAGCTACATTGTAAGCAACTTGAGGTTATAAGATTAAAGAAATCATCTTTTCTTGTCATCTGCAAAAGATTCCAGGTAAGGATGAAAGTGATCATGTAGCTTGGAACCTCTCCTTTGCATTAATTATATTCCTATTTATAGACAAATATGTTCTTCTCTATTAAATTGTAACCCCCTTGAGGACAGGGACTGTGTAATATTTTTGTATGGTCCCTAGAGCCCTGCAAACATGTTTGCTCTCTAGAGAGTTCTTTGTGGTACTAGATACTCAAAGAATTAATACATACCAAAACCATAGCTCATAAGTGCCCTCCAAAGTGTTAGATCAACCAGAGGATAAATAAATTCAAAGTAAAAGGTGTTTTGTCAAACAGTCAAACAAAGAAGAAAGACTCCCGACATACAGAGGGGTATACATTCCCATAAAGTACCATACCATCAATGGCAGGGGACATATGTGACTAGAAAATGTGCATGGAAGGAGATACAAATAGAGGGAGCATTGCAGTCAGGAAATACAAGTCTTGGCAGTTTGATAGGTATGGCATTGAATAAGGAAATTAGTTTAGGTAGGATTGTCATTTTTATTATATTAGCTCACTCTACTCATGAACAATTAATGTTTTTTCAATTATTTAGATCTAGTTTTATTTGTGTGAAAAGTGTTTTGTAGTTGTGTTCATATCATTCCTGTGTTTGTCTTGGCAGATAGATTCCCAAGTATTTTATATTATCTAGAGTGATTTTAAATGGAGTTTCTCTTTCTAACTCTTGCTGTTGATTTTTGTTGGGAATATATAAAAATTCTGATTATTTATGAAGGTTTATTTTATATCCTGCAACTTTGCTAAAATTATTAATTATTTCTACTAGTTTTTAGTTGATTTTCTGGCGTTCTTTAAGCAGACCATCATATCACCTGCAAAGAGTGATAGTTTAGTCTCCTCATTGCCTACTTTAATTTCTTTTTCTTCTCTAATTGCTACCATTAGCTATAAGTCTTTATGTGTAGGGAGCCCATTTTGCCAGGGACCAAATGTGGTGATGACTTGTATCCTTCTAATCCTGTAGAACTACTGATGCTCTCTGGTGGTATCATGGTACAATGCTGTCTTCTCCACTCAGCTGGTAGAGTGCCCTATTCCCTCTGCCACATGACTTTCTGCTTGGCATCTTCACTAAACTGCCCTCTGTTACTACATACCCTATTACAACTGCTCTGTACCTACTATGTGTATCAATCAATTGTCATTGTGATATAACTACCAAAAGAATGAAGGCTTGTCCAGCTCCAAGTTCATGATAAAATTTAATTGTCCATATTCTGTGATTACTAGGTTTCCTTTTGTTTGCACCCAAACTACTCTTTCCTACTCTCTTCTTCCTCTGTCTTGTATCCTTTCTAGCCCTGATGCTGTACCTAATTGACCTAAAATCTTATTTTTCCCAAGAATGATTTTATAATTGTTAGGGTGGCTGACTCTGTAAGAAATACACAAAGTGGGGGAAGCTGGGTAGCTCAGTGGATTGAGAGCCAGGACTGCAGATGGGTGGACATGGGTTCAAATCTGACCTCAGACACTTCCCAGCTATGTGACTCCAGGCAAGTCACTTGACCCCCATTGCCTAGCCCTTACCACTCTTCTGCCTTGGAGCCAATACACAATATTGATTCCAAGACAGAAGGTAAGGGTTTAAAAAAAAAGAAATACACAAAGTCAAGGGGGCACTTTGTAGAAATCAGAGCAATAACACAACCTGTTCAGAAGAGATGCCAGACTGTTAACGCAAAAACACAGTGGGTCTTCAAGAATGCTTTTATAACCTTTGTAGATGTGAAAGTAAGTTGAAAATTCCAACATAGAACAAAGCCTTTTTGGCTTCCTGAATGGGATTTATTATCTAATTTAAATTCTTGTGGTTCGTTCTATTTCTGTTTCAAAAGTATTTTGAATTAGGCAATATTTGCTTCATCCAGTATAAAGGGGCATTCAGGGAGAAATAGTACCTTTCCTTTGAGGGCTTGCCAAGCCCCTTTCATGGCTATTAATCCACTTTAAGCATCCACCTTTCACCCAGCTGTCACCTGTGGCTCCAAGAAACTGTAGCATGCACAGCAGCCACATCTCAGTATAACCATTGGACAGATGAGTTAAACCAGGTTGAAGGTAGCTCACAGGCTTTAAATCTGGTCTATGGGACTGTCTACCCCAAGCAGGTAAAAGACTTCCCCTAGAAGAAGGGGTGGATGAAAACAATTCGTTCCAATAGCCATGAAGGGGATGAAGCTGGTGCTGTGGAGTGCTTAGAGCTTGGTCAGACATCAAAGACACCAAGTCCTGGGCCATTGCCAGTTGTCCTGACTTTTGTCTTGCCACTGGATGTTGATGACTCTGAGAGAGTGAGGCTGACAACTTTGTGCAGCTGTCTAAGCAAATTCCAATTCATTCTCAAGTTAAGACATCATTTGTCTTGTCATTCGTCTTCTTCAAAAACAAAGGACAAACAACAATAACAACATTTTCTAAACATTGAACTTGTCTTGGAAAGTAGAAGAAGGGAAGCCCCTTAGTTTCCAGTTCTTTGCTACAATAAAAAGAGCTGCTAGGAGTATTTTTATACATTTGTGTCATTTTTCTTGCTTTAATCTCTTTGGGATAAATGCCTAATGGTGGTTAGTACTCCTGGGTCAAAGAGGATAAACAGTTTATTAACTTTTTAGGTCAGTTCTAAACTACTTTCCAGAAGGGCTGGACCAGTTTACTGCTCGACCCACAATGCTTTAGGCAGTAATGTGTCTGTTTTCACACAGACCTTCCAACATTTGTCATTTTTCATTTTTGTCCTCTTTTCCAATCCAGTGAGTATGAAGTGGAACCTTACAGTTGCTTTAATTTGCATTTTTCTAAATATCAGTGATGTGGAGGATTTTTTCACGTGACTGTCAACAGCTTAGATTTCTTCCTTTGAAAACTCCCTGTTTACCCTTTAATTGGTTAAAACATTTCTTTATTGGGGAATGGTTGTTGTTCTTATAAATTCAAATTCATTATTTATATATATATATGTATATGTACATATATATATATATATATATATATATATATATATCCTGAAGTAAGACCTTTATCAGAGAAAAATATCAGGAAATCTTGTCATGTAGGTGCTTCGATTATTAATTAGGCAGAAAGGAAAAGATTTTCATAGGAGAATCCACATTTCAGTGAACGACTGGAAAAGCTACACAGGACTCCTCCCAGCTTTGAAAGCACCAATAAAAACCCAACGTGTGGCTAGGAACCTGTTGGATGAGACTCAGTGATGAAAGAAGTCACCACTAATAGCTTCCTTTCTGCCATAACTTGAGCTTCTATCTTATGTCGAGGGTTATATCGAGGGTTTGATCCCACCTTCTCCAGGGCAGCCTTGAAAGGGGTGCAGAGTCATAGCTAGTGTCCTTGTGGCCAAGAGAGACTTCCTTAGTCAACACCAAATTATGTTATGGATGACAACGAAGCTCAAATATTTATCCATTCGGGAATCTTTTCCCCAAAGATGACTCTGCCTTATTGTCCCCACTAAGATGAGAAGACAATATAGCCTCTCCCTAGATAACACTGTCCTAACAATTTAGGCAGCCCAAATACCATGAAAGTGACTATTAATCAATAACCATTGGACCCTCTTCCATTGAATGGGCTCCTTTGCTATCACAGGTCTATGAAAGAAGAGCAAACGGCATCTAGGGAGGAAGGAGAAGTGTCCTAGGTCCAAGTTTACCAGAAATTAAAATCAATTTGAATATTACTTAAAGTAAGGGGGATAGAGAAAATTAACAATGTGACCCAACAGACCAAATAAGAACTACGAACCCAACAGTCTAAAAAATATCTCTATCATTCCACTCACTGTGTAGCTGAGTTCTACATTGTGTGTTTTCCAGGAGACTAGGTTTCACTCTGATGAGACAAGCTCAACCATTGCCCAATTGACACTCCATGGGAGATGTCAGTCTTACTAGTTATAGGCCAGAGGGGGTGGGTCATGAAGCATCTAAATGAGACCCGGGTTCAAAGGGGCTGGATTTTGAAAAGGAGTCAGCCAGAGTATTTTCCTCTTCCCAGTGGAAGGTTAGGTCTCACACTAAGAACAGACCCATAGACTAACTTGAAAGGGTTTGTAAATCTTTAACATCCAGAATAATGTCTTACTTCTCCACAGGACTGCCCTTGGCTCAGGGCTTTGAGTCACTTTATTCTTTTACAATTCATTCTTTATCCAACAAATGAGGCAGTCAGGACTGTCTGCTTCTATTCTCCCCATTTGCCATTTAGTGAGCAAAATCATGATGTGTAAGTTGTTGGTTTATTTTTTTTATTCTAGTCAGCCCTTCCTGACTTCCAAGCCTTCCCCCTGGTCTTTGGTACTCATCCCAGGACCCTTCTATTTCCTTCCCTGGCCCTATGCTAACCCCCACACATACGTCCTGATCTCTCAACCTCCTCACCATCCAACAAGCAGGGATTCTTTATTTTAACACCCCTACTTTCCATTTTAGAATTGAAACTATGTATTGGATCCAAGGAAGAAGAGCAAAACAGGCTAGGCAATGGGGTTTAAGAGTCTGAGGCCAGATTGGAGCTCCCATCAACTAATCTTAATACACAGCTCATGATGCTACCCCCTTCCCTATTAAAAAAATTCCAGGGGGACCAGCTGGGTAGCTCAGTGGATTGAGAGTCAGACCTAGAGACAGGAGGTCCTAGGTTCAAATCTGACCTCAGACACTTCCCAGCTGTGTGACCCTGGGCAAGTCACTTAACACCCATTGCCTAGTCCTTTCTGCTCTTCTGCCTTGGAACCAATACACAGTATTGATTCCAAGACAGAAGGTAAGGGTTTTTTTAAAAATTCCAGTGGCTCCCAGTTTTATCCAAGATAAAATATAAAATCTTCAGTTTGGCATTCAAAGTCCTTCACAACCTTTCCCCCTCCTATATTTCCAGTCTTCTTGTACCTTACTCTCTCTGATATGTCTATGACATCGTGACAATGACTTCTTACTATTTTTCCCACAAAACACTCTTACTTATTGGCCCCCACACCTAAAATTCTCTCCCTCCTGATCTCTCCTGCATGGGTGCCTTCAATTCCCAGCTAAATTCTAGAAACTTTTTCTGATCTTCCTGATGGCCTCCTTCTGTTGACTATCTCCAATTCATTCTGTTTATATCTTTTTATATGTAGTTTGCATGTTACCTCCCCATTAGACTGGAAGCTTTTTTAGAGCAGAGACTGTCTTTTGCCTTTCTTTGTATACTCAGTTCTCAGATTTGTGCCTGGCACATAGCAGGAACTTATTTATTTGTTTATTCCATAGCAGGAAAACGTTTATTGATTGACCGTCTGAATGTTGACATTTCCTGTGCTTGTTGCCACAGGTAGTAAACATCCGAACTGGGACCTAAACTTTGCTAATCCTCTGATTCAGATGCCAGAGCTCTTTTTTTTTGTTCCATAAAACCTGGAGATCCCCTAAGCAAGGTAAGACTATGCTGCTTGATGCAAGTGTATTTCTTTTAAGACTGGAGTTCTTCAATTTGGAGGGACTTATGAGAAATAATAGTATCCACATCCAGAGGAAGAACTGTGGGAGTAGAAACATGGAAGAAAAACAACTGCTTGATCACAAGGGTCGAGGAGGACATGATTGAGGCTGAAAACAATCACCTTGGTGCAAATATCAATAATATGGAAATGGGTCTTGATCAATGATACATGTAAAACTCAGTGGAATTGTGCATCAGCTATAAGGGGGAGGGTGGAAGAGAAGAACAGGAATCTTGTAACCTTGGAAAAATATTCCAAATTAACTAAATAAATGAAATTTTTTAAAAAAGACTGGAATTCTTAATCTGAGGTCCATGCACTTGTCTTAGTTTTTTGTTAACTACAGCTACAATTGACTTTCTTTGCAATATAATTTATCCTCTTTGTAATCTTACGTATTTCAATCTATATATGTATTTTATAATTGTATTTAATGTATATTGCATTATTTTGGACATAATATATGTTATATTATTTAATATATACACATGTATTCAGATTTATACTATACATGCACAAATAAGTCTCTAGACTTCACCAGCCTGCCAAAGGGATCTAGGACACAAAAAAAGGTTGAGAGCCCCTGATGTAAGAGTAAGGATTGCAGAACTAAATAGAAGCTGGAAGGAAAGAATTCATTTGTCCCTAACACCTGTATAGTATTTTGAACTGGAAGAAATCATAGAACCTCATTTTACTGGGAAACAGAGCCCCTATCCCACATCTCCTGACTCCAAAGCAAGGGCTCTCACCACCAAACAGAAGGCTTTGTTTACAAGCCTCTCTGAGCAAACACAACTCAGTGGCCTCCCATCCACACTTCCTCCTCCCCCAACCCATAACCAGTGTGGCGGCTGCTTTAGTCTGGGGATCATTTGCTTTATGGGCAGAAAATAAATAACAGAAGTTCATTGAATCTAGGAGAGATGAATAGAAGGGTTCAGGGTCTGGCAAGGTTTCTTTTGTGTTGCAGAGATGAGCTTGGAAGGTACAAAATAATTTATGAGGTCTTTAATAAAACGTGTTACAAGAGAGAAGGAGGAGGCGGGGGAAGCAGCAGGAAAGATCAAGTTGTTTGTAGACATGAATTGTTTTTTTTTTCCTGAAATTTTACATGAAAATGGATGTGTGCAAAGCCATGTGCCAGAGCTGTCAGCCCTGGGGATTTCTTGCATGTTTGTTACTTACCTCATCTCCTGTTTGGTAGAGAGGGAGCCACTGGAGTAGGGAACATTATTAGAGCAGGGAAACATCATAAATTATGGGTGAATCTCAATAGATGTGTCTCATACTAATGTAAGGAGTAAATTTAGGGTTGAGACTGAATATAAATTTAGTTGGTTGCCAGAGATTTAATTTCTAAATCCCAATAAAAATACTCAAGTCAGTTTGGGAATTTTATGGTGGTTTAATTAATATAGAGGGAAGAAATTAAGAAAAAGAAAGAGGGAAAATGGTATAAGATTTCTCCAGTCTAGTCTGAGCCAAGGGGAGTTCAGAGACCTTCCAACCATGAGTCCTCCTCCAAGATGAGGGGCCTCCTAGGAGGATGGTGTTTTAGGAAAGGTAAAGGAAAAAAAGAATCAGCCCAAACTCTGAAAGAGCTCAGGGAAGACACCTCACCTGACCCACACCAAGACAACAAGACACCAAAACGCTGCCATGAGCCAAACTGCTAGTTGAACCTAACGTCTCTGAGAGAGACCCAGAGCTCAACTCCTCTGTTGTCAAAAAAAAAAAAAAACACGTCTCCGCGAAAAAGAGGTCAGAGAGAGGAAGGGACATGAAATATATAGACCGTTTTTTACATCACGTCCTGCGTCTCACATGTACTAATGGTAGCTTATGCTTGACTTAGGACAGCCCAGGGGGTCTGTCAGTTGTTTCTGATTTGTCACTTGCTAGCACGTGTCTGTCATAGGCCATCCTTCTCAACACTTAATCCTTAAGTAGGGGTGTAGACACTCATGTTTTGTTAGACTAAGCAGGGTGGAGCAAATCTAAAATTCACACTAAGTATATTTGTATGTGCTCTAGGGAGGAAGAGAGAAGGGAGAGAGAAACACTGTGACTGCTCTCTAGACAGGGTCAGTTTTGTCCAGATGTTAAAAAGCCAGATTTGGATTCAGAAAGATCCTCATTCGAATTCAGTCACTCAACCTTTCCAGTCTTAATTTTCTTATCTGCAAAACGAGGATAATAATAGCACCTATCTCACAGGATTGATAAGGCTCCTGTTACTGAGACAATGTATATAAAGTGCTTTGTAAACTTTAATGTGCTCTATAAGGTTGCTATTGTTATCATATTATATCTGATAATGTCCCTAAAGCTCAGTTTCCTCAACTGCAAAATAATATGCCTCTTTATCTTCCTGACAAGTTTGTTATGAAGGTAAAACATTATCATGACTATAAATCACTTTTCAAGCTTTAAAGTCTAAATTTAAATTATTATTATTATTAATTGGATTATTATTCAATTATTATTATTATTAGAATAAAATAAAATCAGAAAGACTATGGAAAGAGTATTGATGTGGTGTCAGAGGACTTGAGTTCAAGTTCTACCACTGATGCTTATTAGCTATGTGATCTTGGGCAAGCCACTTAATCTCTGCCTCAGTTTCTTCATTTGTAAACTTAAAGTTCAATGATTTAACCTCTATGGTCTCTCTAAAATTCAGTCTCTTTACTTTTCTGCTTGTAATCATCTAGTTGTTGTTGAGTCATTTTCAATTGTCATACTCTTCATACCCCATCTTGAGTTTTCTTTTTTTTTTTTTAAATAAACCCTTACCTTCTATCTTAAAGTCAGTATTATGTATTGGTTCCAAGGCAGAGGAATAGTAAGGGATAGGCAATGGGAGTTAAGTGACTTGCCCAGGGTCACACAGTTGGGAAGTGTCTGAGGCCAGATTTGAACCTAGGACCTCCCGTTTCTAGGCCTGGCTCTCAATCCACTGAGCTACACAGATACCCCTTGAGTTTTCTTGGCAAAGATACTAGAATGGCTTGCTATTTCCTTCTCCAGTTCATTTTATAGATGAAGAAACTGAGGCAAACAGGGTTAAGTGACTCACCCATGGTCACACAGCTAGTAAGTGTTTGAGGCCATATTTGTACTCAGCAAGATGAGTCTTCCTGACTCCAGACCTGATACTCTATCCACAGTGCCACCTCTCTGCCCAGTCATTTAGTACCACAACTATTTTTCATTGTGAAAGGAAAAATTTTTTAATGTTTTAAGGCTCACTATTGCTCTCAAGAGAAAAACCTGAGGTCAAATAAGATCCTAACCTTGAATTTGTCAGGAATTTTTACCGAAGTCACAAAAAGGGCATCAGTCTATCACATCATCTCATAATTGAGGAAAGAGTTAAGATGGAAAATAGGGAGACTTGGGGGTCTTGTCCCACATCCACTTTGAAATTAGAATAAAATAAAATCAGGAAGGCTATGGAAAGAGTATTGATGTGGTGTCAGAGGACTTGAATTCAAATCCTTGGGCAAGCCACTTAATCTCTGCCTCAGTTTCTTCATTTGTAAACTTAAAGTTTGATGAGATAACCTCTGTGGTCTCCACTCACTAAAGGGTCTTATTTCTTTGAAGTAAGAATATTAAACTAGAAATTCTCTGAGGCTCTTTGAGCTCAGGCATTTTTTTAATTTTACTCTCATTTCAGTGCATCAGTCAATTAATTAACAAGACCTGATTAAGGTACTATCCTGAAGCCATTATGACCCAGGGAGACAAAGAGAAAAATGAAATTGTCCTTGCCCTCAAAAGGCTTCTATTCCAATGGGGAAGTCAACATGTACATATCTAAGTATATAAAGAATATACAAAATAACTATAGAATACGGCACTAGCATATCGGTATGGGGTGATGTGGTAGAATCAGGAAAGGCTTTATAAAGAAGAAAAATATTTGAGGTGCTGCTGAGTGGTTAGAACACTGAGCCTGGCATCAGGGAGACCAGAGTTTAGGCGTCTAGGTAAAACTGGGGAGGGCACTTAACTGCTTTCTGCCTCAGTTTCCTTTTCTAAAAAAGAGAGATAATAATAGCACTCATCTCCCAAAGTTATTGTGGGGATCAATGAGATAGCATTTATAAAGTGCTTGGCCAATTTTAAAGCACTATATAAATGCTAGCAATTTTATTATTAACCTAAGGTCTGTACACTTGCTTTTAAAAACATTTTGATAATGGCATTTCAGTATAATTGATTTCCTTCATAGCTTTATGTGTTTTATAAGCTCATAGGAAAAGTATCTGAGATGGGGATCCAGAGGCTTTACCGGGTTACTAAAGGAAAGGTATCCACGATGCAAAAATGGTTAAGTAGCCCTGATATGGAGAGAAGTGCTTGAGCCAAGTTTTAAAGGAAGCCAAGGGATCCCATGAGGCAGAGGTGAGAAGACAGTGCATACCAGGTGGGGAGAACAGCTAGTGCCAAAACAGACTTTACTGTAGGATTCATTGAGGCAAATAATATGCAATAAAGCTAAAAAGGTAGGTTGAGAAGGGCTTTAAATGCTGAACAAGGGACTTTGGTCATCATGCATCAGAGACACAAAAAAAAATGAGGAGTCAGTCCCTCTCCTGCCTGCTTGGAGGACCCTCAGCCTGTCTTCCCAGAGACCCCATGAGGACATGAAGAATAACCCATTGTAAATTTGGCTTCATGGTTATACAATGAAGGGAATGTTGTTTACTCTTTGTCCACTAAGTGGCACTGAGAACCGTCCCACCGATGCTCTGGAAGGTCAGAGACGTCCAACGTTCTTTCCAGTAAGAGCCAATCTGAATTCATTTGGAATATGTTGACATCTCGGTATTTTGTGAAAAGACGTCATCCTGACGTCTACGTGACATAGGATGGCTCTTCCAAGATGGACAATTTCCACTAGACATAAAATAAATAATAGAGGTCATCATTTATTCATTCATCCAGCAGATGTTCATTTATTCATCCAATGAACATTTATTAAGCACCTTCTAGGTGCAAAGCAGTGCTAAGTCCTGCTAAGATATTTACTGGGCAGCACTGATGATATGCAAAACCCCTCTTGAGCACTGAAAAGACAAAGGAAGATGAAAAAGAAGGATTCTTGCTCTTCTCAATCCATCAATTGCCAAGTACTTATTGGGAACCTTATTACTCAAAGAGGCACAGACACAAATAATTTCAACACCAGGACCATTCAACCAAGGATGTTGGACACCCCTTAATCTCTCTCAGCCTCAGTTTCCTCATTTGTAAAATGGGTATATAGCTGTTTGCATGTTGTCTCTCCTATTAGACTGTGAGCTCCTCAAGAGTGAGGGTTATTTATTTATTTTTTCATTTCTTTGAATCCCCAGCTTTTAGGACTTTTCCTGACATACATTAGGGGCTTATTGACTGAAAGACTACTAAGAATAAATCTGAAGTTTCTTCTAGCTCTGAATCTATGACTCCATGACTAACATGAATGTTCTAAAAGGGGGGCCAAAATGATGTTCTGTCTCATGAACTGGACACAAGTCTGAGGAGGCAGAGTTGGAACCAAGGAGTGCTTTTTGATTGGCCTCACAGAAACAATGATTCAGTGCCATGATAAGAGTTATCATTTTATAGCACAATAGGCAAAACATCCACCACCCATCAGTTGTGTAAAAGGGGGGGGGGGCATGGGAATTATTTTCTCCCTTTTATAAGCAAGAGAACTGAGGCTTAAAGCGATTAATCAATCAATTAAACATTTATTAAGCACCAACTATATGCCAAGCTCTTCTGACACAACAAAGACAAAAATGAAGTAAACAGTGCTGGTCCTCAAGGAGCTTACATTCTTTCATAGGAAATAATAAATAAACAAATAGGTATAGACAAAATATCATTGTTACTCAATTATCTTGACTTGTGGAGTTTTCTTGGCAATGATACAGGAGTGGTTTACTATTTCCTTCTCCTGTTCATTTTCTAGATAAGGAAACTGAGGAAAATGGGGTTTAGTGGCTTCCCTAGGGTCACACAGTAGTATCTGAGATCACATTTGAACTCTGGTCTTCCTGATTCCAGGTGTGTTGCTTTATCTCACATCTAGATGATATTCAAAGTTAACCGCTGCCCAATGTCATATAACTAGTAAGTGTGAGAGTCAGGATTCAAATCCAGTTCTTTCCTGACTCTGAGTCCATTCTCTTTCTATTATGCCTCTCCTATTATTGCTTGAGTCCTGAAGGGAAGACATAAGAAATAAGAGTAATGGAATTTGTTGTGGTAATGAAGCAATTGATGTAAATTTTCTCATTTGATTCTCCCAGTTTTGTAAGGGAGGGCAGGCAAGTATGACTGGCTCCATTTTAGGAATGGGAAAGCTGAGACTTGGGGAGATGCAAATGGTTAGCCCCAAAGTTCCATAGCTAATGAGAAGGAAAGCAGACAATAAAGCTCAAACCAAGCCCTTTTCCTCCAAATTTAGGCCTTTCCCACTGACCCATGATGCCAAAGACTCAGAGCTCCTCTGACTACCATGATGGGAAAGCAAACTGCTAAGCTAGCTGCTTAATGCTGTTCCCATAGGCATTAGCTTCTGCCATGCTAAAGGGGAACAGTTGATGAAGATATCTGCTCTACCACTGATCTGCAAATGTGGACTGTTTGAGCCAGCAATGTCCTCTGGAGGCCAATGGACAAAGGATCAAGTCAAGCTATGAGTAGGGTAGTCAAGAAGATATTTTCAATATTATCATTATAGCTATCTCTTAACAAAGCATTCTAAGGTCATCAAAGAAACTTAGAGGCATCATCTCACTGGATCTTCCCCACTATTCTGTTATTATTTTTATCACCCTCATTTTACAGATGGGGAAACTGAGGCTCAAGAGGATTAAATGTTTGACTCAGACTCACACAGCCAGTAAGTGTGTGAGACAGTCTTCAAACTCACAGACCCTCAAGCTCAATTTATTATCCCCTAGGTCTTCCTTCTAGGATGCTCCTTGAAGAGTTGAGAATTCATTTTTAAAAGACGTGAAAGGGAACCACTAGGTGACTCTGTGGATTGAGAGCCAGAACCAGAGACAAGAGATCCTAAATTCATATCTGGCCTCATACACTTCTTAATTAATTGTGTGACCCTGAGCAAGTCATTTACCCCCCATTGCCCAGCCTTTACCACTCTTCTGCCTCGGAACCAATACACAGTATTGATTCTGAGATGGAAGGTGAGGGTTTAAAAAAAAATCGTGTCACCCTAGTTTGCCTGGAGGACTTTCTAACTTCCCTCCCCCTGGGGATCAGCAGCAAGTTGGCAGAAGGATTGAAGCTGGCAAGAGATGTGGCTTCAGAAGCTTTCCTTCCTTCCCACATCTCTTGCAGAGTCAGGAATTTCAGTCGGGGAATAAACATCTCATTTGCATTCCAGATCTCTCTCAGGTCTTCTTCTCACTTCCTGAAGTAGGAGGATGACTAGTAGTTCCTCATATACTCAGATCCTGGTAGTTCCAATGGAGAGCTTTGTGGGTGTCCCACATTTTATAACTGAGGGCAACCCGGCTGCCATTCTCCAAGTCAGATGATAGAATTCAGGTTCACATTTGGAGCCTCCTACCAGGAAGTGAGGGAAATTGACAATTTCCCAAAGAGATGACCACTGAAGGAATGGTTCAGCCAAATGACTGTGTTGACATTACAAATTATATCCTGTTTTACATAATTTGGGGCCTTAAGTGAACCAGAAAATCATAGGAGAGCCAGCAAAATGCCCTGGTTTTCTTATTAAAAAGGGAAACATACCAAATTGTTTGCTATTTAAATAGAACGAACCCTATTTTATAAAAAATATTTGCATTGTAGTTGTCTCCATCATAAAAATGGGTTCATTGTTTTGTGTGCAATCGAAAAGAATAAACTTCAGTAGTCTCAGAATAAAGCTGAAAACCTTGATTATCTTTTAAAAGTTCCTGTGTTACATTACTGTCATCTATGAGTTTGAATTTTCATGGATCTGCTCTTAAAATGTACCAAATATCTTTTGTGCTTTTGATGGATTTTTATGTATATTATTTTAAGTTTTAAGTAGAATGCCTGTTGAGATAAATTATGTTTATTTTTGTACCTAGAGTACAAAACTTAAGAGTTTCGAGGCAAGCAGAAAAATAAACTTATCATCCTAAAAAATAAAGAATTATATCCTGCCATGTGACCCTTGACAAGTCACTCAACTCCAAACTGCTTAGCCCTTACAGATCTTCTACCTTGGAACCAATACTTAGTATTGATTCTAAGACAGAAGGTAAGGGTTTGTTTTTTATTAAGAATTATATAGGGGGTAGCTGGGTGACTTAGTGGATCGAAAGCCTTGGAATTAGGTCCCCAGACCCTTGCTTGGACTTTCCCAGGTCTTAGGATCACCTATTTAAAAGTGGAAGGAGCTTCAGAAACCATCAAGTCCAATTCCCTCATTTTACAGATGAGGAAATTGATGTTTGAGTTGAAGTGACTAAATGATTTCACCCAGGTCACCCCTCAAGTCTCCAGTCCTCTCGACCCCCCCCACACACACACATGGACCCCAAAAAACTAAATCAAGTTTGAGCATCTCAGTGGATCAGCAACCTTGAAAAACTAACATTTGCAAGCCCCCACATGTGTTTACTTTTACCAGTTACCCCTAGAAGATGCATTCATTAGGAATGAAAACCAGATGCCATACTAATTCAGTGTCGGGGGGGGGGAAGAATATTGGGGGTATTCCCTCCCACAAATTACCCTGATATCAGTGGAAAGAGGGAACATATGTGATGATGAGAAAACATGCTTGGAGAACATATACATGTGGACACGTCACTACGGTGCCATGTATGGCTAGGACAACTCATGCCTCTAATGCTGCAGAATCACCAACATTCTATATGAACTCATTGTGCTGTTCTTTCCTTGGCTATTGACAATTTGCATGCCAGGTCACCTCTGCTGCTGTCCCTACTCTTTCTCTTTGTCTCTGTCCCTGTCCCTGTCTCTGTCTCTGTCTCTCTGTCTCTCTGTCTCTCTGTCTCTGTCTCTCTATGTCTCTATCTCTGTCTCTGTCTCGCTGTCTTTGTCTCTGTCTCTCTCTCTGTCTCTCTCTGTCTCTGTCTCTGTCTCTCTCTCTCTCTCTCTCTCTCTGTCTCTCTCTCTCTCTCTCTCTCTCTCTCTCTCTCTCTCTCTGTCTCTGTCTGTCTCAGTCTCTGTGTGTGTGTGTGTGTGTGTCTCTCTGTCTGTCTGTCTGTCTCTCTCTCTCTCTGTATCTTTCTCTCTGGCATCTCCATGGATCTCGTGGTCCAGATGCTGCTTCCTACAGGTCTTCAGAGCTCTTTGCTGCTTTCTTTTACCATCTGCCAAGTAAACCTCTTCTCCCAAGGGAAGATCTTTCGGTACACAGTCAAAGATGCTAAACCACCACTCCCGGCAGGTTACCAACAAAAGCGAGTAGGATGTCCAAGAGAAGCTTTCTGTTCTTTTGATCTCTTTTCTCTGAGTATCATCTCAAAGTCTCTGACCTAAACCAACTATCTGACTTAGAGAGGAAGAAATCTATTTCATTCTTACTAAACCTCTGACTGTAGTCTGTATCCTACAAATCCATGTTAAGGGTTTTACCCAACAGAAGCTGTGTGGCTAGCCTCCTCTTAGCACCCATACTGTCCACAGCACATAAATAAACCTAGAGAAAGGGCAAAAGAGCCAGGAAAAGCAAAGAGGAAGCCACCTGCCTCTACCTCTTTTCCACCCACCTGCTTCATCACATTCTTCTCTTGGTCATTACTTGGGGTTACTGTTTTTTAATCATTCTTGTTGGTTCTTAGTCACATATTGTGTCTTGCCACTCAACTGTGGCATGTTTTCTGTCCAAATGACTTGAGGACTTGAAATCTGTGACTGTCCTAGACAGACTTCTGAGACCAGGGAAGAGATTTCAAAGCCCCTCCTCTCATCGTCCACATTCCCTTTCTGAACTCCTTCCCCATCGTTAAAATTCTGTCCTTTCTCTAGCTATCTAGAGCTCTGAAGTTGAAGGAAAATCTTAGCTAAGTGCCCTGGGGCAAGAGATTTACATCCTCCTCTGTGGATGGAGGGACTTTGAGTTTTCCTTAGCACCTATCCCACTTCATATAGCTGTACACACATGAGACTTTCCATTTGTTGAGTGAAAAAAACTTCACTTTCCCCCTTGGACACTAGAAAGCTGTATGACCCTCCATGAGTCATTGCATCTCTTTGTGCCTCCGGTTTTTTATCTGTAAATGAGAGGTCTGCACTCAGTGTCCTCAAAGGTCCCTCCTAGCTCTAAGCCTAAAATCTTACCATCTGAACTTAAAGATACAGAACAAAGCTGGGCCAGATTCATGAATTATTCAATTTGGAGGCTTTCCTCACAGGAGGGGATTTCAACTTGCCGAAGGCCTGAGAGTTGAGTAGCTCTATCACAGGTAATCATTTTTCTTTAGCCCAAAAAGAATGAAGTACTAGCTCTCTAAACCCATTTTAATCCATCCCCCATACTTTAATTTGCATTTCAGCACCACCATTAAATATTGTGCATCCAGCAATCTTCATGGGACTATTACTCAACCACTCTTCCCCCAACCCCCCCAAAAGCCCAATCCAACATTAGTGACGGACTCAGAGCCTTGGAGCTGAACAAGCTTCTTGGGAATATGGAATAAAGATATTTGGAAATAAACAAGAAGAAGAAGCCAACGTCATATGAAATATTCTGCATCACCCAACCATGGAGAGATAATCGGGTGGCTGCTTCTCATACCCATCACTCCAATCACATCAAGCAGCAAGTCTGGCAAGAATTAGAGCCAAAGTTTTAGCATGGGAAACAAACATCAGATGAGCTACTCTAAATGTGAGCCACTCAATCCTCTTAGGGTTGGCCATTAGACCCTTTGAATATTTTGAGGATCCCACTGAGCCAGCCATCTGACCAATATCCAGAGTCCTATTTGTCCAAATTAACTTAAAAAAAAAACCTTACAGAATTCTGTCTTAGAAACTGTATATTGGTTCCAAGGCAGTACTGGCTGGCAATGAGGGGTAAGTGACTTGCCCAGGGTCACACAGTTAGAAAATGTCTGAGGCTAGCTTTGAACCCAGGACCTCCCAATTTAGACTCTAAATTAACTTCTAAGTCAATTTTAGGCAGAGCTATTTTGATGGACTTCCAGAGATAGAAATATGCCAAAGAAAATTATCCAAATTTCCCTTTCTGAGGCCTGTGTCCTCCCCCTTTTTACTCTTTCTTATAGCCTACCCTCTCATTGCCACCATACTCTTCCAGGCTTCTATTACAGAGAGTTGTTGGTAAAGATAATTGAGCAAAGTCAACACAGCCAGTGGGTGACTTCAGTTCCAAGGTTCAAGTGATGGGAAATAGATAGAAGGCAGCTATAGTGGTAGAGGATAATTATTTATTGAAGGGCAATTGATTGTAAATATTTAACAAATGCTTATTGATTCACTGGTGACATAATTGACGGTAAAGGCCAGGGAAGTCTCAAGTAAAGTGGAAATATGAAGTGAGCTAAATTACTGCCTAATGCTGATGAACACGTGGTTGGATGGGGGGCCACAGTATGTGGTCAGCATGTCCAGAAAGAATTAGATTAGTAGGGAGAGGTTACAGCACATAAAAACAACATATGGAAGGTTTCTAAGGAGGGCAAGTTGTACTGACCATCTCTCTGAGGCATAACTAGTCTTACTCCTGAATAGGAGCTCCTTGAAGGGATCCATATGTCACAGATTACTCATAATAACCAGTTGGATTTATACCAAGAATGTAGAACTGGTTCAAGGTTAGCAAAATTATAAATATAATTGATAAATGTATCATATATGTCATGTATAAATATAATTATTAGCAATAACAATAAAAATCATATTATTGTATCAATAAAGAAAAAGCTTTTGACAAGATACAACACCCATTTCTCTTAATAAAAACACTAGAAAACATAGGAATAGAGTTGTCCTCAATAGGACAAGTAGTATCTGTCTAAAATGAAAATTGTCTGAATTCTTAGAGTTCTCTGAGAACTTAGAATTGTCTGTCGTGATAATAAACTAGAATTTTTTTCTTTTTAAAAAAGTAATACCTTCCATCTTCAACTCAATACTATGTTTTGGTTGCAAGGCAAGAGAGGAGGAAGGGTTAAGTGATTTGCCATAGGTCACACATGGAGGAAGTGTCTAAGTCTAGATTTAAACCTAGAACTGCCCCCCTCTCTAGGTAGAAGTCTTTCTAATAAGATCAGGGGTAAAATAAGGCTGTGTTCTATTACCATTGCTATTTGATTTCATGCTAGACACTCTAGCTATTGCAATAAAACAAGAAAATTGATGGAATAAGCCCAGACAAGTGGGAAACCAAATTATTGCTTTTTGAAGGTGATATGATGGTTTACTTAGAGAACCCTAGAGAGGCATCCTTAAAGGAGCCCAGTTTATATATATATGTGTGTGTGTGTGTGTGTGTGTATTTCTTGTGGGGGGCAATGTTTAGACTGCATTAATGTAGTATCTTCAACTTCCTTGCCCCAAAGACTTCTGAATATGATGGCAGGAGATATTTTGGGACCAAATAAAGAGTTTTCTGGAGTCTAGTGCCATGATCTCCCCCTGCCACCATGATCATGAGACCCTAGGGCAAGTCATAGAGAAATTAATAATGTTTGGATAGCTATTGTCCTTTTTTTTAACCCTTACCTTCCATCTTAGAATCAATACTGTTTATTGGTTCCAAGGTAGAAGAATGATAAGGGTTAGGCAATGGGGGTCAAGTGACTTGCCCAGGGTCACACAGCTGGGAAGTATCTGAGGCCACATTTGAACCTAGGACCTCCCATCTCTAGGTCTAACTCTCAATCCACTGAGCCACCCAGCTGCCCCCTATCATCCTTTTGTAACTGACTTCCCTGCCTCTGATATCTTTCCACCTCAACCTTTTTCACACATTGGGCCATGTTAATCTTCCTAAAACACTGCTTTTTACCATGTGACTCCTCTGTTCAAAAACCTTCAATTGTTCCCTAATATCTTCTGAATCAAGTCTACCATTCTTAGGCAGTCTGGGTCCTCTCTACCTTTTCAAACTTATCTCCTTGTTCAAATCAAACTTGCTCAAATCCTTGACTTTGGACAGAGTTCAAGTTTGTTCCCAGCTCCAGGACATGGCTCCTGCTTGGAATGACCATTCCTTTATCTTTGGCTACCTGCACCCTTCTCCCCTTTTGAAACTCAGCTCAAGTTAACCTCTTCTAAAAAGCTTTCCATGATCTCTCCAGACTACAGTGATTTCTCCCTCTTCTAAACTCTTGTAGATTTTTTAAATTTTACTAATCACTTAGCATTGACTACATACTTCCCATCTAGAAGATAAATTCCTTGTGAAGAGGATGGAAGAGAGAACTGGTCAGCCAACAAGAATTTACCAAGTTCTGTTACATCTTTGTCTTGCTCAAATGACTTAAGCACAGTGCTAGTCTAAAGTACTATAGGTACTTAGTTAAGAATTATTGATTTATTGATTAATATACTTATATGGATTTTAATCCCAAAGTAAACAAGTATTGATATGTATTATAACACTGGAGAATGGGGGGAAGGGGAGGGAGTAAAAACAAATAGAGGTCATCGTAATTATTTTTTTTAATTATCTTATTTGTGCATTTTAAAAGACAATCAACCTACAGGCTAAAACCTGCAGTCTGAACATGTCAAGGGAAACAAATCTCTTTTTGATTAATTTATTTTCTTTTGAGTAATAACCATGAATAAAACTAAAGAACAAAATTAACATATTTCAAAAGCATAATAAAACCATGACTCCAAATCATTTAAAATATTTTTAAAGAATGTATATTAACTCTAAATTTATCAAAATATCAATAACATTTTTATTTCTGTTTCCCCTTTAATCTCTATTTCATTTGTTTGCATTATGGCATGTTTCTTCTATTGTTTTTCCTATAGTTATAATGATTGTGTATGCTGTTCTAATTGTTTTCTTTACTCCATATTAGTATGTATGCCTTTTCCTATTTCTTTGTATTCTTGTTTGTTATTTCTTATGGCTCAATAATATTATGCCCTTTTTCCTACTCTCATTAGCCATGGCACTTTGGAACAAAGCCACTGGCCCAGGAGGAGATATTCCATCCATCAGGGAGCCAACATGCACATTCTGTAGCTAGACACAAACTCTAAAAGTTTGTGGAAGGATGGTCTTTAAGGTAGGAAGTCGTTTCAAGGAGCAGCACCCCTGGCAGCAGAGCAGAAGCTGCCCATGGATCCAAGGAAGAACTAGCCTTGGCATCAAGAGTCAATGAATGGAAGAGTAGAACATGGGAATTGAACTGAGCAATATGCCCCATAGAGACAGAGTCCCATACAGGAACAGTATGAAATGTCTATGAAGATGAAAAGGACACTGAATCCCTGCAAAACTGGAAAAATAAGTAGTCTTGTTCATATATATATATATATATATATATATATATATATATATATGTATGTATATATATATGTATTCCTTACCCATATGTCTTGTTATCCTTGTACTTTAAGTTTGTGATCACTGTAAAGAGGAAATTTTGTAGCTACTGTTCTTATAAAGCCATATTAGTTAATACCTTTTTACTTTAGGCTAATTATTTCTACAGATTACTAAAAGGAAACTCACCACAAGGTATCAAGAACTATAATTTTGGAAGCATATGACCACTGACTACCTTTCTGGAGCCAATGAGAGCAGCTGTCCTGAAGAGAGATTGCCCACAGGGAATACTGCAAATTTGTAGCAGGGGAATCAAGGAACTCTAGAGAATGGTAGAAAATAAGATGGGACAGTTCTGTGATTTGAAAAGATAAAGAAAAATCTTACATGGACCCACCAGCAGACCTTGGAAGGGTTTAGTAGTCACTTATGGAACAGCATTTCTGTGATGAGCCCCTTGTGAACAAAATATACAGGAGACCAAGATTCCAAGTGTCTAAATAATGGTACCTGGGAATGATATATTCCACCTTCCACTCTTAGATAATTGGTTCCAAATTGGCTGTAAGCAACAGAAAGTCATTACCAGGTGGCACCTGAGAGGCCATGCAAAATGAAGCCACAAGTCTAACTACCACATCTCTCTTGGCTTCTAGCCCCAGACTTCCCAGTAATCTTGGCAGCCTCCAAAGAACGGTCTCTGATCTCCTGTGATGTGATGGCAACCCACCTTCTATTTTGAGGTGTGGGAAAATGGATTTCCCCAGTATCATAGATATGGAAAAGGACCTACACTGCTTTCAAAATAATTGAAAACTTTTGTGCAAAGTACTGGGCAAAGTCCAGATTAAATTGATACTTAACAGTCAGGAAGAGTCTTTTTTAAGATGGTGGCAGAAGACTCTACCTAACCAAAGCAGCAAACTGAGTGTCAAGTTAAGTACTTAAAGAGGGCTCAGCAGATGCCTGTGACTGTTGGTGAGACCAATGATGTTAACAAGTACCAAATTAATCTGGACTTTGCCCAGTATTTTGCATGGAAGTTTTCAATTATTTTGAAGTCTGATGAGAGAAAATTCCCATCATTACTAAGCATACCTTTATAGAATTCTTAGAGGCGATATGATCCAGTAGGTAGAGAGTAGGGCTCAGAGTCAGATCTGAGTTTAAGTGACTACCTCTGACACATACAGTGGAACCTCAAGCAAAACTGGCCCACACAAACTCTCTAGGACTCAGGACTTAAAAATCACTTTCTCAGCAACAAGCCTATGAAATAGGTTATTCATGGATGCCTCAGGATTATTCCTCCTTGGATACTTGTTCACCTCATTTCAGGGAAGAATATCAAACATAGAAGACTTTCTTCATAGACACCCTTGCTGGGTGATATTCAGGCAGTTGTCCCTATATCTCCCTCCCTTCACCTTTCTAAACCAGCTGAAAGTAATCCTGCCTCCCTCATAGTCACAATAGAAAAAGAATAAAGGATGATTTTGGAACTCTTTGGTATACTCCTCAGTTCTGGCTTGTGACTTCTATCCAAATCTACACTGGTTTTGTAGAAGGATGGCAGAAAAAGACCATGACCACTGATTAAATAAAGGATTCACGTTGTGATGCTGAGGACCTTCTATTAGGGACTTAATTCAATGAGGTCCAAAAAGTCTTTGAGGAGATATGTAGGAAAAGAAACTCCTGAGAAGCCTTGAAGAGAGAAGATTTTGAATGGAAGGTGGGAACTCTTTAAGATGTCAACATATAAGGGAACTGGCCCATCCCATGCCTGATGTTGAGAGTCTGCAATTCTAGAGACTAGTGAGAGATCATGGGTGAGATCATCCTCTCTTTCCTGGTGTTCAAGCTGAGATCTTACCTCATTCCCAGCTGGAGTTCATTTATTTTTGTGCATATCCTGATTTATTCCATGTTGTGAAATTTCTTTCTGTTTGTTGTTTGGTTGAATAAGTGAATGAAGTTGCTCTTCACTATTTGTGATGCTCTTTCAAGTTTGGGAGAGAGAGACCAACCTGGTCAGTCCCCTGAAGTACCCCTGTTACTTAGATCTTTAAAATGAGGTTATAAGGTAGACGGGGACAGAGTGTTGACTGTACTTGTTAATGATTTTCATTGAGAGGAATCTCTTCCTTATGCTTCTAGTACATAACTGTGGCAAACCCGTCAAATTATACAGTGTTCGTGGGTCTAATTATGAAAATGTGTGTATGTCTGGTGCAATAGACACATCATAGCGACTGTGCTTTTAGAAACTTCAACAGAGCGCAAATATATGTGTGTTTACTGCAAATATGACATACATTAAAGGGAATTTCCATCTCGAGAAATTCCCGACGGAAAGAAGTTCTAACCAAAATGATTTGCTGCAACTTCCTGATGGTCTTCCTGTGTTGTTTCTCCTCTGATTCCATCAAATGCAGTTATTGATATGTTCTGAATATTTATAGGTCTAGTGCTGAAAAAGCCTAGAAGGGGCCTCTAATCCAACCCCCTTAATTTATTTGAATGAATTAAAAAGTATTTACTGGGTGCTTACTATGTACCGATCACTAAGGATGCAAAGAGAAGAAAGTCCCTACTCTCAAGGATCTCACAGTTTCAATTAAAGAGGTCATATATACACATATTTGAGAGTCCAGCCAGAAGCTGGAAGGAAAGGCCCACAAGTTCAACAACAAAGTAGATGGCCAAGGTACCTTAGCATACATCCAGATGTCTATCCTGAGAGTGGTCTGCCACCATTAGGAAGAGCCAAAGGTTTTAGGGTACATTTGCAAGAATCTGGAAGAAACTAAGTCCTTTGGTTTTGATTTAATCCAATTAAATATTTATGAGGCATCTACAATATGCCAGAAATTGGGCTAAATGCTGAAGCCACAAAGGAATAGCCTCTGCCTTTAAGAAGCTTTCAATCGAGGGTGGAGGGGTACAATTCAGCCACAAGTAATTCAAGGCATATACAAAATAATTCTAAACAGAAAAGACTGCTAATAAAAAAGGAAATCAGGAAAGACCTTGAATAGGACAGGACAGCTGAGTTATGCTTTGAAGGGAGCTAAAGATGCTATTAGATGGAGGTGAGGATGGAATATATTCCAGATACAAGGAACAACTTATACACAAGTGTGAAGGAAAGGAGATGGGGGACAGCAGCTAACTGGTCATTTCAACTAAACAAGAGAATGTGTAAAGAGGAATGAGAGAGAGACAGAGAGAGAGATGGAGATAGATAGATAGATAGATAGATAGATAGATAGATAGATAGATGGATAGATGATAGATGGATAGATGGATAGATGGATGGATGGATGGATGGATGGATGGATGGATGGATGGATAGATAGATAGATAGATAGATAGATAGATAGATAGATAGATGGATCGATGGATAGATAGATAGATAGATAGATAGATAGATAGATAGATAGATAGATAGATGGATGGATAGATGGATAGATAGATAGATAGATAGATAGATAGATAGATAGATAGATAGATAGATAGATGGATGGATGGATAGATGGATGGATAGATGGATAGATAGATATATGGATAGATATATAGATGGATAGATAGATAGACAGATAGATAGATAGATAGATAGATAGATAGATAGATAGATAGATAGACAGACAAATAGATAGATGAATAGATGATAGATAGATAGATAGATAGATAGATGAGTAGATGATAGATAGATAGATAGATAGATAGATAGATAGATGGATGGATAGATATGGAGAAATAAAGAGATAGATGGGTAGGTATATGGATAGATAGAGATGGAGAGAGACAAAGAGATAGAGAAAATGAGAGAATGAGGAAGGGAGGGAGGGAGGGAGGGAGGGAGGTAAGTAGATAGGTAGGTAAATAGGTAGACATAAAGCATTATTAAGCACTTATGAAATGTTAAACAATCCAAACAAAAAAGACAGTCCCTGCCCTCATGTAAATTATATTCCAGTGGAGGAAATGCCATAAAAGAGGGAGTAGAAAAGCACAGAGAGGCTGAGGCAGCTATCTATACCAAAGGTAGAGCATGAAATGAGCATGGTTTGCACAGACACTTCCTCAAATAGAGGAAAATATAAGATTATAAATATATGATGACATCTTTCATATCATCTATACCTAGGAGATATGAATATTTATAGAATATATACATAAATAAAAATCATATTGAAAGGGTAGGGAGGAGATAGACTATGAATGTCTTTTAATACTAGGCAGAGGATTTTGTATTTTATACTAGAGGACACAGGGAGCCACTGAAGATATATATATATATATATATATTTTTTTTTTTAAACCCTTACCTTCCGTCTTGAGTCAATACTGTGTATTGGCTCCAAGGCAGAAGAGTGGTCAGGGCTAGGCAATGGGGGTCAAGTGACTTGCCCAGGGTCACACAGCTGGGAAGTGTCTGAGGCCAGATTTGAACCCAGGACCTCCCATCTCTAGGCCTGACTCTCAGTCTACTGAGCCACCCAGCTGCCCCCCTGAAGATATTTTTAATAAGTTGGTGTCCTGACCTCAGTACACTTCCTAGCTGGGTGACCCTGGGCAAGTCACTTCACTCCAATTGCCTAGCCCTTACTACTCTTTTGCTTAAAAAATAAGATAGTGTCCATGGTTTAGGAAGATGAATATGACAGCTGTGTAGAAGGTGGCTTGGATATTTGAGACTGGAGTTAGGAAGACCAATCAGCAGACTACATTGACAGTCCAGGTGAAAGGTTATAAAGTGTCTGAATTCAGGTTGAGGCTATGTGGACAGAGAAGAGATGGAGAAGAGGCGTGGAGGGAGGTTGAATAAGATGTAACAACTGATTGTATGGATATGTAGAGGAGTAGAGGGAATAGTCAAGGATGAATGCCTGCCTGCCTGATTTCACTGGTGTGTAAACTCAGCTCCTGATGAAATTTTAAAGGAAGGATTTGTTTTTAAACATCATAAATCTATTGGCAAACATCTAAAAGAGGTCTGTAAAAGACAAGTAATAGCTGAGAGGGGCAGCTGGGTGGTGCCATGGCAGATAGAGTGCTGTCCTACAGTCAGGAAGACTCAACTCCCTGAGTTCAAATCTGGCTTCAGACACTACTAGATGTGTGACCCTCCATGATTCATTTAACCCTTTTTGCATCCATTTCCTCATCTGTAAAGTGAATTTGAGAAGAAGGAAATGGAAAACCACTCCAGTATCTTTGCAAGAAAACCTCAAATGGGTCATAATGAATTGGACGTGACTGAACAATAACGGCTGAGAGATAGTGTGTCAAAAGATCAAGGCTGGCCTTGGAGTCAGGATGGTCTTGGAGCAAGTCACTCCTGGCCCTGGGTCTTTGCATTGCTTTATACTTTAGATTCAGAATTATATTTTCATATATATTGCATGGAAGCACTGATATAACCTTTATCAAACTATTTACTGCCTTGGGGGGGGGTGGAGAGGGAAGGAAGGAGAGAACGTGAATCACAAAATGTCAAAAGTCTTGTCAAAATTTGTTTCTACATGTAATGGGAAAAAACATCAGTTAAAAAATATATTTTTACTTTTGAAATTTATCCCTGGAACTAAGTTCATTTTGGGCAGATAATAAATGCTTAAACTTCTCATCTCCCCCACCTTTCCAGGCTTCTTCACCTTACTTTCCTCCTACACTACAATCCAGTGATAGTGGCCTTCTTGGCGGTCCTTCTACAAGATATTCCATCTCCTGTCCATATGCAGTTTCACTAGTTGACCTCCATGCCTGTTATCTCCTTCTCATCTGCCTCTTGGCTTCTCTGGATTCTTCCAAGTTCCTGCTAAAATCCTGCCATTTTCAAGATGCCTTTTCCAATTCCTGCTTAATAATAGTGCTTTCCCTTTTTTTGAACTATCTCTGATTTATACTGTCTATATTTTGTTTATATATAGGTGTTTGCTTGTTGTCTCTCCCATTAGAAAGTGATCTTCTTGAGAACAGGGTTTGTAATTGGAAGAAGAGGGTATTATATTCCAAGCATTCAGCATAGTATTGGGTGCATAGTAGGCACTTCAATGCTTGACTTGACTTGCTTGGTGATTTGTTGATTGGTGAATTGATAATATTTGTACTACTGACTCCTCTCTCCTGTCTTCCCTATCTTGACCTCTTGAAGAACCAGTTCAGCTCCACTATCCTCTGCTCTCAAATTCCTTGTTTCAAGTCTTATCACCAGTCATAGCTTGCCAAACCTTAGTCCTATATTGCTCCCCCTCATTTGCTTCCTTAGTTCTTATTCATATGCTGCTGAAGAAAATAATAAAATTATTCTCATTTGGATGCATTCCAAATTTATGCTCTCTAACCTCAATCATTCTACTCCTCCCTAACTGATTTACTGTTCCACTTTCCACAACAGCTGTTTTCTCATCAATGGCATCCCTTAACTTTACCACTCAGCAGAAGATCTGGCCTCCTACTTCATTAAAAAAAATTAAGATCATTCATTGAGAGGTTCCTCTTTTCTCCTCCTCTCCTCAAATCACCCAGCCATTATTTCTGATTCCATCTTTCTTGCCTTAGATGAACAAGCATCCTTTCTTACCAGGAACAAACCCTCCCATCTTGTCTAGAAGATTTCTCCCACTAGTAAACCTACTTTCTCACTAATCTTCAGTCTCTTCCTGTTTTCTGATTCCTTCCACAATCCCTCAAATCACACCTAAGTGTGTCCCCTCATTAAAAAAAAAGCCTTAATTCACCTAAGCTACTAGTCCTATATCTCTCATCTTCTACTTAACTAAGCTCCTCAAGAAATCCATCTGTTCTAGATGCCTCTACTTCATCTCCTCTCACCCTCATATTCCTCTGCAAAAGAGCAAACCCCTCCAGTATCTTTGCCAAGAAAACCCCAAATAGGTTCACAAAGAGTAGAACATGACTGAAAAACAACTAAACCAATGGCTTCCAACCTCATTGTTCAACTGAACCTGCTCTCTACAAAGTTATCGATGAACTCTTAATGGTCATTCCTAATGGCCTCTTCCCAAAACTCATCCTTCTTGACCTTTTTGAAATCTTTGAAAATGCCAATCACCTCCCCCTCCTGGATAGTCTCTCCTCTTGAGGTTTTCATGACAATACTCTCTGCTGATTCTGCTATCAGTTAAACTGCTACTTCTGAGTCTCCTTTCCTGGCCCTTCATCCATATTGTGCACACTAACCATGGGTGACCCCTAAGGTTCTGTTCTGGGCTTTCTTCTCTTTTCATTGCATCTTTTCCCACTTGGTGATGTCATTAGCACCCATTGGTTAAATTAGTGTCTGTATAGGTGGATTATTTTTCCAACTTCAGTCTTTTTCCTGATCTCCAATCTCTCATCTCCAACTGCCTTTTGAATGTACTTATAAACATCTCAAGCTCATCCTGTCCAAACAAGAACTCATTGTCTTCCCTTCACTTCCAGATCTCCCCTCTTTACAACTTTCTTTTTTGTTGTCAAGGACACCATCATCTTCCCAGTCATCCAAGTTCATAACATTGGCGCTATTCTCAGCTCTTTACTCTCATTCACTCACATAACTAATTCATTACCAAATCTTCTTGTTTCTAGCTTAACAAAAGCTCTTATATATATATATATATATATATATATATATATATATATATATATATATATATATATATATATATATATATATATTCCTTCTCTCCTCTCCCAATTGGACTCTCCTCACCTCTACACTACCATCACTCTGGTGCAAGCCCTAATCACCTCACACTTTCTAATTGGTCTCCCTGCCCGTCTCTTGCCACCCCAATCCGTCTTCTACTCAGCTGCTAAAGTGATTTTCCTAATGCATATGTCTGTCTTTTTGCATCCCCGGGGCTTAACATATTGCCTGTTACATGGTAAGTGCTTAAAAAATGCTAATCGACCATCTGACTGACTACCTACATCACCGGTTTGTTAATAAGGAAAGAGCTTAGCAAATGTTAAAACACTATAGAAAAATGGAATGTTTTATTATAAGCGAAGAGATCTCTCAAATGTCTTCTAGTGTCTCAGGTTAATTTTATGTGAGGAAATCGTTCAATTCCTACCACTGACACATGCTGACTGTGGGACTACAGCCAAATTACTTAACGCCTCAGTGCCCCAGTCTTTAAGTCTTTAAGACTATGCTATAGATGAGTTATTGAAATCTTCATTGAAGGACAGAATTCTCATACCAGGAGTTACACGGATGAAATTGCAGGTTCAGCTTTTTTTCAATATGGGGGGGGGGGGGCTCATATCCATGTGGTCCTTTATACTGTGACATGCTTTATATTCTTGGCCCTGACAACAACTCTGTGAGGTAGGTAATGCAGGTATTGTTATCCCCTTTTTTTTAACCAAATAAGAAAGTGAAGGTCAGAGAGATTCGATGACTTATCAATGGTCGCTCAGGTAGGGACAGGATACAGTCACGGATAGGATGCCAAATTCAGGAAGACCCGAAGTCAAATTCTTCCCTAGAAACATACTAGTTGGGTAACTCTGGGCAAGTTTTTAATCTCTCAGTGTCTAAACTTCCTCAAATATAAAAAGGGAGGGTCATGCCGAATGACTGCTAAGGTCCTTTCTAGCTTCAAATCCATGAGTGTCAGAAGATGAATTGGAGCACGTCCACCATTTTAAACAGAACTGGGAGAGAGGGAATAAGCATTTATTTAAAACCTACTATGTACTAAGCAGTTTTTCAAATACCGTTTTATTTGATCTTCACAACAGTGAGAGGAAAGTGCTATTATTACTCCTATTTTAGAGTTGGGAAAACTGAGCTTGCCCAGAGTTACACAGCTTGTATTTATGTGAATCAGGATTTGAACCAAGGTCTTTCTAATTGTAGGCCTCCTGACTCTATCTACTGTTCCACCTAGCTTCCTAGATAGATACAAAACCTCATTTACCATGATTAGAATTTAACTGAATGAATTTGATAGTTGAACTATCAAGTAGAACACATTGTAAATGTTATTATTGTTCATCCTTAATTTTCTTTTTTCTTTTTAAACTCTTGCCTTCCATCTTAGAATCAAAGCTGTGTATTGGTTCTAAGGCAAAAGAGTAGGTAATGGGAGTTAAATGACTTGCCCAGGGTCACACAGCTAGAAGGTATCTGAGGACAGTTTTGAACCTAGGGCTAGTTCTTCATTTCCAGGCTTGGTTTTCCTAACCACTGAATCATCTATCTTCTACCATCTTTCAGTTTCCAAGAGGGCAAGGATACCATGATGAGTGATGTCTCAACTTGCCATGAGTTTGGATTGACGTAAGGGAAGAGTTGCACAAAATCATCTCACTTTCTTTCAGTCATTGAAGTCCAGTGGTCGGGCAAAAGTCAGGACAACTGGTGACAGCCTGGGATGTAGTGAATGACCTTAACATCCTCAATATTTAACCAAGCCCTGAGTTCTCCACATGGCCATTGGAATGAACTGTTTTCATCTGCCTGTTCTGCCATGTTCTTCACATGCTTTGTAAATGTAAGACACAATGTAAACTCAAGGATGTCTTCAAAGAAATGTCCCTGGAATTTACCCTTCCTTCTACCCTGTCTGCCATATTGGCAAAGATGGTAATTGGTATTGTTGAATAGAACTCTCTTGTCAATTGTTGAGGATCAGGCCTAGTTCACCTACCACCAAGAGAAGAGAAGATTAGAAATGGTCTTGGGAAGAGATAATTAACTTTGGAGGAGTGAAAAGGAATAGGATGGGTCTCCTTTCTATCTTCTTTTTTTAAAATATTCTTTTATGATTGTGAACTTCATGATCACCACCAAACACAAGCTTTTTGATATACACAAGTTCTCATTTTCTCTCTGGATTTATCTAAGTGTGGGGCACTTATGCCTATCCCCAAATCTCTTCCACTTCTTTATTTAAGAACTGTCATCACATCACTACCACCTCTGGAAAGGATGAGTCAATCAACTGACCCGTAGTTCCACTTATAATCTCCATGGTTTTGTATTCCCAAATACCTGTGGCCAACACTTTTCTATATGGGTTGTCTTCCTCTGTTCTGGAGGTCCTTAACCTGGGATCTCTAAACACAGTTTAAAAAAAATAAACCATTCACTGCATTTCGATGTAATTAATTTCCTTTGTGATTCTAGATATCTTATTTTATTTATTGAAAAGTATTCTGAGGAGTCCATAGGATTCAAGGCACCCATAATACACAAAAGAGTTAAGAACTCCAACTTTATACAAATAAAATCTCCTTTAAGGTAGAAATTGTCAACTGTTGTATTTGTATTCTCCAAAACTATGCTGGATGCATAGTTAATGTCAAATAAATGTTCCATTTATTCATTCATTACCCTGAGGGGTGTATGGGGTGTTCAGGGAGGGGTAGTATCTCTGGTATGGAGGGCTTGTTGTGCCCTCCTAGGGCAGCTCTCCAGCCTCTGACCCCCACCTGACACCCAGCTCTCACTTGTGGCTCCCAGTAGCTGCTAGCATGCGGCAGCGGCCACAACCCGGGCAACGGCTTCAACAGGATGGCTAAACCTTGTGAGGGTAGTCATCGGGTCGTCGTCGACCCCTGGTGAACTAGGGCTTTGCTCACCCAGCATGTGAAGACTGCTTCAGCAGAACAGGTGGAAGAAACCAACAAGAAGGTTCAACGGCTGAGAGGGCGACACAGCAAAGCACTGTGGAGTGCTTAGGGCATGTTGGAGCACAAAAGACAACATGGCCATCCAATGCAGCTGAGGAAGTCTCCAGGTGTAACGACTTTTCGTGCCACTGGACCCAGGCTTCCAACGCCGAGAGAGTGGGACTGTCTCTGTGCATCGACTTTTCCACTTAAATCTCCTTCATGCACAAGTATCTTTGTGCACACTCATCTATACACCATAGATGAAAATGCACAAAGACAATCGTCATCCTCAGTTACCGAGAGATGACTACTACTACTACTACCCTGAGCTAAACCCCCATGAAGATTTGTCACTAGTTTCCTTAATCATTGCAGATGACACCTTCAATCTTGTGGTTGGTACCAAATGTCTGAAAGTCACTGAATGAAGTTCCAAAAGGGAAGGAGTCAGAGAGACACCTTGGGGGTAAAGCTCACTGTAAATAGAAGCTCTTAACTAAGTTGTCTCCAAGGCTGACATGAGCAAAGGGCAAATGCCCCCTTGCCAGTCCTTCCACCACCACCTCACTCACCTGCCCAGTTTCTCTAACTTTGAGAAATTTGTTGAAGGTTCATCTCTCCAGAAGTGATAGAAAGTATAGAAAAATTATTCAATGTGCAAAATGAATCTAATATGGGATGGGTATTTATTTTTATACACAAAATAAATGCTGAAGATTAAAATTAGTTCTCCCCTGATTATGAATATTAAAATTGTAACCCCTACTGATTTTTAGATTTAATCACCAAAAGTATAAATACCCAACTTAAAAGTTGAGTATGGAGATCTGCCCATTTTAAAATCTAATCACCAAAAGTATAAACATCCCATTTAATCATTAAGTGGGAGGTCTATGACCCATGTGTGCAATAGTGAATGATGAATCAGAATTAAACTAAATGCCCCCTGGGCAGTCTTAAAGAAAAGCTTCAGCTGCAATTGTTAGATGTAAAATTAGAGGAAGACACAGGAAGTGATGCAAAAGAAGCATCTTTAAAAGGAGCTGTCACTTCCTGTGAGAGACAGTTCTTTTTTTGGAAGTGGAGACTGGAGACAATTCTTCATTCTTTAGAGTGGAGGCTGGACCTGAGACCCTGTTCCTGGTGAGGCTGTATTAAAATCTCTTCGTTTGAATTGACACATGGTGAGTGAAAAGCTGACTCAACTACTGAATTTTCTGAAAAAAAAAAACTAACCTCAAAAGAGATTTATCTCTTGAGAGAGACTTAGATATCTTACCTTATCCTCTCTCTGATTTTCTTACTTCACTCTTTCTACATTTTGTAAATACATTGTAAATAAATCTCTTTAGAATAAATTAAATTCCTGGCAACCACACTCTTAAATAATCCAGTTCAACCCTTTTAAAATTAATCCCTTTTCCCTCTTACAGTGGTTACTGACAGAAATGGCCCAAATAGCAAGGTGGGCCTAAAAAAGGATCAATTTAGAGTTAGAAGTTCTGGTTTCAAATCCCACTCAATTCATCGCTCTGAGTCTAGTTTCCTTATCTATAAATTTAGGGAGTTGGATTGGATGATTGCTTAGGTTCCTTCAGGCTCTAAATTAATGATATAGTAATATATGTGTTTTATATATATATGATATATGTTTTATATATATATGAACTTAAATGTATATTATGTATATATTTCTATATAATATAATATATTATATTCTATATAATGTAATATAATATATTCTATATAATATAATATGAATGTTATATTATATTATATAGAAATATATACACATAAAACAAGATTCAGTAACTTAAAACTATACTCTCCTGGGAGATTTGGTATTTAAATTTCATAGACCTATAGCATAAGTCAGCTCAGAGGCAGGGTGAAATGTAAAATAATCACGAGGCACTCTGAAAGTTAAGGCAGTTTTCTGGACTCTAAACCCTCCCTGGAAGTCTGAGTTACTGGATACCACCTGAATAGCTGAAAGAAGAGGAAAGAGTCAAGAATGGTCTCTCCTCTGCCATCCTCCTGTCACTGTCATCAGAAAAGGATAGAAGCAAAGGACCAGCAATGGTCCATTATGACTGACCAAAGCACCTTGAGAGAGAGAGAGAGATGCTATCATAATCCCCATTAGATTTGATGTTCTCCCCATTTGTGGGTCACCATGTATCAATACCACATCCTTGCATCCTGAGAAGACCTGTGTTGATTTTGGAATGTACTACTTACTAGCTTTGTGACTAAGAGAGTCACAATGCTGTAGTGATTTGAATATTGGAACTAGGAAGACGTAGGTTCAAATCATTCCTTAGATAACACCTAGCTTCCTGTAGGGTTGTGGGCAAGTCCCTAAATCTCTCTGAGCTTTAGTTGCCTCATCTATAAAATGAGGCAGCTGGACCTGATGGTGTGCAAGATCCCTTCCAGTGCCATACTGAGGATTTTATGACTCTATTGACCCTCACACAAATGAATGAACTTCTAGATTGAGCCTTAGATTGCTCTTCTTTAAAGTGAGGAGGTAGCTCTCATGTTCTTTAAGGCCATGATTCTTTAATAAGGAAAACAAAGAGACATATTTAGCTAAGGTGCTGTATTCTGGAAAATTGATTAAAGACCAAATGTGTAGGGAAATTCATCCTTGTAACATGCACATTCACATAACATATGGTGTAATCATATTTAAGTGGCTGCCAGGTATGGTTGCTATAGCAATGAGATTTATTTCCTGGGAGACCTGCCAACTCAAAACAGTAGCACTTGCTTGAATTAAAGCAAATAAACCAAAAGGTTCATCATTATTTGTTTTTCCATTATCCCTGGATCACAATATTTGGGTATGACAGGACAATAATCCTTGTGATGGAACTAATGCAAAATAAAGCCCCCAGTGTTTGTCGGGATTAAATGGAAACCTTGACGGCTGAATGAAGATATATCTCACAAAAGGACACCCAGTTCCCAACAGGTAGTATATTAAGGCGAGTCAGGTGAACTGTCAACCTCCAGATATGCAATGGGATTCAATACCAGCAAGTGGAGAATACCTTGTGCTTCCCCAGGAAGAAGTGTTGAGAGTAAAATGGTGGCAGAAAAAAAATGGCAAAATGATATGCTCAGGGAAGAGAGTATTTTTTTTGCTTTGATTCTATGTAAGAGTTAGATGGAAAGACTTGGTGTTCCCGAGACACTAAAAGACCCAGAAGAAGACTTCTAGATTGTGAGGTAGGTCCTTGATAGAAGAAAGCATCTAATAGGGTAAGAGGGTATGAATGAATGGCAATCTGTACCAGGGGGAGAATACCCAGCTGAATGAGATACAAATACATCAAAGTGCTGAAAAAGGTCCTAGGGCTGTTAGAGCTGGTAGAAACCTAAAAGGGCATCTCAGAGGGTAATATACCCCTCTAATTTGACAGATGAGAAAAAAGGAGATCAAGAGAGGCTAAATGAATTTTGTATTTGGAATCAAATCTCAGCTCTTTAATATAATTTCTGTGAACCCCAACAAATTTCTTCACTCCTTTAGACCTCAGTTTCCCCTATATAAGGAGAGGTTTGGGCTAGATTATCTCTAAGCTTTCTTCCAGCTCTATAATCCTGTCATACTTGTTTTTCTGCTTATTACTGTAAGATCTTAGCAAGTCATTTCACTTCATAGACCACTATAAATTTATGCTATATAACTTCAGCTGAGTCCTCCCTGCCGCTAGGCAATCCTCCTCTACCTGCCTTGTTTCTGCAATGGCTCTTCTAAACCTTTTCATTCCTCCTCAAATGTCCATGACTTCCCCTTCCAACCCTTCAGGTAAGAATCTTGCCTCATATTTTACCCCCCAAAATTGAAGCCATTCATTGAGAGCTCCCTCTTCTTTTCAACTCATCTGACATAATCCAGATGCCTTCCCCTACTATCCTGCCCTTTGCCTGTCTTACTAGAGGAGGTGGCCTTTGTCTTTACCAAGGCAAAACACTCTCTATGTACAAGTGTCCCAAATTCTCCAGCAGATGAACACTTTCTATCATCTCCAAACACTCATTTATCTTCATCCAAATCCTATTGGCTCTCCCTTTGTTGTAATTCTTAAAAACACTGCCTTTTCTGCTATGACACTAGCAACACCCTTGTACAAGTCCCCATCACCTCATGCCTGTATGATTGCAGTAATCTAGTGTTGGGTCTCCTTGCATCAAATCTATCCCCACTTTGGTCCATCTTCCACTCAGCTCTCAATTTAATCTTCCTAAAATATAGATCTGATCATGCCACTCCTTCCTCTCTTTTCAAACAACTTTAGTGATTCCTCATTGCCCTTAGGATATAATATAAAATCCAAAAGGATAAAGCTCTCCATGAACTGACTTCTTCATACCTTTCCAATCTTTTAACAACTCACACCTACACCTGCACACATACACACAAATTCCCATGTACTCTGAGATCCAGGAACATTGAACTCCTTCTTCTCCCAGTGAAAGTGGCTGGAGTCAGGAAGCTCTGGGTTCTGTTAGACTAGGCAAGTCATTCAATCCTTCTCAACCTCAGTTTCCCTGTCTGGAAATTGAATGGTTAGACTCAATAACCTCCAAGAATTCTTCCAGCTCTTAATCTATGATTCTCTGACTGCCCAAATTTTTGTTTAAACTGGAATTAAGTTGTATAAAATATTGGTAAAAATGAGTTAAGTTTAGATCCTTAATCCAGGACTTAGAAATCTAATATATGCACAATTCAAGACATTACCCCATGATGTCATTAGTCCTCTTTGAAAACAAAGAACAAGCAATAGCATCAACAAAAAAATCTTATATTGTGATAGAGCTTCTTATGATCATGTAATAGGATGTGACAAGAAGAGCTATCTGAAAAGGAAAGTTAATAGCTTAAAAATAGGAAGTCCTACTCCAATAGGTTCTAGTTCTTTAGACCAAAGCCTTATTTAAACATAAAGACATCTACAGTGATTTAATGAGGTTGGAGACTCTGAGAAGCTAATCAAGGACTGCTTATTAACTACACTGTCAAGTCCCTGCCCTAGGGAGAAATGGGGTAGTGTTCAATGGTGATTAGGGACAATTAACAGGACCCGAGAGAAAGGCAGACACATCCTTGAGAAAGAAGTTGGCATTCCAGCTGTGATCTGGAAGTAGAAGCAAAGTCTAGGTCTCTCTTAATGCAGGAGAATGGAATGCTTGGACATAAGGGATGGCCAAGAGACAACAATGGAGCTGGAAATAGTAGCCCAAACTGGATGAAGTCTACAGGAAATCAATTAGTCGATAAGCATTTATTAAGTGTCTATAATGTACCAGATACTAAACATTAGGATACAAAGAAAACAAAAAAAATATAGTCCCTGCTTCCAAAGAGCTCACAGAATAATGAAAGGAAATAACATACAAATGCCTGTGTACAAACAAGCTAAACAAAAGATAGATCAGGCATCATCAAAAGAGGAAGGCACTAATGTGAAGGGTGAATTGAATTAAGCTTCCTGCCAAAGTTAAGGTTTCAGCAGGAACCTGCACAAAGCCAGGGAAGCCAGGAAGTGGGGATGAGGAAAGACCACCCCAGTCATTGGGGAACAGCTGGTGAAAATACTTGGAGTATAGACATGGAGGATTTTTTTGCACGGAACAGTAAGGAGGTCAGTATCACTAGTTCTCAGAGTATACAGAAAGGAGTAAGGTCTAAGATTGGAAGGGGAGTGTTGAAATTAAATTGTGGTTGGACTCTGAAATATATTATTTAGGTGGTCACCAGAGATTTAATTTATAAATTCCAAAATGAATTATTAAAGTAAATGGAATTTATGGTAGTTTCTTTATAATATTTACAATAGAAGGAAGATATTAAGGTATATGAAAGAGAGAGAGAGAGACAGAGAGAGAGAGAGAGAGAGAGAGAGAGAGACAGAGAGAGAGGCAGAGAGAGAGAGAGAGAGAGAGAGAGAGAGAGAGAGAGAGAGAGAGAGAGAGAGAGAGAGAGAGAGAAACTCTGGCTTCTTCTTATATCAGTTAGAATTTCTAAGTCCCAATTTCTAAGTCCCAGCCAGGGGAAAGGAGTCTCAAGAAGTTAGGCCTTTCCTGGAGGCTGGGTCACTAAGTCAGCTTTTCACTTACCAACAGTAACAGTCTGAAAGAAGTCTTGGTGTTGGTCTTCCAGTTGCTCCTCCCAGTCAGTGCCCGAATCTCCACATGCCCGAATATCTCAATGCCTGTCTTCCCTTCAGCTCCAAGTGACTGATCCTTCACTCCAAGCCCAGGTGACCCCCTGTTGCTGAATTCATCCAAATGTCTGAATCCAAAATCCCTCTTCAGTCTTTTTTCCCTATATTTAAAGACCTTTTTCTCTTGTGTTACCTCCTCAAAATTTTCACATCTACCAATCACAGAAGACACTTTTCTCCAAGACTGTCTATTCTTTAGTTCTCACCTTCTTTGGTTAGATTTTCTCCAGGACTGTCCATTCTCTAGTTCTCACCTTCTTTGGTTAGATGATATCTTTTTCGGTTACTTAACACCTCTTTTGTTAAATTCACCTTTTGTAGTTACTTAACACCTTTTTGTAGTTAAAATCTAAAAATAGATTGTAGCTTAAAATTCTAGCTTCACTATAAACTGAGAGCTAAGTACCTTCATTGTTACAATCAGGAGATTACAATTTTATCTTCACAATAAAGAAAGAGCTAAGTATCTTCATTGTTACAATCAGGGGAGAGCTAAATCTAATCTTCATAGAGGAAGAAAGGGTTAACTTCTAAAGATCTTTCAATGCCAAACAGAGAATTTTCTATTTGATGCTAGAAGTGGCAGGGAGTCACTAAAAATTATCTTATAAACTTTTATTGTATAAAATGTTATTTTACCTCTACTTAACACTGCTGACTCATACTCAATAACTCATTCAAACTCCCAGATCTTTTTTTGTGAAACAACTGCGATCTAATTATTATTTTTCCAGTTTTATTTTTTTATTATTTTACTAGTAAAATTGAGTTTTTGCACATAAGCATAAGACTTTACATTTATCCCTATTGCATTTCTTCTTAGATTGGTCCCAAATCTCTAAGATTTTTTTGACTCCTGATTTTGCCATAAAATATGTTAACTATCTTTCCTTCCCAGTATTATGCCATCTATAAATTTAATAACTGTCCCAACTATACAGATCGTTGGGGTATTCCACTGGAAATCACCTATCACATTGACATTAAACCAATGACTTATTTTTCTAAACCCTTACTTTCTGTCTTAGAATTGATATAAGTATCAGTTCCAAGGCAGAAGAACGATAAGAGCTAGGAAACTGGGGTTAAGTGACTTGCCGAGAAATATCTGAGGTCAAATTTGAATCTAAGGCCTCTCATTTCCAAGCCCTCAATCCACTGAGCCACATAGCTGTTCCTATAGTTACTTTCTGAGTCTACCAATCCAACCACTTGTGGATACATCTAATTATGTTATCATCTAATTCCTATCTCCTTAAGAAAAGAATATGATACTTTATCAAAAGTTTTGCTAAATTGAAATAAATTCTATCCACAGCATCATCTAACCCATGTTAGTAATTATGTCAGAAATGTTTCAGCTTCAGTGGGGGATATCATTGGAAGTCTTTAAGACCATCAAATGGAAACTTCAACTAATGACTATACCCTGGAAGTATATATTGCACCTAATGTGTTGGCAACAAGTAGATAGGAAAAAGAATCAGCATTGAATGTTAATGATAAGTATGAAGGGCTCGGGCAAATCCAGAGTGGATGAATGGATATCGAAGCCAGACCTGAGAAGATAGACTTAGTGCTGTCAGAGCCTGGTCAAACTAGCCTAGGGAAAGGGGGAAAGAATGTGCATTTATTAAGTTTCTGCTATGGGTTGGACCCTTTGCTAAATGCTTTACAGACATATACAAAACAAGTTATGTAAAGGATAAATAAGAAATAATTAAAAGAAGGAGAGAGAGCCATCAGCAAGGATCTTCTGTGATGTGAAGATCTCAAAGTCTTGGATGCTCCATGGTTGAGCGCCATGTTGCATAGGACCCAGACGTCAGAGTCCATCCAAGAAGAAAAGCCAATGTGATGCAATATCCTACAGATTTTAGCCTCAGAATGCCTAACACAGAGGGACATGACAAATTCTAAAATGATTTCTGAGATTATCAATCGTCCATCCAATGGATATCAAGATGGTCAGAAGAGACGCCTTAAAATGTACCCACCAGAGTCCCGTATGTCCTGACCCTGGCCCTATCCTAAGCCATTGGGCATATACCGAGTGCTGAGCAAGCAGGCTGCTGAAGGGCACCAGGCTGGACAAAAGGTACATTGAAAGCTTCTGTGGGAGTTGGCACTGAGGCAGCAGCTTTGGAGAATGGCAAACAGAAGTGGCTGACTCACTCTGTAGGTGACTCATAGCCCCAAAAGAGCTGACATTTATAGTTTACAAAGCACAACACATACCCCTTCTCCTTTGCTTCTCACCATCAAACAGTGAAACTCAGGTATTATTCTTCCCATTTTGTAGATGCAGAATTGAGGATAAGGAGGCAATGCTTTCTAGACTCAACTCTAAAAACTGAGTGCTAGAGTTAGAATTTGAAAACAGGTCTTTTCTGACTTCCAGTTTAAAATTCTATACCACATAGCCTAAAGAGCAGAGATCAAGAACCCAAGGAATTTTTAACTAACTGAAAATATCTGATATTTGTCTATCTCTCTAAAGTTTGTGGAAAGAAGAAAACATTTATTGAGCACTTACTGTATGTCAGGGACTGTATTGAGTCTTGGGGATATAAATACAAACAAAAAGAAACATAGTCCCTGTCCTCAGAGAGCTTATATTTTAATGGCATTGGGGATAGTGTATAAAGGGCAGCTAGGTGTGTGGTAGATAGAAATCCTAACCTAGAGTCAGGAATACTCATCTCTGTGAGTTCAAATCCCACCTCAAATGTTTATTAGTGTGTGACTCTGACCAAGTCCCATTGCCCTGGTTGCCTCAGTTTTTCTCATCTGTAAAATGAGCTGGAGAAGGAAGTAGCAAACCACTCCCGTATCTTTGCCAAGAAAACCCCAATTGAGGTCATGAAGAGTCAGACAAAACTGAATACAATGCATAAAAGAGAATTAAGTGGTGGTAAAGGATGGGAAAGGAAGGTATGGGAGCAAGTTCTTAAAGTCTAGGAGCCAGGAACAGGGTTGGGCTTCTTCTGGTCTATTTGTACAGGAAAATATTCTCCTCTATTCAACATGTAAATAAATAAGCATGAGATGATCTAGAATGTATCATGAGTGAGTGAGTGAAGGTGCTATTATGATGTGGATGAAATGCTGGACTTGGAAACAGAAAACCCGAATTTACATCCTGCTTCATATACTTATCAGCTGTGTGACTTGGATTTTTCTAATCCATAAAATGGGAACAATTTTGTTATTGTTCAGTTGTTTTCAGTCATGTATGACTCTTCATGACCCCATTTGGAGTTTTCTTGGCAAAAGTAATGGAGTGGTTTTCCATTTCCTTCTTCAGCTCAATTTTCCAGATGAAAAACTTGAGGCGAACAGGTTTAAGTGACTCAATCAGGGTCACACTGCTAATAAATGTCTGAGGCCAGATTTGAACTCAGGAAAATCAGTCTTCCTGACTCCAGGGCCAATACTCTATCTACTGTGCCACCTAACTATCCACAAAATGGGGGAAATAATATCTATATCAGAATTGCTTTAAGGATTACATGAGAGCACATGTAAAGCATTTCTCAGACTTTAAAGTGTTCTATAGATGCTAACTGTTATTATAAAGCAAGTATCTTAAAAATAATACAAGATATATTTGTATATGTGAGTTTGTAGGAGAAGAAATTTAGAATTGGAAGGGAATTTTGAGGCCATTTGTCTAACTCACTCTCCCATTTGATGGATGATGAAACTGAGTTTCATAGAGATTGAATGATTTGCCAAGATTTCACAAGTTTTAAGTATTAGAGACAGGTTTTGTAATCAGAACTTTCTATCTTTTAGCCTGGCACTTTATCTTCTTTCTATACCCATCCTACCTCATGGTGAACTGGATAATGACATGGGTTCAGATCTTGGTTCTTTCTGCAAACAAAGTCAAGTCTCCCTCCTTGTGGAAAAACCTACTAATCACTAAAGTATCATCTCTTATCTTTTCCAGATAAAATTCTCCAAACAGTTGTATTTTCCCATTTTCTCCACTTCCTCTGCACTCCATCTTTTCTAATCCTTCTTCAATCTAACTCCTGAAACAGTTCTTTACCAGTGATCTCACAATTTCCACCTCTAGTGGTCTTTTCTCAGTTCTAATCCTTCTTGACCCCTCAAAAGCATTTCCCTCTGTTGACTCCATCTTCTGGATATTATCTCCTCTTGTGACATTGTTCCCTCCTAGTTCTCTGCCTACATCTCTGACAATTCCTTGATTTCTTTGCTAATTCACCTTCCACAGCATGTACCTTCATTCTGAGTGGTACCCTAAGGTTCAGTCTTTGGTTCTATTTTCTTCTTTCTATTTGCTCTTTTGGTCTTAAGAAACAGAAATCTATCTATAGATGACTACCAGTTCCCAGTCTTAGTCTCTCTCCTGAACTCCAATCCCATTTTTCCAAATACCTGCTGATTATCTCAACAAGATTTCTTGTAGGCATCTCAAACTACCACCCGTCTAAGCTTCTCTACTTTTGCCCAAGGAACTATTATCCTTCCAGGCATTAAGATTTTCAGCCTTGTGGAGTTATGAATTGATCCAATCATTCTGGAAGGCAATTTGGGACTATGCCCAAAGGGCGCTAAAAGACTGTCTGGCCTTTGATCCAGCAATACCACTGCTGGGTTTGTACCCCAAAGAGATCATAAGGAAAATATGTTCACCAAAATATTTAGAGCTTATTTTTGTGGTGGCAAAAAACTGAAAAATGCAGGGGTCTCTATCGATTGGGGAATGGCTGAACAAATTGTGGTATATGTTGGTGATGGAATACTATTGTGCTCAAAGGAATAATAAAGTGGAGGAATTCCATGTGAACTGGAACAACCTCCAGGAAGTGATGCAGAGCGAGAGGAGCAGAACCAGAAGAACATTGTACACAGAGACTGATACACTGTGGTCCAATCGAAGGTGATGGACTTCTCCATTAGTGGCAATGCAATGATCCAGGACAATTATGAGGGACTGATGAGAAAGAACGCGAACCACATCCAGAGGAAGAACTGTGGGAGTAGAAACACAGAAGAAAATCAACTGCTTGATCACATGAGTCAATGGGGTTATGATTGGGGATGTAGATTCTAAATGATCACCCTGGTGCAAATATCAATAATATGGAAATAGGTCTTGATCAACATGTAAAATCCAGTGGAACTGCTTTTTGGTTATGGGAAGGGGTGGGAGGAGGAGAGGGAAAGAACAAGAATCATGTAACCATAGAAAAATGTTATTAATCAATAAAATTAAATGTAAAAAAATGCTTGTTGACTAGTGACTGACCTTATGAGCCTTTTCCTACTCCCTCAAATATGTCTACACCAGAGAACTCAGGAATGACACTGAGGAGTCAGTGAGTCAAACCAAGCAAGTTGTGTTGGTCAGGAAATGAGGGAGAGGTCAGAAGCCAAAATTATCAATACATGGGAAAAGCAACCTTGATAAAAAGCATGTTCTGTCTTATGCAGGAAATCTATTAAAGTGTGTATCACTGGCTGGCATTCCAGAGCATGCCCAGTCAAAACTCTTTTTTTTTTCCAGCAGTGCCCTGACCCTGGCAGTTCCTGACATTGCCACAACTTTTCTTGCTACTAATTCCTCTATTAAGAGAGTCATCACCCTTATTCAAGCCTGAGCTATTGTAAAAGCTCCATAACTGATTTCTCTGCCTCATATCCCCTCCATTTCATCCTTCACAAAACTGTCAAAATGGTATTTCTAAAGTATAGATTTGATTGCCATTCCCCTGCTCAATAAACTCCAGTGGCTCCCTATTGCCACTAAAGTCAAAACAAATGTCTCTGTGTGGAGTTAATAGATCTGCACAAGGTGCCTCCAAATGATCTTTCTAGACTCATTTCACATTATTCCCCACTTCAGGCACTCTACATCTCAACCAAATTGGTCTATTTGCTGTATCCAACATTCCATCTCCACTCTCCATGACAGCCCAGGCTGTCCGCCTTTGTCTGGCATCTACTCCCTTTAAGGTTCAGCTCCAACTCCAATTCTGCATATGGTCTTCTCTGCTCCTCCCCAGCTGTTCATGCTTTCCCCAGAGAAATGACTTTGTGTTTATTTTCACAGATTTCTCATTTCTTTATCAGTATATATCCTTGCCCTTCTCCTCCCCAGTAGAATGTAAACTCTTTGAGGCTACTATTCCCAGTGCTCAGCGTAGCACCTGGTATATAATAAATATTTTAATTGGCATTTGTTGAATTAAATTGAATGGACAAACTCTTCTCTATTTTATTTTTTTAACCCTTCCCTTCTAGCTTACAAACAATACTAAGAATAGGTTCCAAGATAAAAGACTGGTAAGGGCTAGGCAATTAGGTTAAGTGACTTACCCAAGGTCACACAGCTAGGATGTGTCTGAGGCTAGATTTGATCCAAGAAACTCTTGTTTCCAAGACAAGTGTCCTATCCATTGAGCAACCCAGCTGCCTTAAGAATCCATTTTTTAAAACATTTTGTCAAAATATCCATGGGTCTCATACCCCAAATAGCCTCAGTCATTTCTTGGAATGTTGATAACTCCTTAGATAACTCAGACCCCAATTATTTCCCCCTAAATAGCTCAAAATGACCCCCCCGGGAGGAGGGAGTGGGAAACAATTTTATATTCCTCTTCTTTTAGTTTAGAAGATAGAAAATGTGTGACTGGCACAACCTTTCAGAAGGAAGATGTCACCAAGTTATAGGTTTGGGGAAAGAAGACTTGGGCCAAAACCCAGTCTGAGAACTCACTTCCCATCAAGAGAGAAAAGCTGCTCAAATTGCTTGGAATTGGGGCGATTCATGGCTGTTCTTTGATCCTGACATACCCTAATTGCTAATATCCTGAAACACAGACATGAAACCAGCCCAAAGGGGGAAAGAAGCCAGAAGGGGACAACAGGATAATTGTGTCAACAAAATAGCACCTGCCCAGTTGCAGAACCCAGAATGAGAACTACCCGCTCCCCAATCACTTCCAAGACATTGGATCATGACAGTTGTGGGTTTGCTTCTTTTTTGTTGGTGGGAATTTATTTGGGGAGGGGCAGGTTGTTTTTGTTTTTGTCATTGATTGGGGTTTTTTTTAAGATAGCTAAAGAGCTGTTTTGTTTTGTTTTGTTAAAGAGCTTAGAGTTTACATCTAAAAGAGCTGCACCCAAGCTACAGCTGCCTCTTGACATTCAACAAATCACCTCTCTGAGCCTCAGTTTTCTCATCTATAAAATAGACACTATATGAATCTGCTGTGAGAATCAAATAAGATCACTGATAGCTGGATGGAATCTTAGTTCAGCCTTCTTGATGATCCCAAGAAGTGAAGGAATTCTCTTTCTTTCCCAGTGCTTGGGATAGTGCCTAGCACATATAAAGCATTTCATGACAGCTAGACCAGGAATTGGGAAGATCTGGGTTCAAATCCAGCCTCAAACATTTAATAGTTGTGTGAGCAAATTATTTAACTTTGGTTGCCTCAGTTTCCTCCTTTATAAAATGGGGATAATAATAGCTCCTACCTCCCAGGGTTGTTGTGAGGATCAAATGAGATACTCATTGTAAAGTTCTTGGTATAGTGCTTGGCAGATAGCAAACACTATATAAATGTTTGCTATTATTATTAATAATATTATTATTGGCACAATTGAACTATAAATACTCACCATGTGAAAGGTACTATGGGGAAGGGGGAATTCTTTAACTAACCTGCCTATTAGTGACTTTTTTGCCACTGAATTTCATTGGCAAAATCTTCAACTGAAGGTTGGTATTTTGTACACTTCAAGCCCAAGCAAGCACCACTAATTTCATCTGTCACTCTGTTTCTTTTGTTGGCTTTGATATTATTTAACACTGAGAATAAGGTCTCACAAAAGTAGGTAGAGGGGAATATTGTGAGTAAAGCCATTGCTAAATTTTTCAGGGTGTAAAAAGTGTCTGGTAGTTGGTTCCAGGAACTCCTCCCTTGTACATGGGCTTGAGGCCCTCCCAGTCTTCTGCTGGCCTGGCCCCACCCTACCCCTCCCCAGCTGGTGGGGGAGGGGAAGGGAGATGGGCACTGCCAGCCTGCCTGCCCTGCACATTCCTTCCACGTACATGCTCCTCTTCCCTCACCCTCGCAGGAATCCCACCCACCCCATTCACCTGGCACCCCACCCACCACTTGCCCCCTGCCCCTCAGCTAGCAAGAGGTGTGGGAAGTCATCAAGACCACACTGTCTGACATGGTCACGTTTGAGTTCCAGAGTTGCAAAGCAACTTTCTGGAAAAATAAGGCACCCATGGAACCCCACCTCTATGTGACTTCTCTCTCTAATGAAATTGTTATGATTTTTATTCTCTCCCCAGTACAGGAGAAATAATATGAGAGCAAATACTTATAGGGTTAACATCCATATATCCCACTTCAATTCCCCCCCCCCCAGATTATTACCCTAAAAGATTACATCCACAGAATTAAAACCTAAAAATCATTACCCACTACCTCCCTCCTTTCCCTCTCCACAGACTTACATTCACTCCCATTACAAGCCAGGAAAGGCAAGAACATCAATCACCTTCAAGACTCACTCCACTGCAGACAGAAACCAGGCAGCATTGCTAGGTGCTTTAAAGTAACACAAGAAAAAAAAGAACTTGTAAATTGAGAAAAACTCCAAATCAGGTCTGTCTCAAATTACCTTCTAACCCTGTACCTAGCTACGCAATGTTTTGTTACCTATCTCCTAAATAACTGTGATTGATTGTGAAAGCTGACCAAAAGTAACAATGATTCTCCTTAGGTCAAGAAGGACTAACCTCCAAATCACCCTACTCATGTCATTTATCTCTATCTCTGTTGTAGCAGCAATGTTTCATTGACTATCTCCTTAGGCTTCCCATCTGTTGTTAAGTTCTATGGAAACATATATGCAGAAAATTGATTGTGTGCCAGAAAAGCATGTAGTCACTGAATCTATAAAATAAATGAACCTTGTGCCATGACAGAACACTCTGTGATACCTATGCACATGAGATTGAGCATATGGTGTCTCTCGCTCCACTATTTGACTAGACTGTCACACTTAGGAGAGGACCCTCACCCTCTAAGAGACAGCTCTCAAAGAAGTGGAACAGCCTTCCCTGCCCTCCATGGCCACTGCCACGGCTGAGGGCATGTGGCTCGCAGGCCCCCAAGGCACACTGAGCCTGCATGTAGCCACGTGTCATCGAAAATGGCTGCATGTGTCAGTGCTGACACACATGCTATAGGTTTGCCATAACAGCTCTAAACAATAACCCTAGTGCAAATATCAATAATATGAAAATAGGTCTTGATCAATGACACATTTAAAACCCTGTGGGATTGTACATTGGCTACAGGAGGGGGGAGGGAGGAGAGGACAGAAAGAACATGAATCATGGAACCATGGAAAAATATTCTAAAATAAATAAATAAATGGAATTTTTTCAACCTTGTAATTATCTGATTCTACAGTCTTCCTCATCTGCCAAATCCAAACATTATCCTCTTTCTCTTCAGTATCTCTCAAACCTAGCTCCTTCTCTCTATTCCCGTGGTCTCAACTCTAGTACTAGACCATTTCCAAGGCCTCTCAATTAATTTAACCCATTTTAGTCATTTTTCAGTCACATCCAACTCTTCGTGACCTCATTTGGGGTTTTCTTGGCAAAGATACTGAAATGGCTTGCCATTACCTTCTCCAGCTCATTTTACAGATGAGGAAATGGAGACAAACAGGGTTAAGTGACTTGGCCAGGGTCACACAGTTGGTAAATGTCTAAAGCATTTGAATTTAACAAGATGAGTCTTCCTGACTCCATACCAGGAGGTGCTCTATCCATCTAGCTGCCCCTCTCAATTGGTCCTTATTTCAAATATCACCTCTCTCTGACACATCCTCTATAGAGCTGCCAAAGTGATTTTCTTGAGTACAAAGTGATTTTCTTGAGTCTGACCACATCATTCCTTTGATCCATCTTATTCAATAACCTCTAATGGCTCCCTACTGCCTCTAGGATCTAATAAAAGCTGTTCTATTTAACTTTTAAAGTCCTCCATGGCCACTGACCTTTCTAAGCATATTATTTTGTAACTCCCCTTCCTTCATTCTACAAATCAGCCAAGCTGGCCTTCTTACTGCTCCTTGTCCATGGTGCTGCATTCCTCATCTCCATGCATTTACACTGGCCACACATACATCATTTTGGAATAAACTCCCAGTTTGCCCCCACCCCTTCAAATCCCCTATTTCCTTCAAAACTCTTCTTTACAGGTATCTTTTCTCTGAAGCCCCTCACCTCTTTCTAATGCTAGTCCCTCCCTACATAAAATCCCCCTTGCACTTCATTTGTATATATTTTGAGTATAATTATTTATACTCATTGCTTCCCTTGATCAAATATAAGCTCTTTGAAAGGAAGGATTATTTCCTTCTTGCCTTTATACCCTCAGCACCCAGCATGGTACCTGACTCAGAGTAGGTGCTCGATAAATCCTGATTGATTAACCCATTGATTTCCTCTCTTATTAGCTGCACAACACTAAGCAAGTCATTGAACTCCCTGAACCTTGGTTTCCCCATCTGCCAAAAAAGATAATAAGACTAACACTCCCTATCTCACAAAGTTGTTATTGGTGACCCTGAAAGTGCTCTATTGATGCTGGCCAATTCTTCTTACATGGGAGGGGGCAGGTAAAAATTCACAGGCAGAAACATTCAATTCTGCAGACTATGGAGGACCATTTAAGGGTGTTTCTTGGCTCCCAGTCAAGGATGTCCTTATATTTTGGAAAATGTAGTACAATTGCTCAGAATCATGTTGTCTAGAGTTGATGGTAGAGCACTATATTATCTGTTGTACTTGTGACCTTGTCTTTGTCCTAGCAAGAAGGCTGGCAGAGGCTGAAGTGAAGCCTCTGCTCCCAGAAATAGTTGTTGCCACATGCCGCTGACTTTTGGTGATAAAGACAAATCCCTCCAACAAAATCCCACTGCTAACTAAGCATTTTCTCAGCTGGAGCACCATTCCTCTGAATGATTTGCTGGCCCGGCTTAGAAAGGATCTAGACTGGAGGACAAGGTTGAGGTTTTCATGTCCTATAAAGCAGTAGGTCTATTGTCAATGCCTAATAAATAATGAAAAAGAACAAGATGGGAGCAGGCCACCCCAGTGAGAAGGAATTTCTGGATGAGCCAGGCTTGACTCTAGGACTGTCTCCCTGTCTTCCCACAAGTGCATTGCCTTCTCTCATCTCTCCCTACTCCTGCTCTTGTCCCTCACTTGAAGATAATGAAATACATAAATATGGGAGTGATGGAAGAGGCATCTCAGTGTCACAGAGAGAATCCAAGCCTTGGAGCCATGAAGCCTGAGGTTAAGCTATAATACCACAAACATTCCATTTCAGTTCTCGGTACCCTCTTCTAGGAATATATGTAGGTTGTCCAAGAACCTCAAGTTAATGTCACAGGAGGATCCATAGAAGGACATGGAGATTTTTTAAACCCCTATCTTCTGTCTTAGAATCAATACCATGCATTAGTTCTAAGGCAGAAGGGCTAGGCAATGGCAATTAAATCACCTGCCCAGGGTCACACAGCTAGGAAGTGTCTGAGATCATATTTGAACCCAGGACTTCTTGTCTCTCTGCCTTGCTCTCTATCCACTGAGGCAACCAGCTGTCCCCTCTGAGGATTTAAAAACAATTTTTCTGAAAAAACATTGAACATTGCAATGAAATTTACTAATGTCAACACATAAAATCAGTCTGTTAGTAAATATTTATTAAGCATGTGGAAAGGAAAACTAAAGCAAGTTCTGGACTTTCTGCCACTGAGTTGGAATAAACAGCAGTGGAGTGTTAGAGAGAAGATATTGACAAGATGACAGTGGGTGGGGAAAGGGGAACTGGGAGTGGCAGGTGGTCTTGTGACTCACCTTTCTTTCCTGGCCCTTGAACTGGAAGGAGCCTCTCTCCCTGTCTCTAGATAGAAGGGCCTCTATTCCTGAATTTACCAACTGTGTGCTCTACCTGGATCTCTGTGATCATGTTCATCAGACAAAAGGACTTAAGGGAAGCAGTTTGGACTATAAGGCTGGTCTTTAGGGGCTTCAGCCCGAAGAGACAGGTCCAACCAACTCGGAAGGTCAGAACTTTTCTTGTTGCTTGCTGTCTTCTGCTAAGACTTTGAATTTAAGAAAACTAGCACAGATTAGCATAGACCAGAATAATAGAAACCCTCCACCAGCCTGTGAGGCCTGGCCTCAGCTTAAAATCTGAGAGAGACTCAAACCTTATCTAGGGAAATCCCTCTTCCCTCTTCCCTGATACCTCCCCAACCCAAACTTGTTATTAAAATTTATCTTAATTTGAATACTGCAGTCAGATAAGAGGGTTATCATTACAGGGGACATAGAGGGAGCTGAACCTCTGGACAGCCAGTCAACTATAAACGGTCCTTATTGGACCCCTGCTGGGCAACTAAGTCTGGGGGAAGGTTTGTCCCTCAGGAGGGTCCATTCTTACCTGCTCTGGGGTATCTTCAACATTATTATAGAGAAGATGTCCCCTCAGGTTATCATAAGTGGCCCATGCCTCCAGAACTCCATTTTTCAAAATAGCCTCTCAGCAGGGGGCATCTCTCTCCTTTTACTTCACCGACAGCCATATTCCCTCTCTCCCTTCAACTCCTCCATTTCCTGTTACAAAACCTTCCATATCCCCTGTTTTTCAATCCTACCCATTTTCCGTACAAATATGACAAGCACCAGCTATGTGCCAGGCACTGTGCTAAGTTCTGGGGTCCATCTTCAAGACCCTTGAGAATTCTTTGTCCAGGATGCAGCTTAGAAGCTCAGTGGATTGAGAGCCAGGCCTAGAGAGGGGAGGTCCTGGGTTCAAATCTGGCCTCAGACACTTCCTGGCTGTGTGACCCTGGGCAAGTCACTTAACCTCCATTGCCTAGCCCTTACTGCTCTTATGCTTTGGAACCAATACACAGTATTGATTCCAAGATGGAAGGTAAAGGTTTAAAAAAAATTCTTTGTCCATTTGCTCTTAACCATTTTTCTTCTATTCCTTTTCAAATTTTGTAGAACTTCATAAAGTTATTTTCATATTTATACTATTCCTTATATCTGTGAGTTTAATTACCTCATATCATTTGAATACATTAATCTACCACAGTTTATTGAATCATTCCCCTTTCGCTGGATCTTTAGTTTCTTTCCATTAAAAAAAAATTTAAGATATATATGTGTATATCTATATATATATACACATATATATTAGGTAGTTCAGTGGACTGAGAGAAAAGCCTAGAAATGGAAGATCCTGGGTTCAAATCTGACCTCAGACATTTTCTGCCTTTGTGACTCTGAGTGAGTCACTTAACTCTAGTGTCTAACTTTTTTTTTTTTTGCCTCAGAACCAATTCACAGCACTGCTTTTAAGATGGAGATAAGGTTGTTGTTTTTTAATGACATACTATGCTGCTATGAAAGTCTTTGAACAAACCATCTTTGGTGGGGGATGGAGGGATGTTGAGAATACTTTCTGAGTATATTTCTAACAATGGAATAATTGAGTCAAAATGCGGAATTATTGTCTTGTAATTTATTGTTTTCTAAGTTGCTCTTCAAAGGGAGTTCATAAATTTGCAATTCCACCAATGGTGAATAAGTGTACGACTCCTCAGCACTGAAATTGGTTAGTTGTACTTATTTTGGTCAATTTGGCAGGCATGAATTGGTGCTTCAAAGTTTGCTTCTCTTTGATGATTAGTGAGGTTGACCATTTTAAAAGTGATTATTAATCATTTATTTTCTCTTTTGAAAATTGTCTGATTGAATGAGATAATATTTGTGAAATGTGTAGCTTAGTGCCCGGCACATAACAGGTACTTGGTAAATGTTTGCTCCCCTTTTTGTCCTTTTGTCATTTTTGTTATATATTGGATGCTAACTGTGTGGATTTTTAATAATAAGGAACTAGGGATTCTTTTTAGCCTGAAAAAGATTGAAGGGACACATGATAGATGGCTTAAAGTATTTGAAGGGCTACCTCATAGAGTGGAGATGAGAAACAAAAAAGCAAATTTCAGTACAGCAGAAGGAAAAACTTCCCAATAACCATTTTGTTGTTCAGTCATTTTAGTCATGTCCAATTTTTTGTTGATTGGTCTGGGGTTTTCTTGCCAGGAAATGGAGTTGCTTCCTTCTCTGTCCATTTTTACAGATGAGGAAACTGAGGCAAGCAGATGAATTGCACAATTAGTAAGAGTTTGAGGTCATATTTGAATGCAAGTCCACTGTGCCACCTATCTTTCAATCCAAATAATTATTAACCCAAATTGAAATTGCTTGCCTTGAAAGGTAATGAGCTCCTACTTATCACTTACTCACAAAACCTAGACAAACTCTCATTAGATACGTGGCAGAGGGGATTTTTTTTTCACCTTTCCAAATCTGAAATTCTATGATTTTATGATTCTGCTTTCTGGGAGGTACAGCAACAAATGTGAGGGAGTGTTGTTTTCAACTAACTCTGCAAATAGTCGTTCTTTAAATGTGACAGCCGATAAGAATTAACAGAGTTCATGAAATTGACATTAACTTTTTGGACAATCTCATATCCTTTTTTATTTCCTGTTTAACTTTGGACCATTAACTGAGGCTGAGTGGGAGAGGGGTGGAGAACTGAATATCAAGAGGCTACAGAAGGGGAATCACAAGTGATTTGTCAGTGTATTTCTCTTGTGCCCTTCTAATCCTTAGTCCACATTTCCATAAATGACTCCCATCCCACCTTTGTCTTCCTTTTAGCCGTGTGGGGCTGTGACAAGGCACTCCATTTCCTCAGACCCAACCCTCTCGATAATAGTACCTAGCGAGTGGGCCAGCCATTCTTCTGGGACTTTGAAGGATGGAAATGAGAGAAGATGGCAATAAGTCATGAGTGCCCTGAAGGAAGTGGAGAATGAAAAGGTGTGAGAACAGCCTTAAAGCAGAGCTTATGAATGGGTGACTGCAACAAATACATGGAGTTTCAGATTCTCAAAAAAAATCAAATTGAAGGAGAATCCAGAAGAGGCAAGATAGGATCATTGATTTGAGTTGGAAGAGACTAAATTTTTTATTTCTCCGATTTTCTTTTTTTTCTTTATTCAAGGATATATTATTTTCCCAATTACATTTAATAACAATTTTCGAAATACATTTTTCAAAATTATAAGTTCCAAATTATCTCCCTCCCTCTTTAGAGAGGGTAAGCAATTAGATCCGGATTATACATGTATTAGTATGAAAAACTTACTATCATATTGGTCATTGGTCTCATTGTAAGAGAATATCCATATAAAACCATATAAAATCATAAATAAACTAATGTGGAAAGTAGTATGTTTTGTTCTGTATCTGACTCCAACAGTTCTTCCCCCGGTGGTGGACAGCATTCTTTATCCTAAGTTCTTCAGAATTGTCCCAGATCATTGTATTGATGAAAGGAGCAGCGTTTATAATCATACCTTATTGTTGTCACTGTGTACAATGTTCTCCAGGTTCTGCTTATTTCACTCTGCATCAGTTCATGTAGATCTTTTCTGGAAGAGACTTCTAAAGTCCTCCTTATTTTACAGATGAAGAAGAAGCTGAGGCCAGGACAGGGTAAACAACATGCTGATGATCACCTAGTTTGTAAGGGCTTGAGTGAGAATCCAAACTTGGGTCGTCTGGCTTTCACCCAAAGGCTCATCCCACTATAAAAAAAGTGATCAATTCCCATCTTGTCAACTTTGGACTGATACACGTGTGGGCCAGTGCTTGTGGTCAGTGACTTCCTTAAGCCTTGCTATTGGTTACTTTAAGATGCTTTGCTATTGACATCCCATTAATTAAATGGAAATGCTTATAATGGTCATTGTGAGAGCTATCAAGGCATGTATAGGACTTCAAATCAGCAAAGCCTGATCCAGCAAAGTCCACCCTAAACAATCACAGTCTGGTGAATGGGAGAAGAATGTAAAAGTTGCCTTGAAGCTTAACATTGAATTAAAAAAAAACCAAGATCAGAGCCACTAGCCCATCACTTCATGGAAAATAGAGAGAAAAGAAATGGAAGCAGAGTTTATATTCTTGGGCTCAAAGATAACTGCAAAAAATTACTGCAGCCATGAAATGGAAAGATTCTTGCTCCTTGAAAGGAAAGCTATGGCAAGCCTGGATAGTATATTAAAAAGAGAGACATCACATTGCTGGCAAAGGTCTAGATATGGTCAAAAAGATGGTTTTTCCCCCCAGTGGTACTGTATGGTTGTGAGAGTTGGACTATAAAGAAAGCTGAGTGCAGCAGAATCAATGCTTTCAAAGTGCAATATTGGAAAAAACTTTTTTTTCATTCTTAGCTTCTTTCTTAGAATCAATTCCATGATAGAAGAGAAGCAAAGGCTAAGCAATCAGGGTTAATTTGCTTGTCCAGGATCACACAGCTGGGAAGTATCTGAATCCAGATTGAACCCAGGTCCTTCTGACTCCAGGCCTGGCATTCTATCCACTATGCTACCTAAATGCTCAGTGGAGAAGATTTTTGAGAGTTCCTTGGACAACAAAGAGATCAAAACATCTAAATCAAGAACTTTAAGAAATTAACTCAAGGGATCTGGAGTGAAGGTTTTTCCCAGGCTTGGAGTGGGAAAAAGACAGTCTCCCTTGAGCCTGGCCTGGGACCTCCTGGGTACACAGGATTCGAGGCTCCCTGGGAAGCTGTGAGGGACGGAGAATTTAACTTTCAGGCTACTTAGGTGCTAAGCTCAGGGCTAGGGCTACAAAGACAAATCAGCTCTTGCCTCCAAGGAACCAGGAGTAGAACTACACTTAGATGAGTAAATACAAGCCGAGCGAATCCTGGAAGCAAGCTAAGGAGTTATTGATCAGGACTTCTGGGTAATCATGGCAGCAGTCTAGACACGGATGCTTCCTCTCCTTAGACCCACCGATATAGCCTACCTCAAAAGACCCCAAAAAAAACATTTTCATAAGAACAAAGGGACTCTATAATAGGGCGCAGCATTGAAGGTACATGAGATTTGGGCATTTCCACACTATAAGAGGGTGAAAAAGCTCCCACCCAAACATGAACTGATCTAACCTCCCCCACCCCACCTATGGAGCCAGAGTCAGAGCCAAAGTGAGCCAGAATCAGTGAGTGAGCGAGGAGCATCTCTGGAGCGAGCAAGGGGCAACTCTAGGTCTTGGGAGCTGACTAAGACTACCAAGGACCTATCCCTGAGAGAAGTTACACCCAAAACCCCAGCGGGCAGGCAGGGGAGCACAGAACTTGGGCACTCAGAGTCAGCGCATGCCAGAATCAGCGAGTGAGTGAGGGGCACCTCTGGAGTGAGCAAGGGGCACCTCTAGGTCTTGGGAGCTGACTAAGACCACGAAGGACCTACCCCTGAGAGCAGTTACACCTGAAACCCCGGCAGGTGAGGAAGTGCAGACCGTGGGCACCCCCAGGAAGATAGCAAAGCTGCAGAGATTCGAGAGCTTTCCTCAGGCAAAATTCTTGCTCCTTAACTCCATACACAGAGAACCTGCCCAGCTCACTCAGATTTCTGACTAAAAAGAGAAGGTAAATCTTCCACAGTGATGGCTAATTGTGCACAGGAGTCCCAAACTCCTTCCAAAAAAAGCAAAAAAAAAAAAGGCAGTGACCCTCAAACATTTTTATGGAGGAAAATCCCAGGCTACAGAGGATATACAGGAGGAAATTCAAACAAAAATAAAACCTTCTAAAAAATGGAAATTGTCCACAAGCTCTGGAAGAATTTTAATTGGAGCTTATCAAAACAATGGAAGCCTTCTGACAAGATAAGTGGGGAATGGTTCAAAAAGAAAATTAAAAAAATTATAGCACAAAACCAAAAAATTATAGCAGAAACCCAAAAAATTATAGCTGAAAGTCAAAAGGTTAAAGCAGAAAACCAGGCCTTAAGGACCAGAATTGAGCAACTGGAAACCAATGATCTTGCAAAACAGCAAGAATTAATAAAGCAAAGTCAAAAGACTGACAAAATAGAAGAAAACATAAAATATCTCACTGACAAGGTGACAGATCAGGAAAACAGAGGAGAGACAATTTGAGAATCATTGGTCTACCTGAAAAGCCAGAAATAAACAGAAATCTTTACTTCATACTGCAAGAAATTGTCCAGGAAAACTCCCTGGTGTTCTTAGAAAAGGGGGCAAAATAAACATTGAAAGAGTTCATAGAACACCCTCTATACTAAATCCCTAAAGGACAACTCCCAGGAATGTAATTGCCAAATTCCATAGCTATCAAGCTAAGGAGAAAATTCTACAAGAAGCCAAAAAGAGACAATTCAGATACCAAGGAGAACCAATCAGGATCACACAAGACCTGGCAGCTTCTACACTAAAGGGCCACAAGGCCTGGAACATGATATTCAGAAAGTCAAGAGAACTGGGTCTTCAACCAAGAATCACCTATTCACAAAACTGACTATACACTTCCAAGGGAAAGTATGGGCATTTAAAAAAATAGAAGATTTCCAAGAATTTGTAAAGGAAAGACCAGAACTAAGTGGAAAGTTTGATATCCAGAAACAAAGATGAAGAGAAACATGAAAAGGTAAAGAAATAGAAGACGGAAAAGGAGAAAATGTGGTTTTTATATTCAAGCTCCCTTCTTTAAGGGCTACAATTAGATCAAATTATATATACATATATATATATATGGGGAAATGTTATTTGTAACTCTCAAAAACTGTACTCATTATAATAGTAATTAGAAGAATCAATCATAGGAAAAGATTGGGGCATTAAGGGCTATAAGATGTTATGCAAAAAAAAAAAAAGAAAAAGGGTGGGGGGGAATTAAAGAGGGTACCAAGAGATATCTGATGAAATAAAATAAATAGAATAATCTTTTCCACACAAAGATAGACATGGGAAGGGGAGGGGAAGAATACTCTTATAAGAAGGAGAGGAAGAGAGTGCTAATAGACAATACTTAAACCTTACTCTCAGTGAAATCAACTCTGAGAAGGAAGAATATCAAGATCCATTGGAATCTTGAATTCTATCCTATCCTACAGGGTAAGGGAGAAGGTAAAACTAAGGGGGGATAGGGGGAGAGAGTACACAAAGGGAGGGAAGGAGAGGAGGGAGGGAACTTAACAGACCCTAAAAAAAAAACAAGAAGGGAACAAAAAGGGAGGGACCAGAAAGGGAAGCATATCAAGGGAGAGGATTAGGGGAATTGATTAAAAGTAAACCACTGGTTTAAAAGGATATAGCAAAAGAAGAAAGGACAGAACTAGGAGAGAATATCAAAATGCTAGGGAATTCACAAATGACAATCATAACTTTGAATGTGAATGCAATGAACTCACCCATAAAATGTAGACAAATATGAGAGTGGATTAGAATCCAAAACCCTACCATATGTTGTCTACAAAAAACACACATGAGGTGGGTAGATACTCACAAGGTCAGAATTAAAGGTTGGAGCAAGATTGGGCCTCAACTGATAGAAACAAGGCAGGAGTTGCAATCATGATGTCAGATAAAGCCAAAATAAAAATAGACCTGATTAAAAGGGATAGGGAAGGTAAATACATCCTGGTAAAAGGGAGTATAGACAATGAGGAAATATCATTAATCAACATGTATGCACCAAATGGTATAGCACCCAAATTTCTAATGAAAAAACTAGTAGAATTGAAGGAGGAAATAGATAATAAAACTATACTGGTGGGAGACCTGAACCTACCATTATCAAATTTAGATAAATCAAATCAAAAAATAAATAAGAAATAGGTAAAAGAGGTGAATGAAATCTTAGAAAAATTAGAGTTAATAGATATATGGAGAAAAATAAATAGGGACAAAAAGGAATACACCTTCTTTTCAGCAGCACATGGTACATTCACAAAGATTGACCATATACTAGGTCATAAAAGCATGGCATACAAATGCAGAAAAGCAGAAATAATAAATGCAACCTTTTCAGATCATAAGGCAATAAAAATAGTGATCAGTAAGGGTATATGGAGCACCAAATAAAAAATGAATTGGAAATTAAACAATATGATTCTCCAAAATCAGTTAGAGAACAAATAAGAGAAACAATTAATAATTTCATTGAAAAAAGTGGCAATGATGAGACATCCTTTCAAAATCTATGGGATGCAGCCAAAGCAGTACTCAGGGGAAAATTTAGATCCTTGAGTTCATATATTAAGAAATTAGGGAGGGCAGAGATCAATGATTTGGATATGCAAATCAAAAATCTTGAAAGCAAACAAACTAAAAATCCCCAGAAGAAAACCAAATTAGAGATCCTAAAAATTAAGGAAGAAATTAATAAAATTGAAAATGATAGAACTATTGAACTAATAAATAAGACTAGAAGCTGGTACTTTGAAAAAAACAAACAAAATAGACAAAGTACTGGTCAATCTAATAAAAAAAGGAAAGAAGAAAATCAAATTAACATTATCATAGATGAAAAGGGAGAACTCACCTCCAATGAAGAGGAAATTATGGTAATCATTAAAAAATATTTTGCCCAATTATATGGCAATAAACATGCCAATCTAGGTGATATGGATGAATATATACAAAAATATAAATTGCTTAGATTAACAGAAGAAGAAATAGACTTCTTAAATAATCCCATATCAGAAAAAGAAATTGAACAGGCAATCAAAGAACTCCCTAAAAAAAAAATCCCCAGGGCCTGATGGATTCACCAGTGAATTCTATCAAACATTCAAACAGCTAATTCCCAATACTATAGAAACTATTTGACATAATAAGCAAAGAGGGAGTTCTACCAAATTCCTTTTATGACACAAATATGGTACTGATTCCAAAGCCAGGCAGGTCAAAAACAGAGAAAGAAAACTATAGACCCATCTCCATAATGAATATAGATGCAAAAATCTTAAATAGGATACTAGCAAAAAGACTCTAGTGATCAGGAGGGTTATTCACTATGATCATGTCGGATTTATACCAGGAATGCAAGGATGATTCAATATCAGGAAAACCATCCACATAATTGACCAAATCAACAAAAATCACATGATTATCTCCATAGATGCAGAAAAAGCCTTTAACAAAATACATCACTCATTCCTCTTAAAAACACTAGAAAGCATAGGAATAGAAGGGTCTTTCCTAAAAATAATGAACAGTATCTATCTAAAACCATCAGCCAACATCATCTGCAATGGGTATAAACTAGATTCATTCCCAATAAGATCCTGAGTGAAACAAGGATGCCCATTGTCACCTTTATTATTTAACATTGTACTAGAAACACTAGCAGTAGCAATTAGAGAATAAAAAGAAATCAAAGGTATTAAAATTGGCAATGTAGAGACCAAGCTATCACTCTTTGAGGATGATATGATGGTCTACTTAAAGAACCCTAGAGAATCAACTAAAAAGCTAGTGGAAATAATCAACAACTTTAGCAAAATTGCAGGATACAAAATAAACCCACATAAGTCATCAGCATTTCTATTTATCTCCAAGACATCTCAGCAGCAGGAATTAGAAAGAGAAATTCCATTCAAAATCACCCTAGACAATATAAAATACTTAGGAATCTATCTGCCAAGACAAACACAAGAACTATATGAATACAACTACAAAACACTTTCCACACAACTAAAACTAGATCTGAGCAATTAGAAAAACATTAACTGCTCATGTGTAGGACAAGCTAACATAATAAAAATGACCACCCTACCCAAACTTATCTATTTATTTAGTGCAATACCCATCAAACTTCCAAAAAACTTTTCTATTGAATTAGAGGGAAATAATGAAAAAAATACAAAGGAAGGTGACCTTACAGTCCCAGATCTCAAACTATACAATAAAGCAGTGGTCATCAAAACAATTTGGTACTGGCTAAGAGACAGAAAGGAAGATCAGGGGAATAGACTTGGGGTAAGTGACCTTAGCAAGACAGTCTATGACAAGCCCCCAAATCCCAACTTTTGGGACAGAAATGCACTATTTGATAAAAACTGCTGTGACAATTGGAAGACAGTGTGGGAGAGACTAGGTTTGGATCAACATCTCACATCCTACACCAAGATAAACTCAGAATGGGTAAATGACTTGAACAGAAAGAAGGAAACTCTAAGTAAATTATGTGAATAGTATACATGTCAGACCTTTGGGAAGGGAAAGATTTTAAAACCAAGCAACACTTAGAAAGAGTTACGAAATGTAAAATAAATTAATTTTGACTACATCAAATTAAATAGGTTTTGTACAAACAAAACCAATGTAACCAAAATCAGAAGGGAAATAACAAATTGGGAAACAAACTTCATAACAAAAACCTCTGACAAAGGTTTAATTACTCAAATTTACAAAGAGCTAAATTAATTGTACAAAAAATCAAGCCATTCTCCAATTGATGAGTGGGCAAGGGACATGAATAGGCAGTTTTCAGATAAAGAAATCAAAACTATTAATAAGCACATGAAAAGTGCTCTACATCTCTTATAATCAGAGAGATGCAAATCAAAACAACTCTGAGGTATCACCTCACACCTAGCAGATTGGCTAACATGACAGCTATGTAAAGTAATGAATGCTGGAGGGGATGTGGCAAAGTGGGGACATTAATTCATTGCTGGTGGAGTTGTGAACTGATCCAACCTTTCTGGAGGGCAATTTGAACTATGCCCAAAGGGTGATAAGACTGTCTGCCCTTTGATCCAGCCATAGCACTGCTGGGTTTGTACCCCAAAGAGATAATAAAGAAAAAGACTTGTACAAGAATATTCATAGCTGCACTCTGTGTGGTAGCAAAAAAATTTGAAAATGAGGGGATGCTCTTCAATTGGGGAATGGCTGAACAAATTGTGGTATATGTTGGTGATGAAATACTATTGTGCTCAAAGGAATAATGAAGTGGAGGAACTCCATGTGAACTGGAACAACCTTCAGGAATTTTGATGCAGAGCAAAAGGAGCAGAACCAGGAAAACATTATACACAGAGACTGATACACTGTGGTAAAATTGAATGTAATGGACTTCTTCATTATTGGCAATGTAGTGATCCAAACAACTTGGAGGAATCTCTGAGAAAAACCACTATACACATTCAGAGGAAAAACTGTGGGAGTAAAAACACCAAACAAAAACAACTGCTTGATTGCATGGGTCAAAGGGATATGATTGGGGATGTAGACAATGAATGAACATCCTACTGCAAATACCAACAATATGGAAATGGGTTCTGATCAAGGACAGATGTAATACTCAGTGGAATTGTGCATCAGCTATATAGGAGGGGGAAAGGGAGTGAGGAATAGAAAATTATTTTTGTAACCAGGGAATAATGTTCAAAATTGACCAAATTTAAAAAAAATAACTCAGATTACTCATTGGAAGGACAAATCCTGAAGCTGAAGCTTAAATACTTCGTCCATGTACAAAGAGAACTGGCTTCTTTGGAAAAGACCCTGTGAATCTTGAAATTTCTCAGACTTGTGAATGTTAAAAAAATTCCCCATTGGGGAATTCTCCATTGGGACAATTCCCTATTGGGAACATTCCCCATTTGGACAGTGAGAACTCTACTTAGATCAGAAATGGGAAGACCTCTACTCCACCCGTACTTAAGACTGCTTTAGGGGAGAAAACTCCTTGCTGAACAATGAAAAATACTTATACTTAAGCCATGCCTATTTTTAGAATTAATACAAAGGGGTGCTAAGTACCTATAAAGGTCAAGCAACTTGTAAACTTACATGGGACAAAGAGGTGAGAAACTTACTCAGAGATTCTAGCCTACTCAGGTGTGGATTACTAAAAGGATTAATCTACTCAGGTGTGAATTCAGAATGGTCTGTCCTTTGGAAAATGTCTACTGTGATTGGTAGATGTAAGGACTTAGGGGAGGTGACATAGGAGAAATTGCCCTTTAAATAGGAGCTCAGATAGGAGCTCAAGGAACTCATTCTGAAATATTCAGATTGAGGATTGAGCTGGTGAAAGCAGCTGAGATAATGCTGGCCTGGTGTCACTAGAATCCTTGCTTGGACAGATCTTGTGGTGAGTGATTTAGATATAAGGACTGACTGATCTTTTCTTTTAGGGCTTAGTCCTGGGTTGGCCAGGGCTGCCTGGGCCGGCCTATGCTTTTCTCATTTATTTCCTTTTTCTCTCTCTCTTTCTTTGATTCCTCATTGTATTATTAATTAAATTCCCTATAAAACCCAGTTGACTTGGGTATATTCATAACTGGTAATATTTCCCTGGTGACCACCTTATATTTGATTTAAAACAAGACACTGTGGTAAAAACATATTTTCTGCAGTCACAATTTACTCACCCACTCTTATATTTATCACAATTTATATCTTCCACTATTTAAACTATTACAGTTTATGGCATCAGCCATTTTAACTATTACAGTTTATGGCTACTACTCTATTTTAAATGCCACAACCCTAAAGTTGGGAAAGATTGAAGGCAAAATGAGAAGGGGACAAAAGAGGGTGAGATGGATAGATAGTGTCATGACACAACAAATATGAGCTTGGACAGACTTTGGGAGATAATGCAGGATAGAGGAGTCTGCCATGCTGTAGTCCATGAGATCACGAAGAGTCAGACATGACTGAAAGAATCCTCAACAACAACATCTTGTGTCCCTGGGCAAATCACTTAATCTTTCTAAGTTTCAGTTCTTATAGCTACAAAGTGGGGATAATAACAGCACCTACCTCACAAGATTGTCATGAGAATCAAATAAGAAAATGCCTATAATTCACTTTACAAACTTTAAATACTAGGGAATTCTGAGCTGTTACTATGTCTAGAACATGGACATGAGCATTAGCCTACATAGAACAATTTATAGCCCTGACATGAGAGGAAGTCACATTTTAAGAGGAAGACACATACAACTTACCTTAATTTTTCCCTGAGATGCTATGATTTTGAAAGACCTCAATGTGCCAAAATATTTGCAACAGAATTATTTGTGATAACCAACTACTAGAAATATGCCAAGGGATTTGGAAGCGGGGAAACATGAATGGAATGGAATATTATTGTGCCAGGAGAAATAATAGTGAACAGGAAGGATTCAGGGAAATATGGGAAGACCTGTATGAAATGATGATGCTTATTAAAATCATTTTCATGACACTGGAAAGAGTACTGGCTCCTCAGGTAGAAGACTTAGTTCAACTAGTACTTCTGATATTTACTACACATGTGACCCTGGGAAAACCACTTCAAAGCTCTTGGACTCAGTATCCTTATCTATAAAATGAGGGGATTTGAACAAATGGCCTCTGGGGACTTTTGTAGTTTGATGAGCCTATGAGTAAAGGATGCAAAATCAAATAACAACATGCATAATGAGTAGGGAGATATGTAGGAGTTGGTGGCTTATTGGTGGCAGAAAAAGTCTATGTAAAAAAGACAGAACTGTGGGTATGTTGGAGGAAGGCAATGACCTTAACTCTGCCTGTTCATCTGCCTCTTGGAAGGACTGATTTTCACCTAGTCTGATAACTCAACATTTGCCTTCCTAAAACAATTACAGATTGAGCCCTGGACTTTAAAATAAAAGAGAGATGGCACTATCAAACGACTATTGAGTTCAGGTCAACAGGCAGCAATGTCACATAGAAACTCTGTTTCTGGCCCAGATTATACATCAACCACATATCTCACAAAGATGGCAATCACTTTGAAGCAAGCAAGGAGCCAACCCAATGGGAAGACCATGGTATGACTTGAAGATCCTTCTGACCTTCTAGCATCAGTGATATTATTAATCCCTCCATGAATGTGGGCAACGAGGAGCCACCATAGTGTGTAGAATACAGAACTTATGGTCAAGAATACTCATATTCCTGAGTTCAAATCTGGCCTCATACACTTAGTAACTGTGTAACCCTGGGCAAGTCATTTAACCCTGTTTGACTCAGTTTCCTCATCTATAAAATGAGCTGGAAGGAAATGGCATCTCCAGTAACTTTGGCAAGAAAAACTCAAATGGGGTCACAGGGTTAGAAATAACTCAAAAATGACTGAACAACCACCATGCATGTACCCTGGCTATGTGTATACCTTGCTATGCTTGTGATCTAAGTATATCTACTCTTCTATTGATTTCATGTGTTTTTATGGGACAACACACCCCAGATTTATAAAGGAAATGGTTTGCTGCTACTCTTTACTTCTTATTGGTTTATGGGATGTTCAGAGAACAATAGTACCTCTGGTGAGAGGACTTACCAAGCTCTTTACAGGGCTACTCATCCTCCTTTGTTGTCCATCTGCCACCTCGCTCTCACTTGTGGCTCCAAGAAGCTATAGTACACTCAGCGAAGGCACTCCAGCAAACCATTTCAACAGATGGGCTAAACCAGATTAAGGGTAACCAACAGGTCAAACCTATCAAGGAGGTAGAGGGACGTCTACCCTAAGCATGTGAAGACTTCCCCTAGCAGAAGAGGAAGATGAGAACAACTTGTTTCAAAGGTCATGAGAGTGGTGAGTGGAGGAATTGTGGAGTAGTTGAAGCTTAGTTAGACATTAAAGACACCAAAGACTTCCACTACATTCCTGAGCCATCATCAGTTCTGACTTTTGTCTTGCCAAAAGACTTAATAACTCTAAAAGAAAGAATGATGCTGATAACTTTGTACAACTCAGCCTCACTCAATCCAATATGCCTGTAAGTGAAATGATATCATCAAAATGACCTTGTTTTAGTCCTCTTTGGGTACAAAACATAACAACCAACCAACCAACCAGCTCTTCTTACCAAGTTATTTCATTAAATGCCTCTGTTTCTTACTTCTTGTGTCCTCTTGATAACTAGAAAAAATAAACTCACTGGTTAGGGCTCTCAAGCTATAGTTATAAATGAGCATAGAGTCACAGAATACTTTTAACCAGAGTCCACCTTGACTGGGTAATCCATTGAATAAAGAGAGGGGCACCTCCAAGTACTAAGAATGAAAATGGAAAATCTCTAAAAAGAAACAAAATCTAGGTCCAAGTATAATACACTATGAAGGCTACAAATTATCCAAGTTAAAACACATTTCCTGCCTGTTAACAAATGATGATCTATGAAAATGGAATGAGATATATTTTGCAGAATATTATTAGCAAGGATCACTCCCCTTAGAATTTTGATATGGAAGGAACCTTAGTTACCATCTCATCCAACCCTTCCACATTATCGATTCAGGGAAGGAGATTCAGAAAAATTAATGGTGACTTTCCCAGAGTCACACAAGTAATTAAATGAAATTACCCGTGTTTTTTCACATGAGAAATTATTACGGTGAAGGTAGTTACTGATAAGTCCAAAAACATACCAATAAAAAAGAATTAAAAAGAAAAAAATCAATTCCTAAGACCATAAATAAAAGTTAATACAACATCCAGCTGGTTAGTAACAGTCTTGCACCAACTGAAAAATGGCTTCAACAAAGAACTTTTCTACCCTAAGGGCTTCTGAATATCCACCAAAGCATATTATCTTGAAAACAGTTTAATTTGAAAATCCTTCTGAGTTTTCTGTTAATATGTTGTTTTAAAAATATTTTTCCTAGTAGGAGTACAAGCTCTCCAAAGGCAGGTAATCCTGAGGAAAACTTTTCCAAAAACAATCTATCTCCAAAATCATATTTAGATCTTTTTTGCTTTTAATCTCACTCTAGAGATATATCTCATATGTACTGATCTTAAAGGTTTCTATATTTAGCTGTTTTAATAAAATGTTACATTTAAGATGATGAAATGAGCAATTCAGCAAAAAGGGATTTTAATTTCTGAGTTAACCAAACCTATAATATAAACCTATCGTTTAGACCATGGACAATCCCAACCATGTGGTGTCGGCTTACAAAACTGTATGCTCTTTGGCCTAGGAATATCATTACTAGTTGAATACCACAAAAAGATCAAAGAGGAAAAGAACATATATGTACAAAGAAACTGAGAGCAGCTCTTGTTTTAGTGGCAAAGAACTGAAAACCAAAGAGATGCCTGTCAACTAGAAAACAGCTAGATAGATTTTGGAATATGAATAGAATCGAATAGCATTGTGCCATAATAAATTATGATAGATCAGAGAAACCTACGCATACTTGCATGGATCAATAAAGAGTAAAGGGAACAAAATGGAGAATAATTTATTCAATGACAACAGCATCGTAAAAATAAGCAACTTGGGAAGACTTAAGAACTCTGATCAGTACAAAATAAGCCATACATACACTTTTGGACATGGTCAATGTGAGAATTTGTTTTACTCACTAGACATACTTGTTAAAATGTTTTATTTTCTTTTTTCTCCAAGTGGGAGTGAGAAAGGAGGAGAAAGGGAAAGAAAATAAATGCTCATTAATTGAAAAAATTTAATTTGAAATGATATGCAAAGTGGCAATCAGAAAATAAGCATCTGTGAACTTGTAATCCTGAATATAAAGCAATAAACATAATTTCACACACTAACCAAACAGCAGCCAAGATCTTCCAGTCTAATTAGAGTTTAGAATGAACTACCCAGTAGGAAATCATTCTCATAGAAGGTAAAAAGGCCAAAAAGGGCAGTCACTTACAAAAAAAAAAATCGTAACAGTCAAAATGGAGACCCAAGTCAGATGAATGGTTTGAGCTGGAAGCAGAATTCCACAGATTTTGGAAATGACTGATCTTGATAGGGACAGAAAGAGGTGAAGTCATTCCCAATCCATTATCCATTACACATGTCATCAGTTAATATTTGTTGGCACAAAAATCCTTCAGTGAAACCTCTATAAATCAGATTTTAAGGGGGTATGGCAAGAGGTACTTTTGAAGGAAAAAAAAAAGACACAAGAGTTTCCTTCCTTGACAAACAAGCAGGTGTTAAGGACCCTGATCTCTGGAATAAGATATTCAAACCATATTCCTGAGCTCTTCTCCCCAATTCTTGTAATTTTTTTGTCCTGTTTCTCCTTTTCAAATATCCAAACTCTTTGTGATTAACTCAAAGACAATATTACTTTGAAGATTGTCTTTTCCTTATTTCATCTAAACCTTTATTATTATAGCAAACATCAGTCCCAACATAGTATAAATTCTTTGAACACCCAGGCACCCCTATCATGTTGTTTGGCTAATTCTATCTCTTTCAATGCATGAGCCCCCACTTCCATTAAATGTTCCTCCAACCAAGCCAGAATAAGTCATATGACTTAGTAAAGCAAAGGACATTTCATTAATATTGAATTCAAGGTAAATAACAGAAGCAAGACAAAACATCAATCAATAACTGTCACCACCTTTTCCCCAACACAACCACCTATCAGGCAGCACTAGTGACCACCCTAGGCTTACACTACCAACTCTATCACTCAACGGGAGGAAAATGCATCCAGTCATTTTTGGAAGGATGTTAGGTTAGTGACTATAGCAGCAACATTGGATGCACTGGGTTTCCCAGCCAAGCTCTGAAGACTAGAGACAATAGGGTACCACTGGAGAAATCCTTGCTAGTTCCACCTGCCATGGATCAATGGAGCATTATAGAGAGATTTATTGCTTCTTAGAACAGCAATCAGGTAAATAGGAAATTAATTGGGATTGGTTCTTGGCAACTATTTTGTTCCCATCTCTCCCTGTAATCTCTTCGCCTGAATCTCATCCCTCTACAAGCTTCTCCTACCCTTTAGATTGGGCAATTCAAAGGTTACTGAGCTCCACACAGGCTTCAGGGAGATGTAGTTCCATAATAAAGATGTTATCCAGATCCATTCCCTTATGCCTAAATACAAATAATAAATAATAGATAAATAGAAATATTTATTCCATGTATAAAGGAATAGTTCATTCAAATTAGCAAGTTGCTATAAGAAGAAAAATCAATAAGACCTTTAGATCCAGGCTGGGAGAAATTATAATCTTTTGTTTTTTAAAGTTTAGATTAGTCTTTTAAAAGACTAGTAGTCTGGATTCAATTAAACTAATAGCTATCTGTGGTTATCTTCCAAAACACATCCCTTTAAAGTTAACCTCTGCTCTGGTAATGGTCCAGCTCCCTTAATAATTCAGATTTCCTTTCAGACAACTCATTTTAACAACAAACATTTATTAAATCCCAATGATGTGTAAAGCATTATGTGCAGGGCCAGAGAGATGAAAATTAAAGAATCCTTTAATTTTCCTTCCCTAAAAGAGCTGATATTTTAAAATACAAGATGTACATACTTGAGTGTATCAATGACTGAGTTCTGCATATTCTCCTTCTTCTCAACTTTTGTCCATATTCTCCTATAAATTCTCAATGGTTGGAAAGGAGAAGAGTGGAATGTACTAGAAATCTTCCCCTAGACCTTTTTTCTTGCTATACTGCTGGTGATAAAGGGGTTAGAATTCTGTGTCTAGGACCAAAAACATCTCAAGTCCAAATTCAACATTAAACTCTAGCTACGTGCCCCTAAAGAAATCACATAGCATCTATCTGCTTCGGTTTTCTTGACTATAAAATGGGAATAATAATACTGCCCAATATTCATAAAGCACTTAGTTTTAGTACCTGCCACATATTAGGTCTTAACAAATGTTTATTCCTATTTTCCCATTTCCCATTCTGGTCAAGTCAATAAGCAGATACTAGTCACCTCACATACTTTGTATTTACTTCTCTGGGTCCACATGGTCGCCCTGTAGAATGTGAGCTCTCTAAGAACAGAGACTGTTTTGTCTCTCTATTTTTGACTTTGTAATTATATCTGGCACAAAACCTTGGATATGGAAGACACTTAACTATTTATTGAATTTAATCAATTGAGGAATTCCCTAGCAAGGCGTTACATGGATGGAGCACCATGCTTGAAGTCAGGAAGATTTTAATTCAAATTGGACCTCAGCTACTAGCTGTATGGCCCTCCAGCAAATCAATTAACATCTCTTTGACTCAGTTTCCTTAACTGTAAAATGGATATAATAAGAGCACTTACTTCCTAGGGTTCTTGTGAAGACCAAACATGGTCATAGTCAAAAGAGTTTTGCAAACTTGAAACCATTATAAAATTGATAACTACTATTCTTTTTATTTCATTGTCATCATTATTATTATTCCCTGTCTCGCGGTCATGTTTTGTTGACTAAACTAATAGGACATGGACCAAAAGGTAGTTTGAGGAAGGAGAGATTCAAGAACCAAGAGGGAGGTTCAGCCTAATTGGAGGGTTGTTTCTTGGACCTGAAGCCCAAACAGAAGCCCCCACACAATGCATCAGACAGCAGGTGTAGCCACATTGTTGAGTATCCTCAAAATGCTTGGCAGGGGCTGTTGCTAAAGTGACTCTAGCTTCATCTAACAACAGGGGCTTTGTTGATTATAACTCCTAGAGTCAAGTGCTAGCTTTAACTCCTCGAAAGGAAGGGACTAAAACAGGAAAGGTCTCCAGCTGAGATAAAAGCCCAATGTGCAAAGGATAGCATTTCCCAAACAAACCACTGGTGTTTAAATGAACTGGAGGGAAACAGAAGGAGAGGGCATGTCAGAAAGCTCTCCAGGCCCAGTCCAATCTTCTGGTCAACAAGAGGTAGGGGGTTGCCAGGGTACATCACGGATGTATCTTTCCTGCTGTTTCTCTGAGAAGCAGTGCTATCTAAAATATCCCTCCCTTCCTGTTTTCCTGCTCAGATTTCCCAATTTGGCCAGCAAGTGTGTGCTAAGAATCCATGTTCAGTCATCAGTATGGGTAAATAATATGTTGGATCCCAGAATTTAGAGTAGGAAGTATTTTGGGGATCATAAGATCCTGGGTTTGGCATCTAATCTTACTCCCTCATTTTATATAGGGCTCTTCCAAGTCCTTGAAGAAGGAAGAGATATGTCCAAAGTCACACAGGGAAGACATAGCACAGCTGAAATTTGAACCCAAGCCTTTAGCCTCCAAATCTATTAAGTCATCCTTTGAAAATATACCACGGTCCAATCCAGACAGGGATTTTGGAGCCTCGTCATTTTATCAGAGACAAAGATTGTGGGGAATGAAGGTCAAATCTGATGTACTCTAGCCCATGTCTACAGGGTCCTCTCCGTTTGAATAATCCATTGGATCTAGGATCTCATCAATAGGAGTCTTCTCTCCAATGATAGATCCTCGCCCATACTTGCCCTTCCTAAGGGAACTTTGTACCTCAACTTGTCTCCTAGATACCTGCAGATTGTTCAGGGATGTTGTATTGCCACTAATGGAGAAGTCCATTATGTTCGATTATACCACAGTGTATTAGTCTCTGTGTACAGTGTCTCCTGGTTCTGCTCCTCTCGCTCTGCATCACTTCCTGGAGGTTGTTCAAGTCTCCATGGAATTCCTCCACTTTGTTATTCCTTTGAGCACAATAGTATTCCATCACCAACATACACCACAATTTGCTCAGCCATTCCCCAATTGAAGGGCATCCCCTCATTTTCCAATTTTTGGCCACCACAAAGAGTGCAGCTATGAATATGAATCTGGGTTTTTCTTAGGAGGTGGAGAGGTAGATGGCTGAAGAGCACTGGTTCCCAGTTTAGCAGACCATAGTTTGATGTTTTGTAGCTGGCCACATGATAGCAGCTCCCTCGTTTTCACTCGCTACTCATCATCTTGGCTCATATGCAAGAAATCCCCAGCAACAAGACCAATGTAGGTACAGAATGACCTAAGATAGATTACCTGGATTTAGGGAAGTAAGGGATAGGCATGGGGAGAGAACTATAAAGAGAAGGAAAATCAATGGCATCCTACAGCCCCTAGAAAAACTACCATGGCAGATGACAAGGCCAGGCCCCCAGTGACATGTTTTACCAACTGTTTTATACTATTGAGTGCAGTGAGCCTTAAAAAGCAGCAAGGTAGTGCCATGAATAGACCTCTGGACCTACTCAGGCTTGAATCCTAGCTTATCTACAACAACCTGTGTGATCTGGGACCTCAGTATCCCTGCTAGTCTTAGATCCTTTGTTGAAACCATAGGGGTAACGTAGGCCAACAATATTTACTGAGCACCAGCCATGTGCAAAGACACAGCCCATGGAGGAAGCAATGTAGAACGCCCAAGCCAGATGGTGCCATTTCCCTCTGTAGTCCCAAGAAAAGGCTTCCATTTGGTATTTCCTGCCTTGGGCTCTGAATTCACACATTTAACATTAAAAAGTAGCAGCTATTTACCAACCTCATTGAAAAAGCCAAGGTCTATAGCCAGAACTTCTCCAGCCCCTCAGCTTCTTGTTCTCACAACTCAGAGAGAACCTCCAGGAAGGCAGAGAACCCCTACATAGTCTGTGCCTAGCAGCCAGTAAGTAGAGAGGCTTGAATTAAGGTAATTGTTTGAGGCTGTAAATGATTTAGATAAGGAGCTCCGTTGTTGTCATTAATTATGTAAAATCTCCCCTAAGGTTTTCAAGCCCTGATTCTGCAGGTCAGGCTGCCAGGCTCTGTGCATTTTCCATGAAGTGGTTTTAATAAACAGTTCATACAATTTGGTTTAAAAACCATTCATCATCAACCATAAATTGGGCTCTAAAATTAGCAATATTCTCTCCTCATCCTGGAAGAATAATGAAATCTGCTGATGCTCTTCCAACCTTCTTCCCTTCCTTGCCTGCCTCTCTTTCCCCTCTTCTTTCTCTCTCCCCAGCTGTCATTATCTCACTGACCCAGAACAGTGAATGGTCCTTGTTCCGTGTCCCTCTTTTCCTTCTTGTGTCCTTAACTTCCTTGCCAGTCTCAGTTTCTTTTTTTTCTCTTTTTTTCTTCTTTTTTTTCTCTTCCAAGCTAACAATTTCAGTCCCTTCACCAGGTCTTCACATGGCATGAACTGAAGGCTCTTGGCCTCCTCTGGTCCAAGCTGAGCTCACACTTGGACAGGAGAAGACTGGACTGCTCTGAGCTGCCTTAGGGTGCTGATGGCTTACATGGGGACAGTCACCATCGTTCCATTCATAATAAGATTTTCAGGCAGGTGCTCTCTTGTTTTAGGGGCTGCCTACTAGATTAGCACTCAGCTAAGTGCTGATGATACAAAGGAAGGTGAAGGGTAGATCTAGTGAGGGAGACACCAAGCACACAGCCAATATGCACAAACCTATATCTAGAATAAAGTAGAAGTAATCAATAAAGGAAGACACTAACATGAACAGGGACTTAAAAAGGCTTCCTATAGCAGGTGGGAATTTTAGCCTGAACTTAAAGGAAGCCAGCAAGCATACATGAAGAAGGATGCCCATCCATAAATGAGGGACAGCCATAAAAAGTGCTCAGAGTTGGAAGATGGGGTATCTTATGGGAGGAATGTCATGGAGACCAGTGGTATTAGATCATGGAGTATGTGAGGGATTAGTCATCCTTGTCTCTTTAACTCCCTCATAATTCTTTCTCTTTCATAACAAATCAGTTCTCCAGCCTTGTTCTTTCTACCTGGACTTAGAATCATGAATATACTTGCCCTGCCACTAGCTATGTGATCCTGGGGGAGTCATTTAATCTCTCCAAAGTTCAGTTTCCCCATCTCTAAAATGATGGGATTGGATTATAAAGGGCCCAAGATCACACAGAACAACATGGTTCTGAAGTAGGGCCTAAATCCAGACCTTTTCTGGGTTGGTTCCAAGGCCATCCCTCAACCAAAGCAGCTCCATATCTTGACCTGGAAAATAAAAAGTGTAAGTAAGTAAGTAAGGCAGTAAGAACTTCCTAAAGAATTCAATCCATTGACAAATCATCAGCATGAGTCATTTGCCTATGAAGTGATATCTAATCTGGGAAAATCACATTGTTATTCCAGATGGGGGTCATCACATTGTCTTAATACCCCCATGTGTCACAGCTAGAAGGTATTTGCATGAAAACATAGGATTAAAGCTCAAATAAATTGGTCTCTCCTTAACAAAGTAAAGTTAAAACGATATTAGAGCTATGTGAGTCATTCTTGACTTGCTCCCTTATTTCTCCTCTTTCCCATAATCAGTCTTGTTCATTCTACCTAGACTTGGAAGAAGGCATGGGTTTAAATCCTGCCCTTGAAGGAAGTTACTCTAGACAAATCATTCAACCTCTGAGCCTCAGTTTCCCCATCTGTAAAATGAGGAGATTGAATTATATTATCCATGGTCCTTTCCAGTTCTAAATGCTATAATTCTCTTAATTGTCCTCTTTTGCTCCATTCAAATAGTTACTCTTCTGGGTCAAATACTGATCATATCTTCCCTAGACTACTGTCATAGTCACCCAATTGGTCTCACAGCTTTTGGCCCCTCCCCTCTTCCATCCATCCTCCACACAGCTGCTGCTAAGATAATCTTCCCAAATGAGATGTATAATCATTTTACTCACCTGCTCAAAAATCTCCAGTGGCTTCTAGAATAAATACAAATTTCTATACCTCATATTTTAAAATTAGGACAATTTCATTTCCCACCCCCTTCATTCATGCTTCTTTGTTCAATTTCTCCTTTCATTTTATCCTCCTTCCCAACATCCATATTCTGGTCTAACTGGACTACTTCCCTTGGGTACTCAATTCACACAAGTCATCTTCCAGGCATGGATTGTGCTCCCTTCTCATTTCTACTTCCCACAATTCTCATCTTCTCTTAAGGCAGTACAGTGGATAGAGCACTGTACTTGGATTCAGGAAGATGTGAGCTTAAACCCATTACAAAACCTTCCCTGATCTCAACAGTTTCTCAAGCCCTTTCCCTTCAATGTTTGTTGGTATATATATGGATCCCCTTCCTCCTGCCCCCATTAGAACATAGGCTTCTGGAGGGCAGGACTGTTTCATTTTTGTCTTCACAATCCTCCTCAGTAGGATCTTAACAAATATTTGCTGATTGATCTGATCCAGCTCCCTCATTTTATATTTGAGAAACTAAGCCCCTAAGAGGCATACTAATGCCCCAAATCATGAAAGAGTCAGGATTCAGTCTGAGATCCTCTGACTACATTGAGCCATTTTTTCATTATAAAGAAAGGCTCTCAAAGTATAAATGTACAGGGAGAGCAAAGGAACCCAGTGACTGGAGGAGAGGTAGGTCTGGGTTTGCTATCGAAGAGAATGACAACAGTGACCTGTGAGGCAAGGGGTAAGCTACTTTCCCCCTTGATCTGCCAACCTGATCCAACAGGCTGGCTGCAACCTGTGTGAGATGGGTCCTCAAACCAGACTGACATTTTCCCCCAAGAGAAGGGATGGAGAACACAGCATGCCCCTCTGTACCAGGGTGGGAAGGGTCCTTGGGAGCAGGAACCAAGAGGCAAATGGCTGCCTCATGCTCCCTTCGAGATTTGAGCTACAGCCCCAGTGATACTGGACTAATTCCCTCTCTCTTCATGACTGAGCCTCCTCTTTTCTTTGGAATGAAAACACAGGACTCATCTCTCAAGGGTTTTTCTTGAGTGTTTCCAGAAGCCGATACCATTAAGTTACATCATCCTCTTTCTTTGGTTACAAATCTGAGCTGGAGGATGGTGAATTTAGCTAGTCTTATTCATGTTTTTACATTTCCCCTCTAGTCTCTTACTACTAATTCTCTATCATCACACAGGAATAAACAGGGGTCTCTTTAAGACCTCTCCCTCCACCCTGGAATGTTCTCCTGCTTTCAGGTTATTTATGGTCATGAAGAAGAGGGCTTAACAAAATCACCGAAATGCTGCATTGTAGTCTTCTTATTCCTCAGCTCCATTACTAGAGGAAAATGTTATAAATGCAGTGCATTGAAGGAGTTAAAGATAAATCCCAATACCTCACCTCTCTGCTCATAAAAATAAAATGAAAACAACCACCCTGTTGTATCTTCCCCAGTCAAGAACAAAGCAGAATATATTGGCTCAGTTCTCCTAACAGCAGGAGGGCTCCTGCAAAACAACTGGGGCCAGCCATCATGAATGAATGATGAGCCCAATGTAGACATGTTCCCTGATTAGAGACTGTCTGACCTCAAAATCCTGAGAAAGTGTTTGTGATATTTGGAAGTAAACACATTCAAAGAATGAACTGAGTCCCCTGATGATGGAATGCTTACCATTGTGCAGGGCTCCAGACCTGGAAGGCAGCATAGCTTAGGGGATGGAGCTCCAGGTTCAAATCCTAACTGGAACAATTACTGGTATCACTGTATGACTCTGAGCACTGTCATTAAAACTTTCTGAGTCTCAGTTTCCACATTTGAAAAATAAAGGGATTGGACTTGATTATGTTGAAAGTCTCTTCTAAAACTAAATGAAGTAGAAAGATAGGGAGAGAGGAAAGAAAGGAGAAAGGAAGAGAGGGAGGAAAAAAGAAAGGAAAGGAGGGAAGGGGGAAGGAGGGAAGATAAACTAATGGCTTAGCTTCTCTACAGAAATATCTACAGGTTTATTTTGAAGAGCCATGTGATGGCAGCGTAGAAAATGTCTAGGATGGAGAATCTTAATCCCAGAAAGTTCAGAATTCCATTAAAAAGAAAATCCTGTTAACGATTTTTTTGGTTTACCAAATAATATCAACTTAATCTTTGACTGCAAAATGGTATGCAATTAATTGCTTAAACTGTACACATATTTAGGTATTTATTCTTTAAATAAATACAGATCCCATTATCTTTTACTGAAGTCATTCCCTGATGTCTAATAATAACATGCACATGACCCTGGGCTTGCCAAGGTTATGCTAGTAAATCATAACTCTAGCAGATGCTAGAAAGTCTTTGTTTTGGTGCCTAGTGATAGAATATCAACTAAAAACCAGATTCAGAATGTTCTGAGAGTCTGTCCCCCAAAAGAAAACAAAGTGATGTATTTGGGGACAACAGTAACTCAAGAAGCCATCTTCAGAAATGTAGAAGGGATGTGATGTACACCAATGGAAGAAACATTCACCATGAGAAAATTACAGGTCTTTAGACACTTGAAATGGAAGAGATGTGAATGTTATAGTAAATTAGAACTAAATGAAAACCTTGGGCATCTTCAGGTCAACTTACCACTGAGGATAAAAAGACAGGGGAAAAAATTGTAAAAGTCAGACCAAAATAATCCAGACTTTGCTTTTCTAATGGGAAAGATAACATACCAACAACCATGTATAGACAAGATAAATTTTTTTGATCATTGGAAATGACCAAACAGAGGGATAGCAATAGGATTTGGGGGGACCATAAAAGTCTGTTTGTTCATGTCAACCCCCTTTTTAAACAATTGCAGTAGCTCCTTATCACTTGGAGGACCAAATATAAAACCTTCTGTTGGACATGAAAGCCTCTCATAAATTGACTGCTCCAATCTGTTCTGCCTTTCTGCACTTTACTGGTCACCCCACCTCTTCCCTCCAACACACACGAACTCATCAATCCAGAAGATAACAGAGGTTCTTCCTCCTATAGAAAATTCCATCTCTAGACTCAGGCACTGGCTGTTTCCCATAATTGCAATTCTCTCCCTTCTTCCTGGCTTCTTTCACTTTCTTCAAATCCCATCTAAGATATCATCTTCTACAAGAAGCCTTTCCCAATCCTCCTTAATTCTAAGAGCTGTCCACTTGTTAGGAGTGTGGTAAATGGGAATTACTCTTCAGGTATGGATTGGATTCAATGTCTTCTGAGATCTCTCCTGAAGTAGACACAATGAGTTTTACAGTAGAGGGGCAGGGATATTGTTTTCTTCCTTCTAGCTTGCATACTTTCCATTCCCATTTTCCCTACTTCAGACCTATAAAAATCTTCTAAGAAGAGCCAAGTATTGCCTGATCTATAATGCCAATGAGACAGTATCTAAAAATAAAGACATCCACTGGCATCCTTCCAACTCTCCTGTATAAGCATGGTGTTGGTGGCATGAAGACTTTGCTGGTAAAAGGTAGTTCTCTAGACTTAATCCAACATCAAAAGGCCTATAATAATCTCTTCCCTTGCATGCTACTAATACCATTTCTGGCACAGGTAAAAATCAATATGAAAATAGCTTACTGTGGATGTTTAGTGCCTAAGCCATTTCCCTATTTTAAAAACAAGCCCAGGTAGTAATTTGCACCCAAGATGAAAATGTTTAAGAAAGCTTTTTAAATTGCAAAATTATAAGCCTGATTCTTGATCACTGTAATGCTTTTCATTTTCCACAGAGTTCTTTGCATGAGGGTATGAAAATCATTGGATTTTTTTTTGATACTAAAATAACTTGCTGGTGCCCTTTTGGATTAACCAGCCCCTAATCCTTGACACTCAACTCCAAGAAAGGAAAATTCAAGAAGTGTAGAGAGAGTTATAAACTTTGGGAGCATGACCAAATTGATGCTGGAATTTTTATTTCCAAGATGGTTATATGCCTTCATTCTGTTGAACTGATCACTGGCTCTTCCCTTTTGTATATATATATTTTTTAATCAAAATGCAATCTGTAAGAAAATAAGAAAAATAAAATTAACTGGTGGTCCACAGATGATGTTTACTGTTACCACAAGGGTGAATAGAAGATTGGTTTGAAAGGGCAAAAAAATTACTAATAAGTGGAAAGTGAAGGATGGGTAGATGAAGAGAAATGAGGCAGGCAACCTTTGCAAACATGTTATAAGGCTTGACAAAGGATTGGTTTTTTTAATATAAGGTGGCATTTGCTCTTTAATTAATGGGTGGTTGAAAAACAAGTCATTTTCTGCTTCATTGGAGTTTTGTCAATATTTCCCTTCCAAAGGTTTTCTACTTTCAACTTTCCCTTTCACCCCAATAAAAATACTTCCATGATTAAACTGCCATAATAGAGGGTGGTCACAAAGTGTTGGGAATGGTTTCCATTCCAATTAAAGCAGGTTACAGAGAACACATTTATGGCCTTGTTTGGAGATCATTCTCAAAGCTGACCAAAGCCCACAATGGAGGGACCACCTGAAACATAGCCCTTTTTTTCCATTTGAATAAGTTTATTTAGTTAATTTAGAACATTATTCCTTGGTTACAATAATCACATTATTTCCCTCCCTCCCCTCCACCCACTCTTCCCACAGTCAACACGCAATTCCATTGGGTATTACTTGTGTCCTTGATCAGAACCTATTTCCATGTTGTTGTTTATACTAGGATGTTCATTTAGAGTCTACATCCCCAACCATGTCCCTTCGACCCATGTATTTAAGAAGTTGTTTTTCTTCAGTGTTTTTACTCCCGCGGTTTTTCCTCTGGAAGTGGATAGTGGTTTTTCTTGTAGGTTCCTCCAAGTTGTTCAAGATCACTGCATTGCCACTAATGGAGAAGTCCATTACATTCGATTGTACCACAGTGTATCAGTCCCTGTGTACAATGTTTTCCTGGTTCTGCTCCTCTCGCTCTGCATCACTTCCTGGAGGTTGCTCCAGTCTCCGTGGAATTCCTCCACTTTATTATTCCTTTGAGCACAATAGTATTCCATCACCAACATATACCACAATTTACTCAGTCATTCCCCAATTGATGGGCATCCCCTCATTTTCAAATTTTTTGCCACCACAAAGAGCACAGTTATGAATATTTTTGTCTTTTTCCTTATTATATCTTTGGGGTACAAATCCAGCAGTGCTATGGCTGGATCAAAGGGCAGACAGTCTTTTATCACCCTTTGGGCATAGTTCCAAATTGCCTTCCAGAATGGTTGGATCAATTCACAGCTCTACCAGCAATGAATTAATGTCCCCACTTTGCCACATCCCCTCCAGCATTCATTACTTTTCATTGCTGTCATGTTAGCCAATCTGCTAGGTGTGAGGTGATACCTCAGAGTTGTTTTGATTTGCATCTCTCTGATTATAAGAGATTTAGAGCATTTTTTCATGTGCTTAATAATAGTTTTGATTTCTTTAACTGAAAATTGCCTATTCATGTCCCTTGCCCATTTATTAATTGGAAAATGACTTGATTTTTTGTACAACTGGCTTAGCTCTTTGTAAATATGAGTAATTAGACCTTTGTCGGAGGTTTTTGTAATGAAGATTGTTTCCCAATTTGTTGCTTCCCTTCTAATTTTGGATGCATTAGTTTTGTTTGTACAAAAACTTTTTAATTTGATGTAATCAAAGTTATTGATTTTACATTTTGTGATTTTTTTTCTAGTTCTTGCTTAGTTTTAAAGTCTTTCCTTTCCCAAAGATCTGACAAATATACTATTCTGTGTTTGCCTAATTCGCTTATAGTTTCCTTCTTTATATTCAGGTCATTCACTCATTCTGAGTTTATCTTGGTGTAGGGTGTGAGATGTTGATCCAAACCTAATCTCTCCCATACTGTCTTCCAATTTCCCAGCAGTTTTTATCAAAAAGTGGGTTTTGGTCCCAAAAACTGGGATCTTTGGGTTTATCATAGACTGTCCTACTGAAGTCATTTACCCCAAATCTATTCCACCGATCCTCCTTTCTGTCTCTTAGCCAGTAACAAATTGTTTTGATAACCACTGCTTTATAGTATAGTTTGAGATCTGGGACTGCAAGTCCTCCTTCCTTTGCATTTTTTTCCATGATTTCCCAGGATATCCTTGAACTTTTGTTCTTCCAAATGAACTTTGTTTTTTTCTTTCTAATTCTGTAAAGAAATTTTTTGGTAGTTCAATGGATATGGCACTAAATAAGTAAATTAATTTGAGTAGGATTGTCATTTTTATTATGTTAGCTCATCCCACCCATGAGCAATTAAGTGTTTAGATCTAGTTTTAATTGTGTGGAGGGTGTTTTGTAGTTGTGTTCATATAGTTCCTGTGTTTGTCTCAGCAGAGAGATTCCTAAGTATTTTATATTGTCTAGGGTGATTTTAAATGGAATTTCTATTTCTAATTATTGCTGCTGAGATGGATTGGAGATATATAGAAATGCTGATGACTTCTGCAGGTTTATTTTGTATCCTGCAACTTTGCTAAAGATATTGATTATTTCGACTAGCTTTTTTGTTGAATCTCTAGGATTCTTTAAGCAAACCATCATATCATCTGCAAAGAGAGATAACTTGGTCTCCTCATTGCCAGTTTTAATACCTTCAATTTCTTTTTCTTCTCTAATTGCTACAGCTAGTGTTTCCAGTACAATGTTAAATAATAGGGGTGATAATGGGCATCTTTGTTTCACTCCTGATCTTATTGGGAAGGCTTCTAGTTTATCCCCATTGCAGATGATGTTTGCTGATGGTTTCAGATATATACTATTTATTATTTTTAGGAAAGGCCCTTCTATTCCTATACTTTCTAGTGTTTTTAATAGGAATGGGTGTTGTATTTTATCAAAGGCTTTTTTCTGCATCTATTGAGATAATCATGTGGTTTTTGTCAGTTTGCTTGTTAATATGGTCATTATGTGGATGGTTTTCCTAATAACATGGTCCTTTTTACAGGTAGGGGATAGCAATAATGCCAGCATCCATTTGTTCTGAAGTTGCTTCTTGAGAAACAAGATACAAGGATCCCAGGAGCCATGAAGGTTATATGTCTGGTTTCAGTTTTCCTCTTGGTCTAATGAGAGGATAGTGATAGACTAGATAATTTCTGGGATTCCTTCTAGCTCTGATATCAACAGAGATACAGAATGTCAGAGTTAGAAGGGACCTCAGTAGCCATGTAGTTTCAGTGCATACTTGACCAGTCATCTCCACTTCTATTTTTCCAGCATTCCCCCATTCCATCCAGCTTTTGCTTGAAGACTTGCAATGCCTATTCATTGATTTCAAATCAATTTAAAATTTATACTTGGGCTTCATTTCCATTTTCTTGGAACATCACAGAGGAAGAATAGGGATTGGACCTATGAATGAATTGATATAAGCAGCTTCTTAATGAGAGTTCTCTTTACCAGTGCCAGAGTTTTAGAACGTGAAGTTTTGTTGTTGTTGAGTCATTTGAGTCATGTCTGATCCCATTTGGACTTTTCTTGGCATAGATATTAGAGCATTTTGCTCTTTCCTTCTCCAGCTCATTTTACAGAAGAGAAACTTAGGCAAAGAATAAGTGATATGCCCAAGGTCACACAGCTACTAAATATTTGGGACCATGTTTGAACTCAGGAAGATGAATATTTATTATTCCAAAGCCAGCACTTGGATGAATCATCAAATCAGAGTAGGAGACCCCTACAATCACATCTTCTTGATGTGGTAACATCATGGTTAACATGTTCAAGGATGTGCTGGTAAATGTTTAACAAGTAGGTCTCTGAAAAAAATGGATACATGATATGCCTTTAAACTTAATCTACACTTTTGCATTTTTGCTATCACTTTCTTAAGTCTAGACAATCAACAAAATAATAAATCAAATCTTCATTTGTAGCATTTGCCAACTTCTGAAGTGTAATGATCACAATGATGATTCAGCAATTGGACAGCCTCAGATGTGCTTTTTATCAATGCTACTGTTTTGTGTCCAGTCTGATCCAACAGGCATTTATGAAGCTCTCTCTATGAACATGGTCCTATGCTAGGTGCTAGGGACAAAAATAACAAATGAAAATCAGTCCCTGCCCCCAAGGAACTTACTTTGGACCTGGGGAGTCCACTGCATGTAAAGGGTTAAGAAAACACATGATAATGTGGCTAAGAAGAACATTAACCACTAAGGGAATCAGGAAAGGCTTTAGATAATACAATGGATAACTTCCTGGACTTGGCAGCAGCAAGACCAAGTTTCAAATATTATCTCAAATACTCACTAATTTTGTGATCTGAGAAAAGACTCTCAATGGCTTTCCCATCCCACTAGATGGACAAGCTGAGAAAAGTTGACTCCCTTGAGTCACCCAGTCAAAGTAAGACCTTTGGTAATGGCAGAGGGATCCTCTTCCCTCCTGTATGAATTTAAATATCAACTAGCTGTTAGTTCTACAAGTGGTACTTCCAGTATGGATCAGCACAAGTCCCTGAACCCTTCCAGGTCCAGGCTTCCCACTTCCCCTCCTCATCCCTCAATGTATTGTCCTTCTTGACCCAAATATGAATCCTATAAAACAAACAAACCAGGGGGCTTTACTGGTTTGGGGCACATCTTCCACTGGTCACTCCAGCAGACCCAAGTTCCATCCTCCCTGGCTGCCCGTCTTGTGCTATTCTAAATCTAGTAGTACTGCCCCCTGTTTGTGACAAAGCTGGCTCAAACTAAGCAGTAGGTGCTCTTTAAGACACTTTGTCCCTGTGGACCAGTCTCTTCTTCAGTAAAATAAAGGAGTGGGATTTGATAACTCTGTGGAGAGCTTAGAACTTGGTCAGATATTGAAGGTGCCAAAGTCATCCCCTGAATCCTGGGTCATCACTACTTCTCTTGACTTTTATCTAGCCAATGGACTTCAATGACTCTGAAAGAGAAAGTGAGGCTAAACATGACTTTGTGCAACTCTGCCTCCCTTAAATCCAATTCACCAACAAGCCAAGACATCACCCTGTGATGTCACTGGTCCTCTTCAAAACCAAATGATCGGCAACAACAAATCTATGATCTGATGACTAGGGCTCAAATTATGCTTCATAACTGATGTTTTTGGGTCCAGACCTGTGATTTCCTCGGTGTATAGAATTCCTGGTATTGGAAACCCCATCTACTGATAGAAGGTCCATTAGCAAGTTCTCTGCAATTAAAACAACAAATGATAATAATAACAACATTAAATAGCATCTTAAGGTCACGAAGTGCTTTATGTGCATTCTCTCACTGAAGTCTCATAACCTTATGAGTAAGGTAGCTAATATAGCTTTATTTTACAGATGAGGAGACCAAGGGTGAGTAGAAGGAAGTGAATTATACTCTGAAACTTTAAAAAAACAAAATTTTCACAAATTTGAAGTAAAACAAAATTTGACTTGTAGAAGCTTTACATCTTTCCCTTTTCCATCATAGCTTGTCCTTCAGATACCAGGTTCTCTTTTACTAGGCATCCATATCATCATGGAATTTAAGCTGGAAGGGTCTTGAGGGATTATCTTTTTTGTATTTTTTAAACTTTTATTTTTTCAATTACATGTAGAAACTATTTTTTACCAATTATTATCTTACATTTTTCAAATTATTTTCTCTCCCTCTCTCCCTCCCCTTTGTCCTCCTAAGATGGTAAATAGTCTGATAAAGGTTATACCAGTGCTGACAGGCACTACATATTTCCATATTTTTCATGCTATGAAGGAAGAAATATCTCAGATAAGAGAAAAATCTCATGAAGAAAATAAAGTGAAAAATTGAATGCTTTGATGAGCAATCAAACTCCAAGAATTCCTTCTTTGACTATGCATGCATGGTATTTTTCATCATGAGCCTCTAGGGGTTATCCTGGAACCTTACTTTACTGGTAATCGTTTAGTCTTTTACAGTTAATCATCATACAATATTTCTGTTACTACATACACTGTTCTGGCTGTGTTCACTTCACTTTGCATCCGTTCATACATGTCTTTCAAGATTTTCTGAATAATTCTGTTTGCTATTTGTTATGGCACAACAGTATTCCACTACAACCATATACCACAACTTGTTCAGCCATTCTCCGAGGATGGACAGTCAGTTTAAAGGATTATCTATTCAGGTTCCCTCATTTTACAAATGAGGAAAATGAGCCCCAGAGAAAAGACTTGCTTAAGGTAATATGGGCTGTAAACTACAGAATCAAAACTCAAACTCAAGTCCTCTGATTCTAAAGCAGAGCTCTTTCCACTACAGCATACCATCATGATACCACTCTTCTCCTCCTCCCATATGTTAGTTACCAGGGATTAAAGTTTAGTTCCAATTTCCTTTCCCACCTCTCTGTCTAAAACTTGTAGAAATACCCTCATCACATAGCCTTGAGGTATCCCTTAACTCCTGGGTTCCCAACTTCTGTGAGGGCTACTTGGGCAACAAAGTATCACAGGAGAGTGCTTGAGTCAGCTCACATCATCCCCCAAGAGCCTGTTGTTAAATTTTCAATGTAATCATTTCCAACTCTGAAACTATCAACTACTGTAAATTGGGGCTTGATTTATTGTTTTGCTTATTATGTAGACTTAAAGTGATGAAGAAAATGCCAGCAATGCACATTAAACTTAAAAATGGGCTCTGTATACTTTTTTCCTCCCCCTGGAGAGCTGTTTGTTAAACATTTACCATTATGCCACTAAATACGTGGATCTGTTATTTAGCTTCCTCTTACCTATGTTGTTACTGTACCAAGTAGATTTCAAATAAGGAGAGATGTGTCCAAGTCTAATTTGGGGGAAGGGAAGGATGGGGAGAAGAGGATGTGGATTCTAAGTAGATTAGAAGGGGATAAGAAATAACTTATTATTGTTCTTCCTTTCCCCATCTTGTAAGTCTTAGTGTCAGTCTGTGGAAATAGCACTTGTTACTGAGCCACAGGAGACCTGAGTTCATATCATGGCATTGACTGTTAGTATCTCTATGAATGGGCAAATCACTTGGCTTCACTTGGCCTCAGTCTTTCATCTATATAATAAAGGACTGTGACAGAGGCTGGCACATAAGAAAAGTGCCAGGCTGAAGAGTGTGTGGAACTGATCATCTCGACAGGGGAGGGGCCCCAGGAGATTGGAATCTTGAGGAGGGGAAGACTCTGGCTGGTAGAGAAGTTGCTCTCTCAATCGGGAGAAGCCGAAGAGAGAAATTTGAAAAAGACTTTCTCCTGAGGATTACTCAATTTTTTCTGTCTGTGTCTGGAAATCTTCCCCCACCCCCAACATTTCCCAGTTGAAAAGACTATTGAAGAGGAGACCTGAGAAAGACATTTAAAATCTCTGTCCAACCAATTCAGCTCCTGTAGCCCTGGGTCTGAACTGTGGCCAAGGGTCCAAACACAGGGTGAGTCAACCTGACTTTCTCTCAGGGGGCTCAGGCTGCCAAAGCTGGAGTTCCCCCAGATTCAAGGAGGGAAGAAAAGGGTTTTAGATAGAGATAGGGACCCCCTTTTCCCATCTTCCTTTCCCATTCTTCCCCTGCCAGGTTTTCCTTTGTATTATCCTGATTGAGTTAAATTGACATTAAAATACTTATCTTTTCCCCAAGCTGTGTGTGAGTGGGGAGACCCTTTGGTCTTGAGTAGTAGGGAGGGGGGACAAGAGGGACAAGAGTGAACCTGGGAGATCAGCCTTAACTAAGGAGGGAAGGCAAAAGAGGGAAAATCTTCAAACCCCCTCTCCTCTCTCTGAGCCAACCTAAAACATCAGCTGTCTCCCCTGAACCCCACTTTGAGAAGAAAGGTCTCCACTCTTTCCCCCTCTCCATACTGAAAGACTGAACCCCTCAGTTACAAACAAACAACCCCTCAAATACAGGATCTAGACTAGCTAGCAAGTGAGATGTCCTTTTATTCTAAAGGTGAGCTACATAGCCTTAAAAATCTAATCTAGCATCCTATAGTATACATTCAATAATTCAACAGAGAATTCCTTTTTTTGGGGTGGAGAATAAGTCCCAGGCAATGAAGCTCAGTGACTGGAAGGCAAGCATTGGAACAAGGAAGATCTAAATTCAAGTCTTCCTTCTCAGAGGGGGTTTTAACCTGATTCCTCCAACCCCAGTTCTAGCATTCTTTCCATGCTGCCTAATTGCATTATTTGGGAACTTTCCTTTTTAGTTCCCACTTGATGGGAGGTCCAAGTCACCCTCTGTCTCCAGTCACCCCAGATCACCCCAGACCCCAGCACTCATCTGTGACCCACTTGGCTCTGGTGACTAAGAGATCCCTGTTTGTCATTACCAATGGACTGTATCCAAAGTGAGTCGCTCTGTCCTCACAGGCATGGACAGAGCTGGTTTAGAAAGGATGACTAATCACTCCATTCAATTTCCTTCCCATCTCTTGGTTGGCTCTTGGCACTGACTAGACAGGCAAAAGGCTGTTTTCATCAGTCCTGTGAGGAGAAAGCTGCCTAAAGACTTCCAGATTGAAAGCACAAAAACCTCTGTTTTATTGGTGGGTGAGATGTGGGCAGGTAAGAAAATGGTAGCTAATTAATCAATAAGCATGTATTAATCACCTACTTACTATGTCCCAAGCACTGAAGATACCAGGACAGAAATGAAATGGTCCCTGTTCTCAAGAAGCTTGAGGGGGGAAATAGACCCATGAAGCAAAGTACATATATATATATATATATATATATATGTATATATATATATATATTAAATTTTATTTATATACCTATATACATATATATATAACAGAAGCCTGTTTTAATATGGAGGATGCCACTTTCTGCATTTAAGGTTGTCTCATGACAACCTTATATATATCATGACCTACGAAGCAAATTATATATATATATATATATACATATATGTATATGTACATACACAGTATAAATGAAAGGTAATGCATGCAGGAGGAGGAATAGGCATGTTTCTCTGGCATAGGTGATGCAATGGATAGAGTGATAGATCTGGAATCAGGAAGACCTGCGATAAAACCCTTCCTCAGACACTTGATAACTGTGTGACCCTAGAAAAGTCACATAACCCCTCTCTCCCTCCATTCTCTCATCTATAAAGTGAGGATGATAATGGTACCTATCTCACAAGGTTGTTATAAGGGTAAAATAATACTTATAAAGCACTTGGGAAATCATAATACATTATATAAATACTAATTATTATTATTATCATTGTTGTTATTTGGAGGTATAGGAATAGCTTCATGTAGAAAGTAGAGCCCAAGCTAAGCTTTGAAGAAAATGACAGATTCTCAGAAGTAAAGATGAGGAAGAAATGCATTCAAAATATGGACAAGAGCTTGCAGAAAGGCAGTGATGGGAAATAAAGTGCCATGTGGGAGGAACAGCAAAACAACCAGTATGGCCAGATTACAAAAGTGCATAAAGGGATTTAATGGCTAATTAGAATATAAAGGCAAGTTGATACTAGATGATGAAAGGCTTTAAGTGCCAGCTAAGAAGGATTTCTATCTGGCCCTAGAGACATTAGGAATCATTGGAGTTTATTGAGTATGGGGAGTGATATGGTTAGATCTGGTCCTATAGAGGCTGAAATGCTAGGTGTGAGGATAGTGTCCAGGAGCTGTCTGTCCCCTTGGGCAGTTTGCTTTTGGCCAACTCTACCACCATTGCCAACAGATCAAGAAGGGGAAACCTTTTCTAGACCATGACTTTGGGGCCACCCCTTACGCCTTCTGCACTAATCCTTTCTAGGAAGTCATCTTATCATCACATAGCTATTTAGAATCCAAAATCTTCAAATCCTTTACTACTGAAAAAAGAGTTATGATTTCTTTGCTAAGTATTTCCTCTGTGTATAGCAATAACTCATATTTATTTATAGAGTGAGCATTTTAAAGCTCAGAAAGCCTGTAATAGAAATGGTCTCATTTTATTTTGGTGTCAACCCTTCAAAGTAGGTGCTATTATTAGCCCTATTTTACATGTAAGGAAGCTGAGGCTTAGAGAGATTAAGTGCCTTGCCCAGACAGCTAGGGAATGTCTGAGACTGGACTTGAACTCAGGTCTTCTTGATTCCAGGCTTGGTGCTTTATCCATTGAGGCACTAGATGCATCTCTTGAAAGTAGAGCCTGTCCTATTATTTTGTACTCTTCTCTTTAGCCCTTGGGACTGGCACATAGTAGGCATGCAATTAATGCTTGGTGAATAGCATTGAATTGATATTATTCTTACATGTGTACATATTGTAATCTTCACCATCCATCAATAGGATACAAGCTCATTGAGGTCAAGGATCAATGTAATTTTTCAAATATATATGCCAACATGTTGAGGCAATTGTGGCATAAGAGGGGTAGAGAGCTGGCATCAAAGCCAAACGTGATGCAGATTCAAGTTCTGCCTTTACTAGTCACTTAACTCTATTTGCCTCAGTTTTCTTATCTGTAAAATGAACTGGAGACAGAAATGGCAAAACATGCTCATATCTTTTCCCAAAAAAATCCAAATGGGATCAAAGAGTCAGACACAACTGAAATGACTCAACAACAATAAAACTCGTTCTAAGTATGTTGAACTCATTTCAAAACCCTGACCTTTGATAGCAGACTGTTTCCTTAACAAGTGGTACCCATATCAATTAAATCACAGATCCAATCCCTACTCTAGTATCTACAGTTCCTAGAAGGCACTTAATAAGGATTTATCTTGGGTGTAGGGGGAATGCTTCATAGATTTATTAATTGCTGTTGAATTGTTCCTAAAATAATAAATAGGGGGCTAGTAAATATTTATTGAATTAAATTTCATTACTCCCATGTGTTAAGTGAACAAATACAAATTCAACAATGTTGTGAAGGGCAGGATCAAAAGGAAAAATCCTGTATAAGTCTGGACTAATAAATGACTCAGTTCTTGAGCAATGAGCCAAGTCAATTGTTCTTTCTACTGCCTTCTGTTACTTCAATAACAATATAAAAAGAAAACAGAATTGGCATCCTCAGGGACCCAAGAATTCAAGGTCTCACTCATGAGAAGAAATGCCATCAACCAGCATTTTTATTCTTTGCCATGGAAAGAAGAGTGATGGTGAGAAGAGGAATGATGTGGTGGTGCCTTTCGTAACCTTTAACAAAATAGAAGGAAATCTTATTTATCTGACATCTCCACAGAAAAACATATCATAATGTTCCAAGTCCTTTTATCTCTGATAAGCTCAAGGTGGAAAGAAAGTAATGGCTCCACCTCTGAGATAGATAAGAAGCCTAAAAGCTCTTGATTAAATTTCTTAGGTGAGGCCAACACAAGTGCCTTAGATACAGTGAGAGTCCTTCCTCTAGGAATGTCGGGAACAGAAAAGAAGCATGACCTCAAGATCTGAAAAGGGGACAGTCATATATCGATCTTAGGAGCTGACTTTCCTTTCTCACTTAATGTTATTGGAGCTTCCATAAAATGGGAATACACCAACTCCCAAAGAAAAGTCTTATTAAAGAGGAGTTCTCATTCACTAACCATCTCTGCCTTTTATCTTCTCTGCTTTGCTAGAAAAGAAATTGAGCCATTAAGGGTTCTTGTGATTAGTTCCAAAGTCATTGGCCAAGTCGTTGTTTGAGCAGAGAGTATGGCTTCATCAGGAGACCCTAGCTTTGTATCACTTTCTGAGAACCTTCTTAATCTTCATATTGGTTCTAGCATCAAGATATATGATACTTGTCAAGCCTCTGCCCCCTGGGAAAGAATGATCATTTAAAGACAGAGGCTAAAATCAATAATCTCAGTAAGGAGGGGAGAAGAATCCCAGGCTCTAAAAACATCAGTTTTTTTAACTCCTGCTTAAATCCCAAGCAAAGAGCAGCTAGAGAAATCAGAGCATAGGAGTCAGTGCCTTTCCAGTGGGGATTGTTCTCATCTTGATTTTCCTCTTCATCTCTATATTACTAGATCTTGTAGCAGTCTTCAGTTCCCTTGGTCTTTCAAACTGAAGAGTAGGAAGATCAGATCCTCTGAGATCTACAGATTTAGTGAAAAGAGGAACTTGAGGAAATAATAATTTCCTAAAGGAATCTACTCCAATGGTTTGTTAGTTTATCTGGGGCAGTGGAGGTTGAGAGGGATGTTTCCCTGAGAAGAATAAATATATCCTTTGGAAGGACCCAGGAAGCTTTGTAAATAGATTTCCAGAATTGTACAAAACCCAATTTTTTATTATAAAATATGGGTTTTATTTAATTGAATTGTATATTGGTCTTTTGCCAGCCACTTATTTGCCCATCACCGTCACCTCCTTTCCCCCCATTACCCTCTTCATTGTCATTTCCTCCATAGAAATTATAGGCATGTGGTCTGAGAAATCATTGGGAGTGGATACTTGATCTAGTCTTAGGTGCATCAAAATCCAAGGGAGTATGGAGGTTCAAGTTAAGGTGGTCTGTACCAGGTTAGAAGCTAGAAGATCTCATTTTTGACTGCTTGTCTGAGTCCACCTATCTCCCCCCAAAACTTCAACCTTTGACTGTACTAATGTGTCCTAGAGGTCATGAGATGACTGTTCTAGAACCCATCTAATTCAGTCACATTGGGAAGGCTGTACTTCAAACACCTCTGCCAGGGAGCTAAGAGAACATGGGCATCTTCTTAGCATAGAGGGCTTGGATCCACCAATCAGAAGATTATTGTTACTATTATTGATTATTATTAAAAGCAATATTATTGAAGAAACTGGGAACATTTAACCCAGAGAAGATCAGACATGGAGGAAGACTAGGCAGACCTGAGACCTGTCTTTAGATCTTCAAAAGGCTATCTTGTCCAAAAGGTTTACCTCTTGTTCTTCGTGTCCACAAAGGGCAGGATCAGGAGACATTGGTGGAAGTTCATAGCTCAACTGTAAATTGAACAATTAGGGTGATACCAAAATAGAAGAGATGGCCTGAGGAAATAAGTTCTCCTCTCAGTAGGACCACTGAGTAAAGAGAATGAAGATGTTGTGGGAGAGAGACTTGCTCGGGTACAAGTTGGACAAGAAAGCCTCTGAGAAAACCCTTACAACTCTTTCATCTCTCTCAGCCACCATATGCAATCTGATGCCAAGTTTTGTCAAACCTAATGGCCACAGTATCTTTCACATCTGACTTCTCTATTCACACACCTTTGATTATAGATCAGAGTTTCATTGCTTCTTACCCAAACTATTCCATTAGGTTCTTCCTGGGTCTTTCTTTCTTCAAGTCTCTTTTCTTTCCAATTCTCCGTAATATAAATGAATGGATGGATAAAATAAGAAAGGATGACCTGAAGGTTGCAAGGCTGAGTAATGGGAAAAAATGGTTATGGCTGTCCCCATTAGTAAAAGGAGGACTTGTATCCAAAAAACTATACTTCCTTGGAGTATTAAAATCATTATAAAATAATTTTACTGATGCCATGCCATCCAGTAGTTAACAACAACAATGTAAATATTCTCAGTTTTATAGTGGGAGAAACTGAGGTCTCGAGACATATATAATATGAACCTAGATTAAAATCTGAAAGCAAATTCAGGGGCAGTCTAGTCCAATGCCCTCTTGTCACCAATAAGGAAACTGAAACTCATATTGGTTAAATCACTTGCCTATCAAACAAGTACTAAGATGTAAACCTGGGATTTTAATTTAGGTTTTCTGATTCCAAATTCAGCATTCTTTCCACTATACCATTCCAATCTTAGATTTTTAGAGCAAGAGGGAACCAGAGCATGTCTGGTTCAATCTATCACTCTTCTATTTATATTACAGCTAAGAAAACTGAGATCCGGAAAACAGTAGTTTGTTCAGTGGTTCCATAGCTAGTAAATATCAGAGCTAGCCTTCAGCCCAGATCACTTCTTTCCATTATACCATACTACCACTTAGACAAGGAAATACTGACATCTTGACTACAGTTCTTAATAGCTGCTCACTTGACCACTTTGGGGCTCATAAATCATGAGCCTGAAATAAGCAAAAACTGGCTAGACAAACAGAATGGCTTATTGGTGTCTAGACTGACAAATAGCCAACAGACCTTGGACAGGTTACTAAGTGCTCAGTGCCTCCATCTCTCTGCCTAGAAAATGGCAGAGGGGTGATGGGAAAGCCTGTATTATAAAGTATCAGGAGACACTGGCCTGTCACCACTGGCGACAGTCAAACAAGATGCCATATATTTGCTTCCAGCACATTTTTCCCAAACACACACACAAAAATGAGAAACAAGCATTGGCTAACTTGATCTGGTCTTTCAAGAAGGTTGACAGGAATGGAGGAACTCGAGCAATGTCAGAGGAAATCACTGTGTTGTAAGTGTGATGTCTTGCTTGGAAGTGTCATTTTTTGAAAGCCAAACTCAAATTAAATCAAGACTGAAAAGGTTAATTAATGAACTCTTATTAAGTCTTTGCAACCTCCTTATTTTGATGGCATTCAGAGGAAAGGTCAGAATTCAGGTTCCCATACACAAAACCCAGAAAGGTCTTTACTAAATATCAAAACACCCTAGATCACTGACTAGCATTGCTCCAAGCTCTCCTCTGTTACACAGAGGGGATTTTGGCTTGGAATCTATAATGCATTAACTCCAGAGAAAGTACAATTTCATTGCAGCCCGACGTTAAGGGCTACACCAATTTTTCTATTTACAGCTAACATGGAACAGCCCACAGAAAAAGGGAGACAAAGATCAATAACCAGGAATAAGCTCTCATAGACAATAATTCCATAAGAACTTAGTTATCTGACACTTTTATCAGTGGGGAAACTCTCAGGACAGACACTTCTGTCCCCAGAACAATTCTTTAATCTGATAACTAGTCATAACCCTGGAGCCAAAGCATCAGGGCCAAGTCAAAAAAAGAAGCCAAATCAGGCTGGGGTAGGTTTCCCAATCTTGCCAGATATCAACAAATCTGTTATTCTCCTAGTATTACAGCCAACAAGAGTGATTTTTACATGTATTTTTGTCTTTATCTTAGAAGGCAGAATTGAAGTTTGAAAACATGATGATGATGATAATGATGATGATGATGATGATGATGATGATGATGATGATAATTGACATCTGTTTAAGGTTGGAAAAGTGCTTTTCATATATTTTCACATTCACTCCTATGAGGAAACTTAAAAACAAGGAAAATTAAGTACTTTGCAAAGCTTTGGTCACGTAATAACCCTGATTCCCAAATCAAGTTGTTTCCATAATGTAGTTTCATTCATTCAGTAAATAACAGCCCTTATTTAAATATTTCTATAAGGTTTGCAAAGCTCATTATATACATTCATTTGACTTGTGACAATTCTGTAAGATAATAATTAATAATAGATAAGATAATAATAAGATAATAAGCAGGTATTATAGTACCCATTTTACAGATGAAACTCTGATAGGTTGATGAACTTGAATATAGTCATATATATATATATATATATATATATATATATATATATATAGCTAATTAAGTGAGAAAGGGTTCAAAACCCAAGTCTTCTTGATCTAGGATTATAATCATTATACATACTGGTACAAATACTTATTGAGTGCCTACTATTTGCAAGACATTAGGTCAAGTGCTATATTTTGATTCCATTTGATCCTGATGCAAAATTTGGGTAGTGTGCTAAAACTGAATGGAGATAGCTGTGGGACTCTGGGCAAGTCACTTAACCCTCACTGCCTAGCCCTTACTACTCTTCTGCCTCGAAAATGATATTTGGTATAGATTGTAAGAGAGAACTAAGGTTTTAAAAAACTGAATGAAGAGGGATCCAAGTCAAAAAAAGGGAAAAAAAAAGAGTATCGCATCAATAAAACATTTTAAAGCTACAAATAAGACAGAAAAAAAGTTTAGAAGAAATTTTATTATCATATTAATTGTATGTTCATTTTTAAAGTATAGTAATATAACCATGGAAAAATATTCTAAATAATTTTTAATTAACAAATATTTTAAATGTAGTAATAGTTCAAAGTTTCATACAGCATGTTTTTCCTTTTCTTCTCTGTATATTGAAATGTTGGCATTTGTTAAATTCATAGTGCAGTTCCCCCTCTATGACTACTCATCCAACATGCCCTCAGACTCATAAATTGGGCAAAGAGGAAGTTGATTATTGCATCTCTTGTAGTCCTAAGAGTGATGCTGAGAGGTGGTGCTTCTAGTATTGTTGCTCACAAGCCCCCATCAGTGTGCTCACCACTGGTTATCAGCTAGTAGTCTTAGGTAGCTTTTAGCAAAGGTTGATGCATACTGTTGCCCCCAAAGTTTAGATATTTTCTTAGGCATACACACAAACTACAAAATGGGGCTATAGTGAGGCATACATATATAGAACACATGTGGCAAAAAGGCAAACTCACAAGTCCTGATTACTAAGAGTCCTTTCCCAAGCCCAGAGTTATCTTTCTTCTTAAGGGGAAGGGATAATATTCTTTGAAGCCATTCCTTCCCTTGGATTACTGTCTTTCTGCCTCCATTTTTTACTCTCTTTGGCCTCTGTGTGTTCCCTGAATGCATTATTTACTACAGTCTCTACACTCTCTTCAATGATATAGTAAATGGTGAGGAAGTAGGGAAAGAAGAGAAGAGGGAAAGAAATTCCTTCCTCCTTTAAACCCTTCCTACCCTCTCTAAAGCCCTCTAAAAAAACCTGTAGGAATAGTCTAATATTTGGCTAAACAACTATTGACATTTTCCCCACTATTAAAAACCCTCAGGGGCATGATTATCTTGTTTGGTTAACCAATATTATTTCCCTCTTGACCCAGTTAAAGAGGATTAAGTAAGGGATTAGAGTATGCTGACCATCTTTTTTTTAACACTATTTTAACATGTAAAATGTTGATTGATTGATTGATGGGTATCAAATCTTTCCCTTAAATAAAAAACATTTTTTTCAAAGAAAAATTTTAATAGGAAGGAATGTAGATTAGAATTCCTCTTAACCAAGGCTTAATTTGGAAGTGCTTAATTTCAACCCTGAATCATAAGGTCAAAGAACATAGAGAGGGGAAATACAATTGACATTATATGATGCTTTAAAATTGGAAGTTCATTTTTATCTCAGAATCACAGAGTAAAAACTAGAAGGAAACACAGAGGCCAGGTGGCCCAACTAATTCATTTTACAGATGAGAAAACTGAAGTTCAAAAGATTAAGGACCATGATGGAAATCATACCATTAGTAATTACCAGAAGAGGGATTTGACTCTATACCACAACTAGTGTTTTTTCACCTATACCACATTATTTCCCATATGAATCTCCACACAGCCCTCTTTGGCCCATTTTACATATGAAGAAACTGAGGCTCAGAGATATTAATTGAATTGTCCAAGTTCAAAAGGGATACTAAATATCAGAATTCAAATTATATATTGGAGAGTACCATATAACAGGCTTCAAAGAGGAACCATTGGCCTGAGCTAATCTGTGCCCAGACCAAGAACAAAAAAAAAATGGGTGAACCATTTCTATAGAATATCTCTTCGTAACCTGGTCAGAGTAACCCCAGATTATAAGCATTCTTAATATCCAGCTGTTGTTTGTCATGACCATTGGCAGAAAAGCCCTCCAGGAGACTAGCCCAGAATCTCACCTCTACATTGGGGCTTGACATTTCCACAGTCACATCCATCTTATAAGCTGGCTCTTTGCTTCCCTTCCTGAGGTCCAGCATGGCCTCTTGAGAGTCTTTCACTTTGGAGCAGCCTCAGACAGGGCTGATGCCAGCTCTGATCTGGGCAAGAATTCCTGATGAGGCAGCCATTTAGTGTTTTCAATTTTCTAAATGTACCTCCTTCCAAAGGTAAGAGTAGGATGAGAAGAAGCAAAAGGACTTTCTCTACCTCAAATGGACAGCACAGTGTGTCCTCGTTGTTACTTGTTTAGTAAAGGTTTCATTAAAAGCAACACCACCACAGAACATTAATACAACCAAATAAGCATGTGATTTCTTTTTTTTTATTTGAGGGCAGGGGATGGGAATAGGATGGTCCAGATCTAGTAAAAAAAAACACTTTTATCATTGCAAATTGTCAAGTTCTCTTTACCATACATTATAATTTAAAATATATATTTATAAATTTATATTTACAAATTTACTTATAAATATGTTTATATTTATATATCTATTTCTAAATATATTTGTAATTATAATTTTATTCACAATTTTAAATTTAATATATTATAATATTAGGAAATTACCTCTATTTACCTTTAAATGAATTAATTTCAATACATAAACTATTACAACTTTTCAGTCTTTTTCTCAGATTCCAGCAGGATTCTTGATCATTTATTCATTCTTATCCATTTTTCTTTCAGTTTTGAATTTTTTCCCCTGAATTATTTTACAAAGCTTTTCCTGGATTTCTTTGTAAATGTATCAGTCCTAATCATGCCTTTGTCATTAACAATCAATTAAACAAACCATATATTAAATGCCTAGCATGTGCCGAGCACTGTGCTAAATACTGGAGGGACAAATGCAAGGAACAAAACAATCCCTACTCCAAAGTAGGTTGTGTACTAATAGGAGAGACAAGCACATATCTAACTAGCACCCCTTCTGAACTCCTTCCCCAACTTGTCTTCAGACTCAAAGGGAAAGCCCCTCAATTTGGGAGATTCCAGGGGTAACCTCTGGGACCCCAGTTCTAAAAGTTTAAACTCACCAGTCTCCCACCCCTACCGGTAGAGTTCTCATTAACAGTCAGCCAGGAGACAATTAGTTCTTAGTAAAGGTATTTGCTACAATTATTTAGTAAGAACAGTGGCTACCTGTCTCCCCCCAAATCTGGGAGGGAGGTGAATAGTCACCCACAAATACGCAGCATCTATTTAAGGGCAGTCTGAGTTATGGGGCTGTCCCCTAAGCTCAGAACATTCTCTTGGCTTGGCCTCTGCAGGGCTATTTCTCTCAACTTCTACCAGCAACAGGACCCAAGAGATTCTGAATCATTTATAATTGCAGAACTCCCAGCCCTGGAATGAGCACAATTAAGGGAGATTTCAGATGGGTTGTAAATCTAGCTCTTGTCTGTAGGGCAGCAGAAAAGAAGACAGCAAAGAAAAGCCTTAATCCTCTATCATAAATTCCTCTGTGCCGACAGACCAACACTGAATCGACAAAGGTTCCTTAAAAAAAACACTGGATGCAGCAAACTCTGGATGAATGTCTGCCTTCTTAGGATTGAATTGTTGGTTGGGGGGACCAACCAAGGATGGAGAAGTGGTGTCCCCTCCTTAGTTATAGGCTTATTTGAGACAAGAAAAAAGTCTCTGCCTCGATGAGGCAGAACCAATCTGCTTCAACTCATAGGAACTAATGATCTGAAAGTGAGAAATGTGGAACCATGTTCCCCACTGGACCCATTGGACCACTCAGTCAAGAAACATTTATTAAGTACCTATCCTGAGTAGGAACTGACTGACTCTAGACCACAATAAGCAGAAATGAGGTTAGAGAAAGGAACCTTAGCAAGAACTGATCAATGAGTATTCTATGGACCTGGAATGGGACCTGAAGAGTCATCTCATTCAACTCCCTGATTTACAGATGAAGAAACTGAAGCCTAGAAATGTTAAGAGGCCTTTCCCAAAGTCATACAGAGAGCAAAAACTGGCACTAAACCTGGAACCCGAGTCCCTTGACTCAAAATAAAATATTCTTTCTATAACATTATGTGGCATTCTTATTCCTGCTCCAGCACTGAACTCTAGGAATGAAGTTCCTGATCATGGAATAGGCATCTGGAATGAATGCATATTGTAGGAATATTATTGTACTAAAAATAATTTCCAGAAGATCACCTTTCACTTGTCTCCCCTCTAGGACTAATCTATCCTCTGCAAGGTTTCCTAAAGCATGGATGTGGCCATATCACTCCCCCCAACTCAAGAAGCGCCTGGGGCTCCTCTTGACCTCTAGAATAAAATGGAAACTGCCATTCGGCATGTAGCATTCTTAATAACCTAGCTTCAACCTATCTTTCCAGGGCGATTCCAGTGATACTCACCTTTACCCACTAGACCCTTCAGCCAAACTGGACATATACTTGATATTCCCTCTACAAAGAATTCTGTCTCCTCTGTACCTTTGCAAGGCTGTATTCCCATGCCTAAAATGTTCTCTTTCCTCTCCTCAGCCTCCTAGAATGCCTTGATTTCTTCAAGTCTCAGTTTAGGGATCACCTCCTACTAAAGGCTCTCCATCATTTCCCCACTTTTATTGCTTCACTCACTCCCACTCCCCAATGAGTATAATCCCAGAAAGTTCACACATTGAGATTGAATCAATCAATCAAGAGTAAACTAGGTTTGCCTAAATCTTTAGTCATTTTGAAAGGATTACAGGACTTTGGGGTCATTGGATGAAAGCAAATGATTCCACTAAGGAATATCTTGTGATTCATTGAAAGAATTGGTCTCATCTCTGGGTCTATAAAGGACAAAGGAAATCAACTGAGAATCACCTATTCCAGAAGGAGACCAGTTAAGAGGTGGCAGAATCCATTGGTGAGGAGTTTGAGAGAAAATTGCCCTTGGGTGGGGGTGAGAAGATGAGTTTTTCTCTTCACTCTGCCACTGACCTGATGGCAATCAAGGACAAAAGGACTGAATGTTTACCAAAGCCCAAATCCCTGCCTTTGGAGCAACAGTGACTCATAGTAGCATTACCTCTGGGAACAGAGAAACACACTGGGAACAAATTAGACATATTGAAGACAGGAACCCAGGTGGATGGAATAACCCTTCATTGACTCTAAAAAGAAACCACTCAACTAAATCACCTTCTCCAATCTTCCTTAAAGCTTCAAACCCTTAGAGGTAACAGTCACTTGGATCCAATGGAAACTTTCATATTTCCTCCATAATCATAGTGAGTCCCATTCTGGAGGACCCCAAGGACTCATCATCCCTGGCTTTCAATTTGAATCTCCTGAACTCTCTGCAGTTCAGATTGATGATCATGGACCTGGAAACACAGCCATCCTGTCTGTAGTGGGAAGAGGAAAAAGTCCTATTCATCTCTTAGATCCCAATACTGTCTGTCTCTAGAAGATTCTCATTCCTTTACTAGTCATAGGAGTGTACAGAATTCACGGCTTCCCATTCCCATAAAATTGAAATCATCATTAACAAAACAATTCAATTTAACTCAGTTCAATAAATCACCTGTTTCCGAAGCTAGCATAGTGCTGATTGGAAAAACAAACAGTTCCTGCCTTCAAAGAACTTATATTCTTGTGGAGGGAATTATTAGCTGCCTAACCGTATCTATTCATCTCTCCTCTGCTCCTTATTCACTCAGCCAGTCTAAAGTTCAGGCCCTCGGTGTCTAGAAAAATAGTCTCCAAATGGTTTTCCAAACTCCAGTCCCTTCTTTCTCCAATTATCTGTACATCTGCTTAAAGCACTTCTCTGTTCAATCAGCATCTATGTGCCAGGGGGTCATCTAGGTGCTAGTGATAATGAAAAATGTGAACAAAGAAGAAACAATCTGTCCTTTCAAGAAGCCTGCTTTCCATTAGGGGAAGACAAGAGGCATATGATAATAAATATAAGGTAGTTTGGAAGGAAAGGCACTGTTAGTTGAGGGGATAAGGAAAGAATTCATGCTAGAAGTGGTGCTTGGACTGCATCTTAAAGAAAGAGAGGAATCCTATAAAAATAAGGTGCAGATGTGGGGGGGGCAGCACATTGCAAAAGCAAGAAATGGGGATGGATTGTAGTCTATGAGGAACAAAAAGAAGTCCAGTTTGGCTGGTTAGAGAACTAACAAGCTAGGTGGTGAAGTAGATAGAAACCTGGGTCTGGAATCAGGAAAACTCATCTTCATGAGTTCAAATCCAGCCTCAGACAACTATTAGCTATGTGAACTTGGGCAAGTCACTTAATTCTGTTTGCCTCAGTTCCTCATCTGTAAAATGAGATGAAAAATGAAATGGCAAACTACTCCAGTATCTTCACCAAGAAAATTCCAGTTGGGTCACAAAGAGTCAGATATAACTGAACAATGACATATTATAAAATTGGAATGAATGAACTATAATGAACACAGGCACTCTGTGGTCATTTCTTGAACCTCCAGTTGGAAATATCCAACAAATAGGTAATTGGTGATTCTGCACTGGAGTTCAGAAGAGAGATTATAAGGATGTATCAAATGCTCTCCCTCCTATCCTCTTCATAGTATCCCAAGCTGCATGTTATCTCTTTCATAAGGACTCTCTTAATTCTCCCAGTCATAAATGCCTTCTCCCCCACCCGCTCCCACAGAGGAAGCAAGGGGAAAGACTGCAGGCTGATGTCCAGCTGGTTAATCATCAGTTCTCATTTCCACTGGCCAACCCAGGACATAATTTCATTAGGAGAAGCAGACCTAGCTTTAATTGAATAATGATATCAGAAGCCTGCTCATCGACCCAGCCTCTTCAAGCCCCTCATTCCCCTAGCAGAGACATCTGCTAAATTTTGGCCTGAGAGTCAAAATTGCATCAGTCCTCAGTAGCAATGAAGTTATTCCCTGACCACAGTCTGTTGGATGGAATTGTGCTTACTCACTCTATTTTTCCCTGACTGAGAACATGGACTGATTATAATTAGTACACTCAATGGATACACATCAGATTTCAAAGTCTTTAATTATCTGCAGTAAAAATATTCCATTTTTGCAACAAGATGCACAATGAGTCTCCTCTGACCTAACATACACATTCAACTTCTTAAGTCAGTGCAATTTGCATGAAGAAGGGCAGCCAAAATTCATGCTCCTTTTAGAGTTAAAGATCATAGGCATAAGTACCTTCGGTTGTCATTGCCTTATTAGATATGGCTTAGCAAGGTGTTCAATATGTCGGTCTCTGTTTCTTAGAGGACAGATGTGAAGAGCAAAGATTACTAGCCAGCTGTTGGCCACTCTATATGAAAGAAGAAAGAGTTAATTCTTGACCACTTCAACTTAAACTGTGCATGATGGTAATTAATCAATAGTATATTGAAATGGAGGAGCCATTCCTACTGATTTTTACTACCTTTGTTTAAATTGCAACTTGAACTGCAAACAAATACTTGAAAATCCACCTATGTAAGCTATTTCAGTACCCAGAGAGTAGAAGAGAAAATTGAAATTACTGTGCTATGAAGTGATAATTCCCAGAAAGACAGATGGATTTTTTTTCTTGTGACTATGAGTAGTACAGATAAATATTTAAGGGATCACCAAGACAAGATGGCTCATGGGGGATTCTGGGGTTAAGAGAAAAAGTGGGTATATCCCCTTCCTTCCTCTAACTGGCCTATGATAAAGAGACTAAGTCTTCATACTGTGCAGAGATTGGCAACCATATTTTCATGGTATCCTTGAAATGAGAAGGACCTCAGAGGTGATCCAATACAATCTGTGTCTGAACAAGAATGTCTTCTACACAAGAGTCCAAGCTACAAGTGACCCTGAATTGTCTGAACCAAATTAAAATGTCACTGGGAAATGCTTAACAAAATAAAGAAAAATACACAACCCAGATAATGTAAATTGGTGGTTTTCAAAGTCAGTATATGACCTTGGGGATCTGGTTCTATTTGCATTTGACACCACTATCCTACACCATTGACAAGAAATGGTGGTCCAAACTTTATCTTGAAGAAATCTAATGAGGGAGAACCCACTCACTAGAGGAGTTTCTGTATAATCTCCATGCTGAGCAAGACAATCCATCTAAGCAATGGAATTGATGAAGGGATGGAGAGGGGAACAGTTCTGAGGAGAAGAATCACTTCCATCAATCCTGATCTTCATACTCTGGAAGCAAAGTCACAGGGCCATGCTGGAAAATGATAATAAGTAGGTCCACTGTCAATAAAACAAGCTCCATGTCTGAGCTGATTTTCTTTGCTGACCCAGAGTATAAATCTAAATGTAGCTCTATGTCAGAAATAGGAGTGAACTCAACAACTAAATCATTGAGTTGAATAGATTCAATGTTCAAAATTGTTCACCCTTCTTTTGTAGACTATTCCACTCTATTCACTTGTTTCTGAGGAGTCCTTCTGAATCTAAAGAAATTAACCTTCCTAATGTGACAAAGCAGAAAGATCAAAAGTGTAGTCCTAATGGCTATGCTTACTACTAGGAAATTTATGAAGAAAATCAGATATAGAAAATAATTTTGGTCTTTTTTAGATATATTTTTATTTATTTCATTAAATATTCCCCAATTATATTTATAAAAAACATTTAACATCTCCAGGATCATTTTTAAACTACAAAGTATTGGCCACCTAAAACAGGATCATAGGTTTAGTTAGAAGAGACCTCAGAGATCATTGAGTCTGATTCCTCAATTCTACAGATGAGGAAACTGAATCTCAGCAAGGTTAAGCTACCTGCCTAAGGTACTGCCTAAGTAATGAAAGCCAAGATTCCAGTGAATGTCCAGTGAATGTCCTCTGACTCTTTCTACCATGCTGAACTGCCGTTCACCCCAAAAGAATTCTCAAAGATGATTGCCTAGTGAAACCCTTCTAAATTCCATGAATCTGATGAAGACAAAAACTTTATTTTATCTTAGTGGACACTGACACTGGTTCTGTATCACACTAAATATAGATTTATGTGATTGATTACTATATTTCCCTGTGAAATCGATTTGTGTTGCCTTTAGAAAACTGAAACCAGATCTAGTGATGCATGTCTGTCTATGGAGGAGAAGCCCAGCTAAATTTAGAGACATTTATCTGCAAGCTGGCCATAGAGTCACGAATGTTTTGACCAATGCAACTCTTGAAGACCTTCTCCTCAACTGTAAAAGGACTAAGACCAAAGTTTGTGAAAAAGGAGGCCCCTTGATATTTTGTAGTATCAGAAAATTTTACATCGTAGACCATGAAGGCACTAGAAAAGGTTATGGTATAGCATAGAGTCATGGACAAAACTTAGAACATGGTTTCTAATCTTGCCTCTACTACTAACAAGCTTTGTGACCTTGTGATCTTACTAGGTGTTGTCATATTTATTTATAAAATGAGGGAATTGCACTTGATCAGCAGTTCTTACCCATTTTCATGTCCTAGACCCCCTTGACAGCCTACTGAAGCTGATGGACAACTCAGAATCATGTTTTTAAATTCATAAAATACAATGTACAGGATAACAAAGAATATTAATTTTGAAAAAAAGATGAATTTTCTTCTGCATTCTGGTTAATTGCCCCCCCTAAAATCTATCTCTGTTAAAAAATTATATCTTGTTCTGTTCCCCATAGCTAATTCCTGTCCTTTTAGTCAGTAAATTTTAGTAGCAAATAAGGTTGCAAAAGGAAATCTGAAAGTCCCATACAAACCATCCCTCAGATCAATTTACAAATTACATCATATACTAAATAAAATTCACATCCTAATAATGTTTTGGACTCAAAGAAACTAAGTATTGATTGTCAAGGCTCTTGATCCTATGATATGTCAATTGAAGACACAATCTAGACCTCCACAAATCCAGACCAACAAAATATCGAAAAAGTGTTCATAACTTCAGGATGATGACTTTGAAGCTTTACCAATAACTTTGAGATGGCTTAGATATGTTAATGGACTGATCTCAAGGTAGCACAGTTGGTAGTTGATCCATTCCCCCCCCAAAAAAAAACACTATAAAAATGAGACTTCCAACTCCTTCTGTCTGAGCATGCTTCATCTCCACTGAGTGTATGCCGCCTACTGCTCCCAACTGTAATCCATGGTTACATGAGTTATCTCTCTGCCACTCTTCCTCCCCAGCCTATTCCCCATGCCACCATCTGTCTGTGTACCATTCTGGCCTCTTGTTCTGTGCCTTGTTAAAGCTTAATTGCTGGGGGCAGACCAAGATGGCAAAGACACACAGAATCTTCTTATCTCTACCAAATTACCTTCCAAAAAACCATGATAGAGTGCCTCAAAATGAATTTTGGAGTATCATAATCCACAAACAGGCAAGGTAAAATAGGTTTTCAGCCCAAAACAACATAGAAGATCAGCACTAAAGATCTGGTGGATCAGGATGCAATGTAAAGCAGTGCTCCAAAATATCAACACGCCTTGGGCTTAGTTGAATAGCAGTAAAGGCTTCTGGAGCTCTAGACTGCAGCCAGTAAAGAGAGGTTAGACAACTGCCTAGAAGGTACCTAGGGGTACCTAGCTGACTCTATGTGCTAGACTCTTGTCACATTGACCATACACAGAACAAGGAAGAAGTTCTGAGTCACAGTCCCAGGGTGAGGAGGAACACTAGTAGACACAAGCACTTTTGTTCACAGTGAAGCAGAGGACCTTGGCCACAGTTATAAGGGGAAAAGGGTGGTTGGGGTCATTCCCAGACCAGAGCACAAGCCAAGAGACTATTAAATACACCTCTCCTTACATCATACCACCTTAGGAGAACTGAAAACAATAAGGACCCCGGAGCTAGCTCTGAAGGCAGTTGTACAAAGAGCTTGAAGCTTTGAACAATGTTCCCTTCATCACAGTTACTGAGCACAACTTTAACTTTTTTTAAAATGAAAAGAAAAGAAAAGGGCTAGAAAATGAACAAACAAAAAAGGAACTCAAATAATTATTTTGGTGATATGAAAGACTAAAACACAAACTCAAAAGGAGAAAACAAAGTCAACTATTATAGCCAAAGTCTTAATAGAGGAGCTCAAAAAAATTTTTAATAATCATATAAAAGAGGTAGAAAAAAACAGGGAAAGAAATGAGAGTGATACAGAAAATCATGAAAAAAGAGTCAACAGCTTGGTAAAGGAGGCATAAAAAAAAAACCCTGAAGAATAAAAAACAGAATAGGACAATTGGTAATATAGGTTTTTAAAAATCCACTGAAGAGAAGAACTTCTTAAAAGGTAAAACTGACCCTTTGGAAGAATTATAAAAATTTACTGAGTAAAGGAATCTTTCGAAAATAGAATTGACTAAATGGGAAAGAAGGTAAAAAAACTTACTCAAGAAAATCATATCTTAAAAATTAAAATTGGGCAAGTGGAAGCTAATGACTCTACAAGACATTAAGAAACAATCAAAGAAAGTCAAAAGTGAAAAAATAGAAAAAATGTGAAATACCTCTTTGGAAAAACAATTGATCTAGAAAATGAATCTAGGAGAGATCATCTAAGAAATTTTGGACTATCTGCAAGCCAATGTCAAAAAAAGAACTCCAGACATCATCTTTCAAGAAATTATTAGGAAAATCTATCCTTATATTCTAGGACAAGAGGGCAAGATAGAAATTGAAAGAATCCACCAATCACCTCTTGAAAGAGATCCCAAAAAGATAACTCCCAGAAATATTGCAACCAAATTCCAGAACTCCCAGGTCAAGGAGAAAATAAAACAATTCAAATATCATGGAGCCACAGTCAGAATAACACAAAGATTTAGTAGTTTCTAAATTAAAGGATCAAAGGGTATGCTCTATGATATTCTAGAGGACAAAAGAGGTAGAAATTAAACCAATAATTACTTATCCAACAAAAGTAAGCATAATCCTTTGGGGGGGGGCTTTCAAATATTCCTGATGAAAAGACCAGAGTTGAATGAAAAATATGACTCTCATCTACATGACTCTACATCTACAAAAGAAGCAAAAAAAGGTAAGTAGAAAAGAGAAATCAAAAGGCATTCAATAATAATAAACTGTTTACATACTTACCTGGGAAGATGGCTCTTGTAATGCCTAAGAATTTTATTATTATTAAGACATTTAAAAGGAATATATATATATATATATATATATATGCACAGAGGACCAAGGTGTGAGATGATGTAAAAATAAAATAAAATAAAGGCATGAGAAAAAGGAATACATTGGGAGGAGGGAAAAGGGAAAATATAATGGGGTAAAGTATCACATATAAAAGAGGAATGAAAGAGTTTTACAGTGGAGGGATAGATGGGAAAGGTGAGGAGGAGAGCACGTGAACCTTACTTTCATTGAAATTGGTACACTTAAGGAAGAACATACATAATCAATTGGGCATAGAAATCTATCTTACACTATAGGAAAGGAGAAGGAGAAGGGAATATGAAAAGGGGTGGTGCTGATTTTTAAACGAGGGAAAATTGGGGGAGATGTGGTCAGAAATTAAATAGGGAAATAGGATGGAGAATAATAATACAGTAATCATAATAGTGCAAAAAAATTTACGAGCCTCTCTAATAAAGGCCTAATTTTTTCAAATGCATAAAGAAATGTGTCAAATGTATAAGAATGCAAGTCATTTCCCAATTTATAAATGGTGTTTTCGAAATAGGACTTTCTAAAACCCTATCAAAATGAGGGTTCTCGTTGTCATATGGCCTCCAAGAACTCAAAACTACCTACCTCCTTTCAATGATATAGTGGAACACAATTAGGAACAAAATTAGTACCACAATAGGATATTGGCTTTATTTTTACATCAACTCAAAATACCAATATGGATGAATGAAAAAAGAACTTATCAAATGCTTTACTGTGTGCCAAGCACAGAGCTAAGATTTGAAGATTCAAATAAAACCAAACGATACAATACTTCCCATCAAGTGACAGCCAGGTCATTGCATTCTGATGGGGACAGACAAGACATAAAAGAATCCTAGAAAGTAGAGAAGTAGGGGATGGTCTGAGCTTTGGTGGAAAGGTAAATCTCTCTTGAAGTTCTAATGGAAGAGAGATTATAAGGATGGCCAAAGTGTATGACAGAAATTTGAGGTGATACCCTGATGTTTTGCCTCTCAGGGAGTGTTTGTGAACTTTGAAAATAATCCCTCCCAAAGGAAAGCAGAAGAGGAAGTCCAATAGGAATAGAAAAAACCAGTTAGGGTTCCTCCATTTCTTTCACTGAAACTAGGAAACCATGCTCATTGGTGTTCCTTAGAACTCAATTCAATAACCCAAAAAAAACATCCACTTACAAGAGAAAGCCATTAATTTTGTTGACAGGAAATAAACAGGCAGAAACAGAGAGGGAGGGAATCATCTTCTCTTCTTCCATCTCTAAATCCTATAATTTTATGAATCAATAGTACTAATTAGGGCACCAATCTCTCTTGCTCTGAGATTGTTGGTGAGCCCCAAATGACATAAAAGAGCACATGAACCAATGTGCAGGTGTTTGGGCTTACATATTGTATTTCATACAGAGAGTCTCTGTATTGGAAAAAGCAAGAGAAGTGACCCTTACTGAGACTTCTTCATGGTAGAAAGATATGACTCTGAGGGGAGTTGGCCATTTTCAGGTTGTTTTCCCTGTGATTTCTGTACCTGTGGTCATCTGGGTTATATATTCCTGGGGAGATCCTGAGCCCTGCATTGTTCTGGAAACTCTCTGATCTCTTGGGCACAAAGAATGCCCTAAGATCTTCCTTCATGTAATTCTCTGCCACAAGGTATATGCTCAGAACCTATCTGGTAAATTCCTACCTGTCTGGTCCTTTTCTCTTTTACTTCCCTACATTCACTCTATAACCCACCTACCTATAATGACCTCCTTCTGTACCTCCCACCATCTTGAATCTCTGCCTTTTTAGCAACTGTCAACCCTACATGGAAAACCCTCTCTCTTGGGCTCAGGGTCCTGGCTTCAATTCTCAGTTCAAATTTCAACTTCTAAGAGAGACTTTTCCTGGTCCCCCATTTTTTACCCACTGCTGGTAGGTAAAATCACTATCTATTTCTTCTGCATATTTGGGGAAGTATATAGGTATTCTTTATACATTATCAGAGCTAGGGGTATGTATACCCCACATAAAATTTTTTGGCCCTCCCTTCACACCAGAGAAGAAATTTGAATTTTTTCTTTTTCTTTTATGGGGTGTTTACAAGTTACCTTATTGTAAAATTTAGGTTAAATATTGGCCACAGGCTATATAGAGGCAAATGTTCACATGTCTAGCCTTTAGGTGTCATCTGTTGGCTTTCACAATCTTTTCATAAACTTTAACTTTTTACTTATTTTAACTTTTAAAAAGGCAGTAATGTATGTTTGTGATAGTAAAACATGTTGGTATTGTACAATACCATAAATATAGGTATTTTATGCATTTTTGAGTTTCTAAACTTTTTCTGTGCCATTAACTGACTTTTGTATGATGTCTGCAGCTTTCACAACACTCCCCCAAAATTCCCATTTAATTTCTTATGCCGACCCAGAGTATATCAAAACTGATGGTAAAAATTGCAATGTGGAAGGGATGCCTGTAGATAGATAGATAGATAGATAGATAGATAGATAGATAGATAGATAGATAGATGGATGGATGGATGGATATTTGTCTACTTGTTGTATCCTCCATTAGGTTGTAAGCTCTTATCCCCAGCACTTAGTGTGGTGCCTGGCATATTGCAAATGTTTACTTAATGCTTGTTGATACCACTGCCAGGTTTATACCCCAAAGAGATAATAAGGAAAAAGACTTGTACAAGAATATTCATAGCTGCGCTCTTTGTGGTGGCAAAAAACTGGAAAATGAGGGGATGCCCTTCAATTGGAGAATGGCTGAACAAATTGTGTACATGTTGGTGATAGAATACTATTGTGCTAAAAGGAATAATAAAGTGGAGGAATTCCATGGAGACTGGAACGACCTCCAGGAAGTGATGCAGAGCGAAAGGAGCAGAACCAGGAAAACGTTGTACACAGAGACTGATACACTGTGGTACAATCCAATGTAATAGACTTCTCCATTAGTGGCAATGCAGCAATCCAAGACATTTCTGAGGGATTTATGAGAAAGAACACTATCCACATCCAGAGGAAGAACTGTGGGAGTAGAAACACAAATATCAATAATATGGAAATAGGTCTTAGAATTACGCATTGGCTATGGTGGGGGGGGGGATTAGGGGAAGGAAAGAACAAGAATCATGTAACCATGGAAAATTTTTCTTAATTAATCAATAAAATTAAATGTAAAAAAATGCTTGTTGACTGAGTGACTGACCTTATGAGCCTTTTCCTACTCCCTCAAATATGTCTACACCAGAGAACTCAGGAATGACACTGAGGAGTCAATGAGTCAAACCAAGCAAGAGGAAATGAGGGAGAGGTCAGAAGCCAAAATTATCAATACATGGGAAAAGCAACCTCAATATAGAGCATGTTCTGTCTTATGCAGGAAATCTATTAAAGTATGTATTACTGGCTGGCATTCCAGAGCATGCCCAGTCAAAACTTTTTTTTTTTCCAGCAGTGCCCTGACCCTGGCAGTTCCTGACATTGCCACAACTTTTCTTGCTACTAATTCCTTTATTAAGAGAGTCATCACCCTTATTCAAGCCTGAGCTATTGTAAAAGCTCCATAACTGATTTCTCTGCCTCATATCCCTCCATTTCATCCTTCACAAAACTGTCAAAATGGTATTTCTAAAGTATAGATTTGATTGCCATTCCCCTGCTCAATAAACTCCAGTGGCTCCCTATTGCCACTAAAGTCAAAACAAAATGTCTCTGTGTGGAGTTAATAGATCTGCACAAGGTGCCTCCAAATGATCTTTCTAGACTCAGTTCACATTATTCCCCACTTCAGGCACTCTACATCTCAACCAAATTGGTCTATTTGCTGTATCCAACATTCCATCTCCACTCTCCATGACAGCCCAGGCTGTCCGCCTTTGTCTGGCATCTACTCCCTTTAAGGTTCAGCTCCAACTCCGATTCTACATATGGTCTTCTCTGCTCCTCCCCAGCTGTTCATGCTTTCCCCAGAGAAATGACTTTGTGTTTATTTTCACAGATTTCTCATTTCTTTATCAGTATATATCCTTGCCCTTCTCCTCCCCAGTAGAATGTAAACTCTTTGAGGCTACTATTCCCAGGGCTGAGCGTAGCACCTGGTGTATAATAAATATTTTAATTGGCATTTGTTGAATTAAATTGAATGGACAAACTCTTCTCTGTTTTCTTTTTTTAACCCTTCCCTTCTAGCTTACAAACAATACTAAGAATAGGTTCCAAGATAAAAGACTGGTAAGGGCTGGGCAATTAGGTTAAGTGACTTACCCAAGGTCACACAGCTAGGATGTGTCTGAGGCTAGATTTGATCCAAGAAACTCTTGTTTCCAAGACAAGTGTCCTATCCACTGAGCCACCCAACTGCCTTAAGAATCCATTTTTTAAAACATTTTGTCAAAATATCCATTGGTCTCATACCCCAAATAGCCTCAGTCATTTCTTGGAATGTTGATAACTCCTTAGATAACTCAGACCCCAATTATTTCCCCCTAAATAGCTCAAAATGACCCCCCCCTGGGAGGAAGGAGTGGGAAACAATTTTATATTCCTCTTCTTTTAGTTTAGAAGATAGAAAATGTGTGACTGGCACAACCTTCCAGAAGGAAGATGTCACCAAGTTATAGGTTTGGGGAAAGAAGACTTGGGCCAAAACCCAGTCTGAGAACTCACTTCCCATCAAGAGAGAAAAGTTGTTCAAATTGCTTGGAATCGGGCGATTCATGGCTGTCCTTTGTTCCTGACATACCCTAATTGCTAATATCCTGAAACACAGACATGAAACCAGCCCAAAGGGGGAAAGAAGCCAGAAGGGGACAACAGGATAATTGTGTCAACAAAATAGCACCTGCCCAGTTGCAGAACCCAGAATGAGAACTACCCACTCCCCCATCACTTCCAAGACATTGGATCATGACAGTTGTGGGTTTGCTTCTTTTTTGTTGGTGGGAATTTATTTGGGGAGGGGCAGGTTGTTTTTGTTTTTGTCATTCATTGGGTTTTTTTTAAGATAGCTAAAGAGTTGTTTTGTTTTGTTTTGTTAAAGAGCTTAGAGTTTACATCTAAAAGAGCTGGACCCAAGCTACAGCTGCCTCTTGACATTCAACAAATCACCTCTCTGAGCCTCAGTTTTCTCATCTATAAAATAGACACTATATGAATCTGCTGTGAGAATCAAATGAGATCACTGATAGCTGGATGGAATCTTGGAAGTGGTCCAGTTCAGCCTTCTTGATGATCCCAAGAAGTGAAGGAATTCTCTTTCTTTCCCAGTGCTTGGGATAGTGCCTAGCACATATAAAGCATTTCATGACAGCTAGACCAGGAATTGGGAAGATCTGGGTTCAAATCCAGCCTCAAACATTTAATAGTTGTGTGAGCAAATTATTTAACTTTGGTTGCCTCAGTTTCCTCCTTTATAAAATGGGGATAATAATAGCTCCTACCTCCCAGGGTTGTTGTGAGGATCAAATGAGATACTCATTGTAAAGTTCTTGGTATAGTGCTTGGCAGATAGCAAGCACTATATAAATGTTACTATTATTAATATTATTATTAGCACAACTGAATTATAAATACTCACTATGTGAAAGGTACTATGGATACAAATGCAAAAACTAGAGTAATGCCAATCTTTTAAGAGAATGTTTACTTTACAAAGTGTGTCACAAATACACAAATATGTTTCTAACACATCATAGGTTCGATTCACCCTTTTTCCTAATACTACCTTAGTGTTTGGGGAAGAAAATGGAATTAGGTATATAGCTTAACTCAATTCTTTTTTAAAAAATTACTATTTATGTATTTTTATCATTTTTTTTTAATTATGAGTTCCAAATTCTCTCCATCCCTCCTAGTCTTCCTCCACCAAAGTGAAGGCAAGAAATGAGATATTAATTTTACATGTAAAATCATGCCAAACATATTTCCATGTTAGCTTGAGTAACCCCAATCTTCAGAGTCTTATATTCTGACAGAATGTTAAAAGAGGAAGCTAAGTATCATTTCTACCCACAGGAATCCACATCCCAGAAGTCTCCTCTTTCCAAAGAGAAGTATTTAATGAAATCTCTCCTTCCAAAATCTCTCACACAGAGCTTTAGTCAGGGTCTCCCTTTCATGAAAGTGAAGGGTTCCTGGTTCTCTTCCCTCACTCAACTGCATTCCTCATGTAATTTTTACATCATGGATTTGAGGACACCACCCAGGCATCCCAGGCCAGCTAGGTCTTCATTCCTCTCCAGGAGGCACTCCTGAGTCTCGGGTCTTTTTCTACCATGTCATGGAAACCTCCTCATCCTGAAAGTTCATTTCTCATGCAGGAATGACTGTCCACCTCCACATCTCCTTCCTCTGATTAGCTCTTTCCCCCAAATAACCTCCATTTTAAGGGGAAATGTTCAGGCCAGCCTCATTTTCATTCTTCTCTAGGCAGCACTCCTGGCTTTTCTCTACCATGTACCTATGTGGGGTACCCCAACACCATTGCTTTTCTGCTTTCTTTTATATGTTGTCTTCATCTGTTAGACTATAAGCTGCTTGAGGGAAGGGACTATTTTTCTTTCTGCTTATATTGATACTCCCAGAGTATAGCATAGTGCCTTACAAATATTAAATGCCTAATAAATGCTTGTTGACTTGAGCTTGCCCCAGATGTCAAAATTGTTAGTTATGGCTCTGCAGAGTGGCTGCATCTGCACAACTGATTAGTCTTTGGATTGAGCAATTACTAATAGTAATTCAGATTTAAATAGCAAATATTTTATTTACAACTACTCTATGAAGTAGGTGAGTACAAAGATTATTTCCCTCATTAAGTAGATGAGGAAACTCTAAGAAATTATCTGACTTATCAGAAGTCACCTAACTCAATAGGATCATAGACTTTGATCTGGAAATGATCTCAAAGATTATTTAGCCTAATCCTCATATTGCACAGATGGGGGAATTGGTGTCCATAGAGATGAGTTCTATGAGGCCACCTAGGAAGTAACAGAACTCTTATTTGAATCCAGTTCTTTATGGATTCTCACTTTAGTTGGGGGGTGGGGGTGGGCGTCCATTAAGAGTATCAGAGCCAGGATTGAAACCCAGGTCTCAGTTGACTTGTATCAAATCCAAGGTACTTCCCATTCTATTCCATTGCCTCTTTGAATAGACTGATTAGTGAATGGTTGTTGGTAATTGGTGGGTCTCCATGCCTTTGGTTTTATCCTCTGCCTGGAATGCCCTCCTTCCTTGCCTTTTCCTCTAAGAATGCCATTTCCTTTGAAACCTAGATCAAGGACCTCCTTCTACATGAAGGTCTTTTCAGATTTCTACCAGATGCCAGTTCCCTCCCTCCCAAAATGTCTTTGCATTAGTTTCTTTGTATAAATTTCTATCTCCCCACATTGTCTCCCTGTTAGAAGGTTGAGTTCCTAGAGGCTAGGGGTTGTTTCACTGTTTTCTTTCTAGAACCAGAACTTAGCACAGTGTCTGGCACACAGTAGGTCATTAATCAAGTCTTGTTGGTTAGTTTATTGTCACTGCATTCAGACCAGGGGAACCAGCTGTACACACAAGGTTCCCATTCAGATGGATCTCAGGGCTTTTGTGCAAGCTGCTCATCATCTCAAAACAGTAAATAACAACTGCCTAATAATCAATTCCATGAATGTAGATGAAAGGGTGGAAAGAAGAAAAAGGCTAAGGGCATAGGCCAAGGAATTTGATAGACAGTTTAAACAAAATCCTCCTGTAGCAGAGCCCTCACACAGGGGTCAGGTCGGTTCCAAGGTATTTGGAATTTAAGATGATGCTCTTTTTATTCAGAGAGGGAAGACAACATCCTTTTGTTTTTCTCTTTAGTTTTAAATATAGAGAATCTCAGGTTGATGTATTTCCTGTGAAGCTTCCCTCCCTCCTCAATGACCTAGAGTTCAGTTTTTTAATATGTGGAGGCCCTCCAGCCTGCTGACTCCCACAATGGAGTGCTGGCTGGCAATGTATATTCTGTGAAATCGCCCAAGGTAGCTGCATCTCACTAGTGCTCCACAAACCTCAGCTTACTTCAGGTAGAAATAAAGAAAGCTGTAATGACTGACCCTGGGGGGGAGATGCAAGATGGAGTTCCAGCTAAGATGACAGCAAAGAGAAATCACTAGAGGGATCAAAAATCCATAGCAGAGCCTTGCTGTCACTGAGGAGTGGCCTCATCTTCCAGTTATTCATCTCAGTGGGAGCCTAACGAAGGAAATGGAATTCATGAAGAAATAATTAGTGAGATTCAAGGGCCCTGAGAACACAAAATCATTAAAATTTACCTTTGCTGCTGGAGTCTCCCCTGGGCAGTCAGCAGAGACACAAGTGATTTCCTTAAACCCTGCCAAAGCAAGGATTCTTGTCTTTTTTCCTGGACCCCTTTGGCATATGAACCCCTTCTCAAGAATAATGTTTTTAAATGTAAAAAATAAAATAAATTTAATTTTTAAATGAAAGATAAAAAACAAATATAACAAATTATATAAAAATAAAAACATTTTCCCATCCAAATTCTTAGAATAGACCTCCCTTAAAATCTATCCATGGAGCCATTTGGGAGTCCATTAGATACAATTGAAAAACTATTATTCATAAAGAGGCTTTTTGGAGTCTAATCCATGATTTTTTTAAAATGACTTGAAATGTATAAACAGTGGGAGAATCAGAGGTTAGAGGGTCTCCAAACCATATCAGTCAGTGGAGTTGAAGAAAGAGAACATCTCTTCTGGGAGCAGAGCCAAGATGGCAGAGTAGAGAAAGCACTCTGCTGAGCTCTCCAAACACTCCCCTCCAAACAACTTTAAAATAACAGACCAAATTGAATCCTGGAGTGGCAAAGCCAACAAAAAGTCAGAGTGAGACATTTTTCCTTCCCAAGGCAACATAAGAGGTCTGAAAGAAAGATCTGTGACATGGGGAAGGAGGTTGGCCTGAAGTCCACATGAATGAAATGCCACTGGTAAGACTAGGTGGTGACAGAAGAAGCATCAGTTTCAGGGGCTCTTTCTCAAGCTAGAGATGGTAAGGAAACCTAGAAACTGACCAGAAAGAGATTATGGGGGATCTCTGTGCTGTCAGTGGATGCAGTACCAGATGTTGTTTGGCTGCTCCATTGTTCATACCCACTCCTGAATTGTTATTCAAGGGTAGAAAGGGGTACTTTTTCAATCAAAAGGAAATGGAAGCTCTTAAGGGAAAACATCACTTGTGTCCCAAGGGAGATGGGGCTCTGAGGAGAAGCATTGATTGAAATCCCAAAGGATCAAGGGCCCTTCCTGGGTTAAGACCAGTGTATAGACCAAGAGAGGAGTATCTACACCTCTCCCCAGATTACACCACCCTTCCAAACCCCCAGAAGTACTTCTGAAAACAGCAGTTTTTTGTGATTTTTAAAGGGGACTTGATTTTTAAATGATTTTTAAAAGGGACTTGTAATGTTAAACAGTTGGAGAACCAGAGGTTTAGATTAGATGTATGACTCTGAAGATGTGACTTGATCCTAATTGCTTAGCCCTTACTGCTCTTCTGCCTTAGAACCAATTAAGAGAGATGGTAAAGATTTTTTTTTTTTAGTTTTGAAGATTGAGACAGTTCTCCTCCTCTTCCACACAAAGACCAGAGCCCAACATTAACATAAAGTTCCAAGTCAAGAAATAAAGTGGGAAAATGAGCAAACTGAAAAAAAAAGAATCTCACCATAAAAATCTCTTATAGTGAAAAGGAAGACAATACAAACTCAGAAGATAGTAAAATCAAAACAGCTACAAGCAAAGCCTAAAAGGGAAAAAAATAAATTGGATACAAGTCCAACAAGAATTCCTGGAAGACTTTAAAAATTGTTTTCAAAATTAAATAAGAGTGGCAGAGGAAAAATTAATAAAAGAAATGAAAGCAAAGGAAGAAAATTATGAAAATACAATTGACAGCTTGACAAAAGAGACAAAATAATACTAAAGAAAAGAACTACTTAAAAATAGAATTGGCCAAATGGAAAAAAGAGGTACAAAAGTTCACTGAAAAGAAAATTATTTAAAAATTAGAATTGGAAAAGTGGAAGCTAATGATACCATGAGATATCAAGAAACAATAAGACAAAGTCAAAAGAATGAAATAAATATAAGAAAATGTAAAATATTTCATAGGAGAAAAGCAACTGACTTGGAAAATAGATTGAGGAGACATAGCATAAAATTGTTGGAAGACCTGAAAGCTATGATTAAAGAAAAAAAATAGACATCATATTTCAAGAAATTATTAAGGAAAACTTCCTTGATACTCTAGAACCAGGGAATAAAATGGAAATGGAAAGAATTCACCAATCACCACCAAATGGAAATTCCAAAATGAAAATTTCCAGGAATATTGTAGACAAATCCAGAGCTCTAACATCAAAGAAAACATACTTCAAGCATCCATAAAGAAATTGTCCAAATACCACAGAGCCACAGTCAAGATCACTCAAGATTTAATGGCATCTATGTTAAGAGAGCAGAGGACTTGAAATATGATATTCCAGAAGGCAAAAGAGCTGAGATTACAACCAATAACCTACCCAGAAAAACTGAGTATAATCCTTCAAAGGGTGGGGATTTGTATTTAATGAAATAGAGGACTTTCAGGTATTCCTAACAAGAAATTTCTAGGAAATTTGACTTTCAAATATGAGACTCAAGAGAAGAATGAAAAGGTAAACATGAAAGAGAAATGAGAGACTCAATAAGGTTAAACTGATTTCCTTTTCAATTAGGATAGGTAGAAAAAACGTGGGAGGAGAAAGGAAGAGGAAAAGGGGGGGGGTTATCTTAAGTAAAAGAGATGTTTAAAGAAGAGTTTTTACAGGGGAGAGAAACAAGGGGAAGAGGCAATAGTTGAACCCCACCTACATCTAAATTAGTTCTATACTAAATTGGTCATATAAATCTATCTTACTCAATATGTAAGAAATAAGAAAAGGAGATAATAGAAAGGGAGGAATAAAAAAAGGAAAGATGAACAAAAGAAAGCAGTTTTCAGAAACAAAACAGACTTTAGAGGAGAAAAAGCATTAAAAAAGAGAGAAGGATAAATAGAAAATAAGATAGAATTTCATAGTTAATAATCATAACTATGATGTGACTGGGATAAATTAATCTCTAAAATAGAAGTGGGTAACAGAATGAATTAGAAACTAGAGTCCAACAATATGTTTCATACAAGAAACACACTGGAAATAGAGACACACATAAAACTAAAATAAGAGATTAGAGCAAAATCTATTATGCTTTGGCTGAATTTTGAAAAAGGTAGGGGTAGCAATCATTATTTCAGACAAACCAAAGCAAAAAATAAACAATTAAAAGGCATAAGCAGAGACACTACATCTTGCTAAAAGGCACCATAGACAATGAATGAATATCAATAATAAACATACATGCACCAAATAGCATAGCATATAAATTCATAAAGGAAAAATTAAATTACTTGTAGGAAGAAAAAGAGAGTAAAATATGCAAGTGGGAGTCCTCAACTAGATAAATCTAAACATAAAATAAATAAGAATGAATTTAAGGAGACTGATAAATTTTTTTTAAGTTAGATATGATAGGCCTCTAGAGAAAAACAAAAGGGAATATCTCTTTCTCAGTTGTAAATGGCACCTTCACAAAAATTGACCATGTATTAGGGCATAAACACCTCACAACCAAATGCAGAAATACACTCTTTTCATATCATAATACAATTAAAAACTACATTTAATAAAGAGTTATGGAAATAGAGATTAAAAGTTAATTAGAGGGAGCAGCTAGGTGACTTAGTGGATAAAGAGCTAGACCTAGAGATGGGAGATCCTGGGTCCAGATCTAGCTTTAGACACTTCTAGATGTGTGGCCCTGGGCAAGTCACTTAATGTTCATTGGCTCCTAGGACCTTACCACTCTTCTGTCTTAGAAAAAAGATATAGTACTGACTCTTAGAGAGATAATAAAGGGTTTTTTTTTTTAAAGTTAATTGGAAAGCAATCTAATCCTAAAGAATGAGAGGTTCAAAGTATAAATCATAGAAATGGCTAATTACTTCATTTAAAAGAATGACAACAGTGAGATAAGATTCCAAAATTTGTGGGATGCCATCAGAGCAGTACTTGAATGAAATTTTATATCTCCAAATGTGTATATCAATAAAAGAGTAGAAAGAGAAGATCAATGAATTGGGCATTGAACTAAGAAAATAGAAAATGAACATATTTTTAATTCCCAAATAAACATAAAACTAGAAATCCTGGAAACCAAAGTAGATCTGGTTGGGGGGGGGGGGGATAAACTATACAAAGGAGTGGTTACTTTGGTTAAAAAAAAAAGAAAAAAACAAATTATGAATTTAAGGCAATTATTTGGAGCTTTTCCCTAATAATATGCCAGGAAAATTTGCAATCTAAGTGAAATGGATGGATATTTGAAAAAATGTAAACTCAAATTAACAGAAAAAAAATAGAATAACTTAAATGCATCTTAGAAAGGAAATTGATCAAACCATCAGTTAGTTCCCTGAGAAAAAATCCCCAGGACCAGATGACTTAGCAAGTGAATTTGATCAAACATGTAAGGAACAATTAATCTTAATAGTATATGAGCTATTTTTTAAATAGGTAAAGAAATTCCTCTTATGATAAAAATACACGTTTGATACCTAAATCAGGAAAAGCAAAAACAAAGAAAGGAGATTTCATATAACAACTTCCTTGAAAAATACAGATGCAAATTTTTAAATAAAATACGAGCAAGAAACAAATAAGCAGAATCAGCAGAATAGATTATAACAGCAATAATGTAAGGTGATCAACTGTGAATGACTTAGCTATTCTCAGCAATACAATGATCCATGACAATTCTGAAGGACTTATAAAAAATGGTATCCACCCCCAGAGAAAGAACTAATGGAGCCTGAATGCAGATCCGAGTATACTCTTTTTATCTCATTTTTCTTGGGCAGGGGGTTGTCTCCATTTTCTTTCACAACATGACTAGTAAAGAGATAAGCTTTGCATGACTGCACATGTATAGCCTATATCAAATTGCATATCTTCTCAGTGAGGGGAGAAGAAAGGAATGGAGATAATTTGGAACATAATTTTTATTTAAAATGAGTGCTAAAATTTGCCTTTTCATGTTAATTAATTAAATTAATAATAATATTAATATATAATTAATATATGATAATAATAATTAATTAATTAAAAAATAAAATGTTAGAATAAATTTTTAAAAATTTTAATTAAATATGAGCAAGGAGTTCACAGCAACATATAACAAAGACATACACTAAAACCAGGTAGGATTGAACCAGGAATGCAAGACTGATTAATATAAGAAAAACTATCATCATAATTGACCATATAAATAACAAAGAAATGAAATATCAAAAGATGAAGAAAAGGCCTTTAGCAAAATACAATACCCATTCTATTAAAAACACTAGAAAGCATAGAATCAATGGTACCTTTCTTAAAATGAGAAGCATTATCTATCTAAGACCAAGAGTAAGCATTATCTGTAAAGGGGATAAACTCAAAGCCTTCCCAGTAAAGTTAGGAGTGAAGCAAGCATGTCTGATATCTCCACTATTATTCAAAATTGCACTAAAAATGCTAGCTATAAAAATAAGTCAAGGAAGAAATTGAAGGAATAAAAATAGGCAATGAGAAAACAAAACTATCACTCTTAACAAGATAAGATGATAGTATACTTAGAGAATCAACTGAAAAAACTAGTTGAAACAAATACCAACTTCAGCAAAGTTGCAGGATATTAAATAATTCCTCCTAAATCACAGTGTGAAAAGGGAATTCTTTGTTCCCTTTGCCTATTCTGAGTTCACTCTGGTGAAAGGGAATCCTTTATTCCCTTTGCCTATTTTGATTTAACACACCTTTTGATTGAATCAATAGTTTCTCTTTATGCTACCAACAAAACCCAACATGAGAGATGGAAAGAGAAATTCCATTGAAAATAACTACAAATTATATAAAATTCTTAGGAGTCTACATGCCAAGATAAACTGAGGGATTACATGAACACAGTTACAAAACTTTTTTTTTTCACATAAAGACAGATTTTGGAGAAATATTCATTGTTCATGGGAAGAAAGACAGATTTTGGAGAAATATTCATTGTTCATGGGAAGACTGGGTCGATGTAATAAACATGAAAATTCTATCTAAGTTAATTTATTTATTCAGTAGCATACAAATCAAACTATCAAAAAACTATTTTATAGATCTAAAAAATATAGTAACAAGACTCATCTTGAAGAACAATAAGCAAGAATATCATTGGCATACAGCAATGAAGTCAGTACAATGGCTCTGTAAACCTTCAGTTTGGTAGACAACCTAAAATCTCTTCTCTCACACACTTTCCTTTGCATCCCAAATAGTGAGCTAGCTCTGGCAATCTGTGCATCAACTTCATCATCTATGCGTACATACCTGGAAAGTACGCTACCAATGTAAGTGAGCTTCACAATGTGAAACAGAGGTTCTCCACCAGCCAGCACTGCACCAATCATATATGGAACCATCAGTTATAGCAAATGGAGAAATTTTGAATGCTATATACCAAGGCAAGGTAAAAATGGGCAAATGATTTGGACCCAGAGGGTGATATCATAAGTAAATTAGGTGGTCATGGAAAAATATATCTGATATATCTAGGAATAAGTAAAGAGTTTATGACCAACTAAGGAATAAAAGAAGAAAAATAGATAATTCTGATTACAAGAAGTTAGAAAGCTTTTGTACAAATGAAAATAATGCAGCCAAAATTAGAAGGAAAACAGGAATTTGAAGAAAAATTTTACAGCAAGTTTCTCTGATAAGAGCTTCATTTTTCAAACATATAGGGAACCAAAATGTATAAAAATGATATTCATTCCCCAGTTGATAGTCAAAGGATATGAACAGGCAGTTTTCAGAAGAAGATAAATTCTGAATTCAGATCAAATCATAACTTTTTAAAACTTTTTAATTTTATTGTTTTATTTTGTTTGTGTTTTGCAACACTGTTAATAGGAAAATATGTTTTGCATGACTTCACATGTATAATCAATATCAAATTATTTGCTTTCTGAAGGAGGGAAGAAAAGGGAGGAGGGAGGAAAAAAATTTGGAACTCACAAAGTTTTTTTAAATGGTTACTTACAGGACAACTATATGGCTCAGGAGATAGAGAGCCAGGCCTGGAGATAGTGATTCTGGGTTCAAATCTGGCCTCAGAGACTTCCTAGCTGTGTGACCCTGGTCAGGTCATTTAACCACCCTTGCCTAGCCCTTATTGCTCTTCTGTCTCAGAACCAATATTTGGTGTCAGTTCTAAGAGAGAAGGTAAGGATTTCTTTTAAATAATTGTTTCTAGTTTCTTTATATGTTGTAAAGACCAGCTCTACAAACAGCTTGTGGGTCCTTGAACCAGGGTAAGAGAAAATTGGCTGGGATTATAGAAGGATCAACCCCCCAGGCTTACAGATCAGACTCACAGACATCTTCTCACTGGGTGGTGACAAAGTTTATTGATTTGGAGTGCACAATTTGTAGGGGAAATTGTGTAGGCTAAAGGATTAAGTAAGCCTTTTGCAGGAACAATGATTGGCAATGATTTACAAGATGGAAACAATGGATATAGATTGCCTTAGTGGCTCTAAGCAGTGTTTTCTATAGGATAATAAATCCTGGGTAACATGTCAATTCAACATGTCACATATGACCCAGTTTTGTCTAGAATACTGTATATTCTTTTTATAGCACTCTTGCTTATTATTTTCTTGGCAGGGCATCTAGTGTTTTGGGGAGAGGGAAAGGTTTACTTTTCTTATGCTGGGGAGCAGACTATGTGTCTTACTGCTTCTAAGTCCATGGCTACCAGAGACTTTACAATCTGGAGTGCACTGGGCTTGTTTGCATAGCCTTGCTGAATGGAAAGCCCCTGACTTCCTAACCACCCAGAAGTTTTACATCCTGGGATGCATTGGGCATGGAAGCCCCTGATCTTATGTTGCTCCTACAAGATGTAATTGGGAAATATTTAATGAAATAAATGCAAATGATTTTTTAAAAATAAATAGAACATCAGAGAAAATTGTAAGCTCTTTCTATGACTCAATGTTTTGATGAAAAACAACAAATAAACTCTGTTGATCACAGCCTCTTTTGTAAAAGATGGGAATAAATCTTGATTTTCTCTCTAATATTCCAGTTCATTTGGAATGGTTTCATCTATCGCATGAGGCATAAGAGCTGAATGGCAGCACCCACTTTACATTCCCAGAATGAGACACAGGGCAGCTTTGACTGAGAAACTGCCAGGAGTCGAAAGAATGAAGAATTTGTCAGTCCTGATGCCTACAACATATATATATATATATGAGTCATTAAGAAGAATGGATGGGTCATCCCAAACTTCACATCATGAAAAGCAGAGTTGTAGAGGGAAGAGTCCTGGAATTGGAATCAAAGAACACAAATTTTCATAAAGTCACAAATCCAGAGCTGGAAGTGACCTCAAAGATAAGCTCCATAGAGATCACCAAAGTTCTCAAAGGTAGTAAGCAGCAGAGGAAAAGCTTAAACCCAGGATCTCTGATCCATGGAAGTCATTCCCTTCCATGCCCCTCAGTTTCCTCAGCTGTGAAATGATGGGGAGGATCTCTAAGGCAACTTTCAGCCTTAAATCTCTGCTCTCATGACTTCATAATGCAGAGTCAAAATTTTACCTACAGCATAAGAGCAAAAGAGCATCTGAGAAATATCTGCCTTTCTTGGTTGGGGTATTGGTCATTTTCATGGGGAAACATCACAGTGCCTTGAAAGAAGAGGAGGGAGAAAATAAGCATTTATATAGCACCTACTTGTGTCGGGCACTGTGGAAAGTGCTCTACAAATATTATCACATTTGATTTTCACATTAATCCTGTGAGGTAAGTACTGTTATCCCCGTTTTTACAGTTGAGGAAACTGAGACAAAGAAAAGGGTTGTTTGTTGTTTTTTTTCTAAGTTAAAAAGGTGCCTAGGGTCACACAACTCCACCTAGCTTCCTTAAATGTGCTCAAAGGACCAATCCTCTGGGAGTCAGGTGACCCAAGTTCAAGTCTTGCTCTGCCCTGTTGAGCAACCTAACATCATCTCATATCATGGGGGGAGGGGGGGAGAGTTTAATCTATAAAATGAGATCATATTGTATAGAACTGGCTGGAATGATAGGGCTAATGTAGGCCAATTCATCATATTGCAAAGAAGAAAATAGAGGCTCAGAGACAGATAGCAAGAAACCTAATCAGGATTTGAACTCAGGTCCAGAGATACTAAATAAATGCACCATCGTATTTTCTCCTACTTGGTTGGACTGAATGATCTCCAAGGTAACTTTCATTTCTTCAATACCATATTGTCCCATGGTCTCATAGAAATGGAGAAGGAAAATACAAGATGGGTACAAAGCTTATTGTCCTAGCTGGGTACTAGTATAAACCTTAGGGATGTTGGATAGGTTACATCTATAGAACATGAGCACTACAAAATGAAAAATTTAGACACCAAATTCTTTATACTAACCATCCAAGGAAACAGAATTGTCCACTAAATCAGTGGCACCATGGAGACCCAGTCAGATTCAGAATGATCCCAGAGATGGTCCACAAAGTTTGCTTTCCCTTGAAAATTGGGAGACTAGTATTTGCCCTGCCTACTTTATTGGGAGGAGCAGATTCAATAATGTATGTAAAAGAAATATTGGTCAAGACCACTTATAGGGGATGTAGAGTCCATGAAGCTCCACCTTCCTCTATAACATCTCTCACACCCTTCACCTTCTCCCTATTTACCCAATAACTTGTTCTGAGTCAGGACCTCATCACCTCTCACTTAAAATGCCGCAAAGATTTCTCAATTAAGTCTTCCTGCCTCAGGTTTCCCCCTTCTCCAATCTATCCTTCATCCAGATGCCAAATTAATACACTAATAATTACTAGTTGATGCTAATTAATGTCTTCCCTCTTCATTTATTAACATAGTACATTAAGGAGTTACTCTTTCTTCATGGTTTTTAAAGGAAACACATTGTACTGCACCTTTTTTCCAAGATAAAGCTATGGCCAACTCATTCCCCTTCTCAAGAAATTTCAATGGCTTCTGTTAGTTACCTCAAGGATAAAATGCAAGCTACTCTGTTAGGCACTGAAAGCCCTGGATAGTATGACTCCAATCTAACTCCCAAAGCCTTATTTCATTTCCTTTCTTCATATCACTCATATCATTCCCCTTCCTTCAATGTTCTAGCCAAATAGCTTTGCTTGTTGTTTCCTATGTATGGCATTTTATCTCCTATTCTTAAGTCTTTGCTTGAGTTATTCCCTATACCTGCCATGTCCTCCCTCCTCAACTCCACTTCTTGGAATCTCTGGCTTCCTTCAAATCATAATTTAAGCACTATTTCTTACCTGAAGCCTTTACTGATGGCCCCAGTTATTGTGCTGTTGTTTTCATTTCATTTCATTTAAATTTTTTTTATTTTGAGTTTTAAATTCTCTCCCTCTTCCCTGCTCTTCCCACACCCATTGAGAAGGCAAGAAATATGATGTCTATTATACATTTGAAGCCATGCAAAGATATATTTTCACATTAGCCATGTTGTGAAAAAATCCTAGAAAAATAAAGTGAAAGAAAATATACTTTGATATGCACACAAAATTCATCAGTTCTCTCTCTGGAGATGAATAACATTTTAAAGTGTAAGTCCTATGGGATTGTTCTAGATCATTATATTTATCAGAGTAGTTAAGTCTTTCACAGTTAAATTTCATTAAATATTACTTTACAGTGTACAATGTTCTCCTGGTACTGCTCATTTCACTTTATCTCAGCTCATATAAAAGTCTTCCTAGAGAACATTGTACACAGAGACTGAAGCATTGTGCACAATCAAATGTAATGGACTTCTCTACTAGCAGCAATGCAATGATCCAGGACAATTCTGAGGGACTTATGAGAAGGGATGCTATTCACATTCAGAGAAAGAACTATAGGAGTAGAAACACAGAAGAAAAACAACTGCTTGGTCACATGGGTTGATGGGGATATGACTAGGGATGTAGACTCTAAATGAACATCCTAGTGCAAATATCAATTCTATGGAAATAGGTCTTGATCAATGATACATGTAAAACCCAGAGGAATTGCAAGCTGGCTATGGGAGGGGGTGGGAGGAGAAGAGCGAAAGAACATGATTCATGTAACCAAGGAAAAATATTCTAAATTAATTAAATAAAGAATTTTAAAGGAGAAAAAGTAAAAATCTTCCTAGGTTTTTCTGAAACCATCCATTTTGTCATTTCCTATAGCACAATAGAAATCCATTACAATCAGATTCTACAATTTGCTCACCCATTCCCCAAATGATGGGCATCCCCTCAGTTTCCAATTCCTTACTACCACAAAAAAGCTGCTATAAATATTGTATATATATGAGTGTGAAGCCCTCAGTTATTGACTCCTTCCTCCTGCCATACTGAAACATCTCAATATACTTTTGGTTGCACCAATGTGGATTCTCCTTCTAGTGACAAAAATTCCAATTGTTCTCGATAAGTCATTCTAAATTTCTATATCAGAATAGTACAAATGGCTGACCCAATAAAAACAAATGGATATGGAAGAATCAATTTAATTAACTTATAAGATTATAGGTGTTGTATACAAAGCAAGCCTGCACATTAGAAGTGGTGTTTCTGATGCTAGTTCAGTTGAATTTGACTCTTTACCTCCCATTCTCTCATGGGGCTGATAATAAGAATGTGGCTGGTACAGCCTGCACCATGTGGAAGAAGCATCAGGTGAAAGGAGGCACTGTGTCACCTTTTCTGGATGATTTCCTTTATCAAAGGGGCTAAGATACCAGAAGCAAACTGAATCTGGGAGGAAAGCCTTCAGGTTATTCATGAAACAAGTTAATCATTATTCTTTCACTGCTTATATGGGATAGGAGCTACTATCAGCATCTCCTAACTCCAGTAACTTATAAGCCCATGTACTCTATAGAATAGGGTCTTCTGTGAAATCCTATTCCCACTGCAGCCTAGGGATCCCATAAGCTCCCTGAGACCTGAGCCCTTGCATGTATTGTTTAGTGCCTTGACCGTAGCCTACCACAGCATCTTATCCATGCTTGCCTATTTCAAGGGATTTTTAAATATGTCTTCCTTTAGGTCCACCAGGAAAGGGTCCACCCAATGTTCTGGAGACCTTGCTCACTTTCTCTTAACAGCATGAGAATAACAGAGGGTAATTTGGGCTATCTAACAATTGCCCCTTACCTTCAATCATGTAATGAGTTCATCTACTATTCTGAGTAGATATGTCTTTGATAATATCTTTTGCTACTTTTCTCCTTTGCATTTCTTCATTGGTTATGTATGACATCCTACTCAACCCCAGCAATTTGAGATTCTTGTGTCCCATGTCTTGAAATCATAAAGAGTATACACACACACACACACACACACACACACACACACACACACACACTGCATAGGTTTTGGAGTTATAAGACCTCAGTTCCAGTCCTGGCTTGGTCACTTAACTATTTTTGTGACCTTGGATAAATCACTTACCCACTCTTGATCCTCAGTTTCTCATCAATAAAATGAAGGAATTAAAGCTAGCTAGCTTTTAAGGTTCCTTCCAGTGTTAAATCATATGAATATGATGAAAGCAACATTATGTTCATGCCATCATCCACGTGGGCTTGAAGAATCGTGTGATGGAAGTTTAGAAGTTAAGAAGATATAAACTTGGTGTGAGGTGAAGCTTTGCCTTCCTCTATGCAAGAAATGTCAGCTATGTTTATTTTCTGTGGGCAGTGATGATTCACCAACGATTACTAATTAATGTTTTCTCTTCTCATTTACTAATGGAATACATTAAGAAATTACTCATTTGTTCTTTGTGGGTTTTAATGGAAACCCACTGCACCGTGGGTGAGCCTTTTAATTTTTCCACTGCATGAAGGGGCTATGTGACCTTTAACAGCACCAAGGGACTAGAAATAATTTTGATCTTTCTACAGGGCCCAGGAACTGGTGCCATTTTAGAGTAGATGGAGCCCTAGTCTTGGAGTCTGATAGACTTGGGTTTGATTCTGACCTCAGCTACTTATAAGGTGTGTAACACTGGACAAATTCCTTAACCTCTCTGTGCCTTAATTTCTCCATCTGTAAAATAGGGATGATTATTGTAAAGATTAATATGGTAATCTATGCAAAGTGCTTTGTACACCATAATGGTAGTCTCTCGGTGATCGAGAATGACTATTGTCTTTGTGCAGTTTCATCTACGGTGCACCCTCATGTGGCTTTGGAGTCCAAAGGCTGAGGCACACAGTTTGTGGCACATGGGGCATGGGACGCCAGTTGTTACAGGAGGTGCGGCTGTGGCCTGGTGTCGGCATTCACGCGCAGCGGCAAGACGTCGACGTCGCTCATCTTCAAAGGTGGTGGCGGCCTGGTGAATGTGGGTTCGCCAGCTGCTTCTGTCAGAGGCAGCGAGTCCTAGTTGCTTTGGTGTCATGCCAGCCCACTTCAAGTTGGACTTTAGCTGATCCTTGAATCTTTTATTTGGTTGGCCTTGTTTCCTGAGTCCAGCTGACAGTTCACCGTAGAATACCTGTCTTGGTATTCGCTGTGGGTCCACGCGGATGACGTGTCCAGACCATCGTAGCTGGGTTTGGAGGACCAGGACTTCGATGCTGGTGGAGTTGGCTCTGTCGAGGACTTCCTGGTTGGTGATTCGGTCCTGCCATCGGATCCTCATGATTGACCGGAGGGAGCGTTGGTGGAATTGCTCCAGCTGCTTCATGTGCCTCTGGTACAGTGTCCATGTCTCACACCGTACAGGAGCGAGCTGAGGACCACTGCGTTGTACACTTTGAGCTTCGTCGCACTGCTTACACCGCTGTGTTGGAGGACTTTGCAGCGCAGCCACCCGAGTGCCTGGCTGGCCTTTTGGATCCTGGCATTGATCTCGTGGTCTAGGGACCCGTCGTTGGCGATGGTGCTGCCCATGTACTTGAAAGTGTTGACGTTAGAAAGTTGCGTGCCATCGATTGTAATGCACGGCTGGTTCGTTGGCCTCCCTGGTGTGGGTTGGAACAGCACCTCTGTTTTGCTGAGGCTGATAGTCAGGCCAAACAGTTTTGTTGTGGTGGAGAACCTGTCCACAATGGTTTGGAGATGATTTTCTTGGTGGGCCATGAGAGCACAGTCATCTGCGAAGAGAGCTTCCAGCATGAGTCTCTCTGTTGTCTTTGTTTTTGCAGTCAGGCGGTGAAGGTTGAATAGTGAGCCATCCAGTCGGTATTTGATGTAGACGCCCAGGTCTAGATCCATCACAGCATGTCGTAATACTTGGGTGAAGGATAGGTTGAATAGCACCAGAGCAAGGACACAGCCTTGTTTCACGTCATTGGAGATGTTGAAGTAATCAGAAGTCTCTCCACCAGATAGGACTTCCCCTGCCATGTCGACATGAAAGAAGTGGATCAGTTTGACGAATTTTGCTGGGCAACTGAGCTTGCTGAGGATTACTCACAATGCGTTCCTTTTCACTGTGTCGAACGCCTTCGTCAGGTCTATGAAGACAATGTAGAGACTCAGGTTCTGCTCAAGGCATTTTTCCTGCATTTGCCTCACCATGAAGACCATGTCGATGGTGCTGCGATCTGGTCGGAAGTCACATTGTGATTCAGGCAGGTTCTGCTCTGAAACAGATGACAGGAGCCTGTTGAGTATAACACAGGCGAGGATCTTTCCAGCAGGGGAGAGTAGTGAGATGCCTCTGTAGTTGTCACAGGATGCTCGTGAGCCTTTGTTCTTGTATAGGGCTACGATGGAGGCATCTCTGAGTTCTGGGGGCATGTCTTCCTCTTCCCATATGCTGGTCAGCACTATGTGGAATGCCTGGAGCGCCTTTCCATTTAAGGCCTTGTGCACCTCGGTTGGGATCCCGTCTTTACCGGGTGCCTTGCCTGCACTCATTTGTTTAATGGCTTTTTGGACTTCCTCTATTGAAGGAGGGACATCAAGTTGTTCAATGGAGTGGTTTTGGGGGATCTGATCAAGGGCGCTTTGGTCGACTGAACAGGGTCAGTTGAGAAGCTGACTGAAGTGTTCTTTCCACCTGTTGCTGATGCCTTTTTTATCTTTTATGATAGTGTCACCATCAGAGGATAACAAGGGAGTGGTGGTGGGTTTTAATGGCCCTTAGACAGTCTTGAGGGCACTGAAAAATTGTATGGGGTGCTCAGGGAGGGGTAGTATCTCTGGTATGGAGGGCTTGTCGTGCCCTCTTAGGGCAGCTCTCCAGCCTCTGACCCCCACCTGACACCCAGCTCTCACTTGTGTGTACCATAAAGCATTATATAAATATCAACTATAAATCTATACTCTAAGGAAGACATGTTTCCCATCCCTTGGGGATTACAACTGTTTAAAAGGAAATCGGCATGAGTCAAGCTGGGTGAAAGGAACTGTAGCTAGTTAGAATAGCCTACAATTTAATTAGCCTATTACCAGAGTCTAGAGGATTTTTTTTCTAGTCCCCTCTACTTTCTGCTGTTATATTATTTCTCAATTTTGGACAACTAGATTGTACAGTGGATAGAGGACTGGCCTTGGAGTCAGAAAGATTCATTTTCTTGAATTTAAATCCAACCTCAGACACTGACCAATTGGGTGACACTAGCAAGTCACTTAATCCTGTTTGCCTCAGTTCCACTTCTGTAAAATGAGCTGGAAAAGGAAATGTACCACTCCAGTATCTTTGCCAAGAAAAACCCCAATCTGGGTCATGAAAAGTTGGACATGACTAAAAAAAAAATCCTTTGCTTTGTAAAAACATTGAAAAATACCCTCTTTTGGTCTGAAGTAAGAAGGAAAAGAAGGAAGAAGGTAAGGTCACTGGGCAACAAGAAACAGTGGCAATGGCAGAAGAAAGAGCGCTGCTAATTAAAGATGTGGTACAACAAATCATTAAACCCAAGGAGCCTAGCTCCCTCTAAGGTCAGAGGATGTCATCCTATAGGTAGGATTTAATGTTCAGTGCATTCATAGGATCATAATTTTAGAGTGCCTCTCTCTAAAGGTCATGGAAGACAATGCTCCCCCTTTATAGATAAGGAAACTGAGAGGCTTACTGAGAAGTGAAGTGGCTTGCCCACATGTGCACAGTGAATAAATATCAGAGGCAGGATTTGAATCCATGTTTCCTGATTCCAGATCCAACAGTTTAATCACTAAACTTACTACATTCTGTTTCTCCTTTATATTCCTTTCAATGTTCACTTCAAACATCTCCTCTTATAAGGCACAAATTGATTTTCCCAGACTTCAACACTCTCCAAATTGCTTTCTATTTGATTTATATGCATCCTTATGTGTTGTTTCTAGAATTTAAGTCCTGTGAGGGCTGGGACTACTTATTTCTTGTCTACCAAAATGCTGTACATATTGTAGGCATCTAATATATGCTTATTGAATTGAAATTGAGCTTTAAAAACAATGAAGGGTGCAAGTCCTGATTCCAAAGACCATTGTTCCCCAGAGTTGTCATAAGAGGAATCTGCTGTCCCTGGAAACCAAAGGGGTTCAGAGATACCTAAAACCAAGAGGTAAACCCTTGGCCCCTTCACCTGGCCAAGATGACAGCCAAGACTTATGGTCCTTCTGCACACACACAGATCACTTACAAACTGCGGAGGAGATGAGGCCAGAAGACAAGTGTGCTTGTCACTGAAAACCGTCCTCGGAGTCAAATGAAACATTGCCTTTTCCACGGACTCCATAAAATCCTCAAGTATATTTGCAACCTACCAGTTCTTGCCTAAGACCAATCTTTGTCAATTATCTAATACCTGAGGGGTTGTTTTCAAGCTACCTTCCTGAGAGGGACTTCCATAAATCATCTGAGGAATCCATCTCTCATTACTTTAGATACTACCTTCTATGATGAAAAGATTGCTCTTTTTCCTATCCCTTTGTGGGGAAATGGATAGAGGCACTGCCTAGAGAGGCAGCTAAAGGCAATCTGTTTCAAGCCAGCTGGCTGGGCTCCTTGGGATCAGGAGAAGAGCCCTTGAAGATACAAAAGATTTGAATAGACAGGGAGCTATACTTTTAGTACCTTAGATGAGGTTTTGTTTTTCAGTCACATCTGACTTTTTGTGACCCCATTTGGAGTTTTCTTGGCAAAAATATTAGTGGTTTGCCTTTTCTTTTTCTCGGTCATTTTACAAATGAGGAAACTGAGGCAAATAGGATTTAGTGAGTTACCCAGGGTCACAAAGCTAGTAAGGGTCTGAGGCTAGATTCAAACTCAGAAAGATGAATCTTCTTGATCCACACCTAGTACTGTATCCACTTCACCCTCAAGCTGCCCTACATATGGCAATTTTGCTAAGTTGTCAGTCATCAAGCATGTATGTACTTTCCAGGCACTCTGCTAAGCACCTGGGGATATAAAGAAATAAACAAACACAAAACAGTCCTTGCCTTCAAGGGGCTTAAAGTCTAATGGGGAAGACAACATGCCAATGGCTATAGGCTTTAAGACACATGCAGAGTAAGTGGGAGTTTATCTCAGAAAGATAACTAAGATTGAGAAGGTCTCTTTCAGAAAGTGAGATTTGAGCTGACTTGAAAGGAGCCAGAGAAGCCAGGAAAGAGCATTCCAGCTGTGGGGGACCATCAATGAAAAGGCCTGGGAGAGGGAGATGGAGTGTCCTATTGGAAGAAGAGCAAGAAGGACAGTATCACTGGATCATGGAGTCCCTGGGAAGAGTGAGGCTGGAGAGAGACAACAGGGGACTTACTCCTTTAAGGGACCGTCCATTTTATCGCTGTATAGCTGTGGTTCCTGATGAGCTCTCAAGCTTACATTCACTACACTTCGATCTCTCTGGTCTTCTTTCTACAAGCTGCTAACCAATCCCAGCGCAGTCATTCAGTACCACCTGTGCTGGTTGACTTCGAAATGCAAGATTTCACATTTGGCTTGTCTATCTCATGGTAGCATCTTAGGGACCACAACTCTCTACCTGGCAGAGTCTATATCTTACTTTAAATTAATTTAGATTTTTTTAATGAGCAAAAACTTCAGCTTTTTACTTATTTTAACTTTAAAAAATAAGTTATGTATATTTGTTGTATTAAAAGGTAAAATATATTGATATTATATGATAATATACATATTATGCATTTCTGGGTTTTTTAACTTTTTTCTTTGTTGTCTGCTGGCCTTTGCATGTCATTGTTATTTTCCACAAAATTCTCATTTAGTTTCTTATGCCAACTTGTGATATATCAAAACTGTGATGGGGAAAACAGGATACCAATATATAGAATCACAAAGGAAGACTTACATATTGACCAAAATGTGATTTTTCCCTCCCAAGTTCACAGACCTCCTAAAATCTATCAATGGACTCCTAGGCATCCATAAACCCCAGATTAAGAAATCTCTGGTCTAGATGATCTCTGAGGTCCCTTTTAACTTGAAATGTATGGTTCTATATACACAGAGAAGTTCATGCACAGAATAATGTTGTGGAGTGTGCACTAGACTCGAAGACAAAGATAACTGGGCTTGAATTCCACCTCTGACACTAAAATCTGTTTTATCTGAGATAAATAACTTTACATCTCTGACCCTTAGTGTCTTCCTCATCTGTAAAAGTGAGATAATAACAGTACCTGCCTAACAGTGTTGTGATAAGAATGAAATGAGATAATGTTTACCAAGCACTTTATAAACCTTAAAAGCACTATTTATATGTCATCCATTCTCATTGGTCATCTCTGATTTTTCCTTAACTTTAGATTGCCATTTGTTTCAGCTCTAATGAAATATTTTGATCAGAGTTGCAGAATGAAGCATACAATGCAGGAATATTGCTTGACTACATGTATTTGTTTCTAAGGCTTTATTTTTCTTTTTTTCCAATAAGGATGGAATGTAGGAGGGGGAGAAAATAGATTTTTGCTCATTAAAAAAATCTAAATTAATTTAAAGTGAGATATAGACTCTGCCAGGTAGAGAGCTATGGTCCATAAGATGCTGTTGGGGTCTCATGCACCAAATCTCATTGGTTTAAACAAAACTAAGCCTGAAGAATGTATCTTGAAAGATCTTGTGTTGAGCAGCTTGGGAGCCTATCACTGTCATCACAATTTTTCATCCATTTCTTCTTTAGCAGTTCCAAGAAGTGCTGAGCTGACTCTAGGGTGTGGGAAGGAAGTCTAACATTTTTTTTCTAATAAAAAGAAGACTCAGTCAAGAGCTCTCTAGAATCATGGTTTTTGAAGTGATCAGAGACCCAGAAGTTTGACTCCCTCATTTTGTAGTTGATTCAACTGAGGAACAGAGGAATGAAGAGTGATTAGATTTTAACCGGATCTGGAATGAAATCTAAAAGTTGATGCCTACTCCATATATATATACCAAGTAGCTGCATACAGTAAGGCCTTCAGCTGCTTAAAATCCCCAGTTCCTTCAAGGCTCAGTTCAAGTATCATCTCATATACATCTATCTTGACCCAGTTGTTAGTACATTCCCCTAGCCAAAATTATTTTCCTTTTTTACATTTTTGTATTTACTTAGCTGGAATCATGTTTTCCCTCCCAATAGACTGACTATAGGCTCCTTGAGGGCAAGGACTACTTTGTTTTGATCGTTGGATCTCCAGAAACTATCAGTGCTTGGCATAGTACCTGATGAGTGACAATAAACTATCATAGTGCTTGGCATAGTACCTGATGAGTGATAATAAATGTGTGAATCTGAACCCCATTAGATTTTTCTGGACTTCTGTTTTGTAGATAATATATTTAGAAGTGAAAATGAACTATTAAATTCAGCATCCTCACAGGTGATAAAACTGAGGCACAGTGAGATAATAGTTATTCCATGTCTATAAGAGGAGAATTTTTTACTAAATCTCTCAGATTTCTTCCAGTTATCACTCCTATATGAATAAAAATTAATTAGATAAATCACTCCCAAGCTCCCCTCTTACTGTACCTTAGAACTTCTTTGGGATTGGTAAAAGGAAGATTATAGGATGCCTCAGAATCCAAGATTTAGAGCTAGAAGGAATTGTAAAGGCCAACTCTCATACTTCACAGATGAGGAAAGTGAGGCACAGAGAATTTAAGTAATTTGCCCCAGGTGGTATATTTCTGAAATGGGATTTGAACCCATTTTCCTGATTCCATTCCCATAGCTTTCTCCACTCTGCCATGATCTACCATATTCTCATCATAAATCTTGGCCTCTTTGGATATGGCGTTCATCTTTATATACTAGTAACTCATTTGGGTAGGGATGGGAAAGGTTCTCTGCTTGTCAATAAATTAATCTGATCAACTAACCCATATTGATGGGTTACCCTTTCCAGATAACCCATGACAAACCAAAGAACCATCTTCAAAGATAAATATTTCAGTGATTATCTGGTGGTGAAAAAGCTATTGAGGGATATGGAATCCCTGTTGGGCCCCCTCAAATCACACTACACATAGAGTCAAACTGGATGATCCATCCATAAATCACTGGCCATTATGGCTTAGGTATCTTAGGCATAAGTCATTGATTCTCTTTGTATACTAGATCCCTGGTCAATTCTACAGAAATTCTCCATTTTAGCAACTCAGTAGAGAAAAGCAGTAGTGATGATATCATGCAATGGATTTAGGAACACAGATTGAAAGATGAAAGGGAACTTTTGGGGCCATTGAGCCCAACCCTCTTATTTTAGAAGTGAGGAAACAAAGACCTGAAAAGGTTAAATAACTTCAATATAATCATACAGGTAGAAATGGTAGTATTAATATGAATCTTAGTCTACCTGATGCCAAATCCAGTGCTTTTTCCACTTTACCATCTCCTTAAATAAGAAAGCATGGATTCTCTGAGACCTCAGATCTTAGACTCCCAACTCTATGAAGTGAATTAGAGTCACAGACTTGTAGAAAATTAAAAGGAACCTTTTAGCTTGTAGTGTACAAACTCTTTATTCTGTAAATAAATAAATACAACCCAGTAGAGGTGAAGATATTTTCCTAAGTTCACACAGGTAGCAAGCAACAGAACTGAAGGTAGGACCTAGGTTTTCTGTATCTGAATCTAGTGCCCTTTCTAGTACACTCTGACTATTTGGAGAAAAAGTAATCATAGAATTTAGAAATGAAAAATGGCTGAGAGAACATCTAGTCTCATCCTTTATTTGGCATAGCTAAGAACTGAAGACTAAGGCAGATATCTCCAAGGTCATGAAACAAATTCCCTCCTGATTCCCAATAGAATACTATTATCCTCCCAATCAGAGGGGTGGGCAAGAGAGCAAAATGCCCTGAACCTGCTACATCTATGATGGCTTGAACACAATAGCCTATGGCCTCTCTACCCTTCAGTGTTTAGGTAGAAGGAAGGAAGTAAAAAAGGGCAGCAGATCTGAGTTCTTCCCTGTAAGGGACATGGACCACACAGATGGGACACAAAACATTTGAAAGAAGGGAGTTTCCAAAGTAAGGATGTGCATAAGGTCTGTCTATCTCCAGGGTTATTGTGTGCAAATATAGCAAGCAAAAGGCCAGAAGGAGGAGACAGGTGGTAAGAAGAGCTTTTCCCCAGGTGTAAAGATCACAGCAAAGCTGCTAACCAACATGTCTCCAGGTTCAACTCTCTCAGAAAGTTGCTTTTGACCATGACCCTGAATGCAGCTGCTTTGAACAGCAGGACAGGAGCAGCTGCTGCCTGTCATGGCTGTTTCCCCACTGCTCACAACACTGTTGTACCTTTTCAACAGCTTCAGTAGTCAGGATGTAGTGAGAAACGCATTCACTCAGCATGTCATCAGTTCAGTGAGGCCAGGAAGGCCGCCCCCAAACAGGGGCTGTGATTCCCCATTCCACTAAATCCTGGGAACTTCCAAGGAAGTTCACTTGGTAGCTGCACATGCACCAGCCCCTGGTTCTGACCTCTTGCTGAAAATTATATCCACATGCAAACTGACTCTCATTTCCTTACAGTGTCAGCACTAAGTTAAACTGCATTTTTCCCCAGTGGTATTGAAGAGATTACCAAGACGTCAGGTTTACCGTGTGTTGTTTCAGCACCAAAGACAGTGCTCTTTTTGTAAAGTCTGGAAGAAACATTGGGTCCTTCTGTTGAGAAAAAAAAAATCTAAATTAAAAATTAGAGACTGTTAAAGGAAATACTGACAGGCTCATGGATCACTTTTACATCTCTTTCTCTCATTTCTCCTTCACCCCCCCCCCTCATTCATGCACAATAAAGCAGGGAAAAAACTATTATTTTGTGGGAAATAACTATAAATCCATTCACAAAGGTAATTTTTAGATTTGCAAAGCACTTTTCTAATAGTAATCATAGGAGATTGACATTGTAAATAGTATCCAATATTTATAAATGGAAAAAAGTGAGGTTGATGGCTATTAAGTGACTTTCATTGTATCAATTTGTGAATAGAAAGGAACTTTGGAATTCATCTAGTCTGCCAAGAAAAGGGAAGTGACTTGCCTGAAGTCACATAACTAATGTTAGAGTCAAGATTTGAACCCAAGTCTTCCAAAGTTCTTTCTACTATTCTACACTGACCATAGTCATTGTTAGAACCTGAATTTGAATCCAACTTACCAATCCAATGGATAGGCATACCCTATAAATTAAATTATGAAATCCTGGACTTTTTCTACTTGACTGGCATTATATTCTAATTAACCTAAGCAGACAAATATTCAAAGCTGGTTTTTTTAGTTCATCATGGTAGATTCTTTATCTGAACTAGCTGTTAGGCATTTTGTGATGCCAATTTATTATAAGTTTCAATCATTGTATTTACATGTCTTCTGAAACCATAGACCATGTTCAATCCTGTCATGCTACATCCCAAACACTGCTGTGAAGTAGGGGACATGCGGGATGCTTAAACTCTGTATATTAGCCTATAAAGAAGTTAACCTAAGGTCAATGGGAACAGAAAATAAGAGTGGCACGTACCAAGGAAGAAGCATTCAGGATATTAAAAAGCCCAAGCCAAGACCATTTGCCAGGAATCTATCCATAATAGGAAATGGAGATAGTAGGTATTCATAACATCACAGTAGGGATTCCATCACTGTAGTGTTCCACTGTATCATAACTGCTCACAACATCTTAACAATACAGGCAGAATATCAGTATTTTTAAATGAACTTTTCTTTCAGAGAAAAGTCTAAAATCATTAAAGGGGCTCTAATTTAGAAAATCAAGATCTCCTTGCCTCTCTAGCTTAATTATGGGCCATATTCAATGTCTACCAAATGTTTCTATAGAAATGGACCTACATGGCAGATTAGAGAAACCTATGATCTCATCAGAATGATGTTTTTAAAAAAACAAAATCTTACCTTATATTTTAGAATCAATACTATGTATTGGTAATGACTAGGCAATGAGGCTTAAGTGACTTACCCAGAGTCACACAGCTAAGAAATGTCTGGGGTTACATTTGAACCCAGGACCTCTTGGGTATAATAATGGATCAGCTCTATAGGTTATCTAAGTGCCTTTCACAGTATGAGAAGTAAGCATACTTCAACTGCTAGATTTTTTTCCTGTATGTATAATCAGATCAAAATCTTTTCAGTATTTATGATCCTTACCCAGAAGGCATTTGAACATGGTATCTTAAGAAATATTTTATATTCTATTTTGAAAATAACTATTTTTTAGTTTTATTTTATTCTAAGTTACTATTTCTCTCTCCTTCCACCACCCATTGACATGGTAATAAATATATAATAACAATTATACCTATAAAATCATGCAAAACAAATCTCTACATTAGCCATGCTTTTCTAAAATAAAAAGAAAGAAAAAACTAAAATAGATTTCAATCTGTATTGTAAATCCATCAGTTTTCTATCTGGAGGATAGCATTTTTCATCATGAGTTCTTTGGAATTCTGATGATCCCCCTTTTAATCAGAATTATTAAGTCCATCCCAGTTGTTTATCTTTAACAATATTACTGTTACTGTGTACTTTGTTCTCCTTTGTCTGCTCATATTACTTTGTATCAGTTCATATAAATCTTCCCAGGTTTTGCTGAAATTGTCCTCTTCATAGCTTTATACTGCACAATATTGTATCATAGTCATATGCCATACCTTGCAAATATAATACAAGTGGTTTCCTTTATAATCCTATATATTTTATTTTACACCATTAAAGACATTATTCTGAGGGAGAAGCTAGATGACTTAATAGATAGTCAGAGCTGAAGACAGGAGGTCCTGGGTTCAAATTTGACCCAGAAACTTCCTAGGTGTATGACCCTGGGCAAGACACTTAACCTAGCCATTACTAACACATATAATTGATCCTAAGATAGAAAGTAAAGGTATTTTTTAAAACATCATTCTGAGGAGTCCATAGGCTTCTCAAAACCACCAAAGGGTCCATGTTCGTGACCCAAAAAAAAAGGTTAATAATGACTGGTCTAGAGATAGTTTAAAAGGAAAATGAATGAAAAATTTTCAGTGCAGTTTTCAATGGGAAATTGTTCACCAATCAATGCAAATACACAATTAACCCTAGAGAAATACAGAAATTTTGCAATCAAAATACCTATTTATTTTCTCCATTACTAAATAGCTTCATAACATACTTGATATCAGTTCAAATTAGACCTAAATAAAAATATTTTCATATTGTTCCCTTAACCTTGTTCCATCACATAGTTGTTCCCACCCACATGATGAATTCACTCCTAAAATGTAGGTGCTTGAGAACTGATTTATGGGCTCTAATATGTGGTGTAATGGAGGGTGCCAGATTTGAAGTGGGAGAATCTGGGTTGGAGTTCTCTCTCCCAATGTATGACAAAAAGCAGGAAATGAAATAAGATTGTATATTTAGAGCTGAGAGTTCTCTTAGAAACCACAGTCTAATCCTCTCATTTGGCAGATGAGCAAACTGAGGCAAAAAGAGCTTAAGTGATTTGTTCAAAGTTATGAGAACTACTAAGTGTCTGAAGTCAAATTTAAATTTATATGGATCCATCAGGATATGAATCCAGATTTTCTTGACTTCAAGTCAAGCAAATACTATTCACTAATCCCACACCTGTGTTGTGTGTCCAAGAGTTGAGGATAAACAAACTGTAAGAAATGAATATAATTCAATATTACTGCAACATAAGGAATGAGGAATATGAGGAAGTCAAAAAATTTTGGTCAAAGATCTTCAAAGTGAGAAAGTAAAAATCCCCCCTAAAAAGAGTATAGACTGATTACAATCCATAAAGAAAGACAAATCTAAAAAATAATAAAACCCAGGTCAGAGATAAAAGACAATGTGAGAACTATAGGTCATAGTTAAAGCACAAATCTTTCCTTTCTATCAGTTAATGGAAAACTACATCAATAACTGAAGCCAGCAGTCTGTCTTTGGCAAACAGGTGGAGAGAGGGTAGCTTTTGGTGTTAGTTAGCAAGAGGCTATACTATCGAAACAGTATGAACCAGTAAAAAAATGAATGAGTGGGACAAGAGGATCTCGAAGGTCCCACCCAATTTAGGACATACTAAGCAGAGTAAGTAAAACATAACTTACCTTCCTCATTCCTTTATAATTATAAAGTACTTTACAAATGAGAAATTGTATCAAAAGTTCTAGTGTCTACAAAAAAGTACCCGGAAAGACTTGTATGAAATGATGCAAAGTGAAGTGAAGTGATCAGAACCAAGAGAACATCATACACAGTAACAGCAATTATGTACGATTATCAGCCATGAATTAGTTACTTTCATCCATCAGCAATGCAAGGATCTAGGACCACCCCAATCGCTCATGATGAAAAAGGCTATCCACCACCATATAAAGAATTGTTTGAGCTTGAAAGCAGATTAAAGCATACCATTCTTCATTCTATTTCCTCCATGAATTTTTCTCTAGTATAAGTGATGTGTCTTCTTTCACAACATGATGAATATGGAAATATATATTGTATGATAACACATGCACAACCTATATGATATTACCTGCTGTCTTCCGGAGGGAGAGTGAGAGGGGGAGAGAACATGGATCACAAAATGTCATAAAATGGTTATTAATTATTATATTAACAAATAAAATAAAAAATAATTTTTAAAGTTACTAGTATTGTTATGGTTATCATCTCACTGGATTCTCACAACAAAGTGGCATAAGCATTATGATCTGAATTTTGCAAAAAAGCAAGAAGTTAAGTGGCTTTGTCCAGGGTCATAGTCAGTAGACGGCAAAGTCAGGATTTGAATCAAAGGTGAAACTAGCATGGTGAAGTATTTGTTTCTGTGGCTGAAATCTAAAGAGTAGAACAAGATTGCTCCCCTCCACACCCTTTTGCTGGTCACTCAACTGTTTGAGTCCCTTTTCTAGATCCTGAGGTTGAACCATCCTCTTGGGGTTTCATGAATTTTGTGAAATAGCCTTCTTCCAGGGCCACTTTCCCCATCCAGAGCATCAATTGAATAGTCATGGATATCCTATCTTAAACTCGGTCTCAGAAGTTCATATTCTCTTCTCTTTCCTTTAGGACCCTTCTAGAATGCCTTCCTCTAGCTGGCATAGTGAATTCAGAAACACTTGAGTTCAAAACTGGCCTCAGATTCTTAATAGCTTTTGAAACCCTGTGAGAGTCAGTTAACCTCTGTTCAACTCAGTTTCCTCATCTGCAAAATGAAGATAACAGTAACAGATATCTCCCGGGATTGTTGTGAAACTCAAATGAAATTATAGTAGTAAAGTATTTAACACAGTGCCTGGCACATATAAATGTTAGCTAAGTGTCTTCATATAAGAGAATAGAAAAAAGGATTGCACAAGAGCTATGCTGCCTTATTATGTATAGCTTGAATTTTTAAAAGATTATAATAAATTTTACATGTTAATTTCAATGTTTGTCTGCTTATCTGTATCTCCTTCTAAACTTCCTTCCTTTCTCTTCTGATCATTTTGAAAATGATCCTCTTTTCTGTCTTACTTTTAGGAGGCATCTCTATCACCAGTCCTTTTCTCTTTCCCAATCCCCCACTCCACTTTGAACTTCTATATAACAAATAAATAGAGATAGAGATCAGATCTGTAATTTCAGGGATTTAATAAACACCTGGAAGAACAAATTCCCTCTACCAATGCAGGTCCAAAACTTCACTTCATCTCAGAATATTTGCAGATGCAGAGAGATGAGGTGACTGTCCTAGATCACACAGACAGTATTATGGAAGAGAAGAATGGAGCCCAGGTTTTCTAGGCTTCCAATTTAGTTTCCCCCCCCCCACCTCCTCTCTCTCTCTCTCTCTCTCTCTCTCTCTCTCTCTCTCTCTCTCTCTCTCTCTCTCTCTCTCTCTCTCTCTCTCTCTCTCTCTCTCATCTCTGTGTATATCTCTGTCTTCTGTCTCTGTCTCTTCTAGAATTATGGAGATAAAATTAAATAAATCTACACATTAACCAAATCTGAAAATATATGTACATACACACACATATATGTATATATGTTTGTATAAATCTGCCCCTCATCTTCCGCCTTTCTGTTAGGTGATCTTCCTCTACTGTTAACAAACCTAGACCACTTCCTTTTGTATTTGTTCCATCTTCTACTGCTGACACAAACCTAGCTTTCTCTTAAAGACAAGGAGTCTCTTGATACCTCTCTAAGACATTTTGCTTCTTCTTAACTTGTAGGCTTTTCAAGTTAAATAATTTACTGTCAGTGAGATGGCTAACCTTGATGCCATTTTCCTCTTCATTGAAGGTATCCAACAACATTGCCAAAAACATCATGCTAAAAAGCATGAGAGGGGGCAGCTGGGTAGCTCAGTGGATTGAGAGCCAGGCCTAGAGACGGGAGGTCCTAGGTTCAAATCTGGCCTCAGACACTTCCCAGCTGTGTGACCCTGGGCAAGTCACTTGACCCCCATTGCCTAGCCCTTACCACTCTTCTGCCTTGGAGCCAATACACAGTATTGACTCCAAGACAGAAGGTAAGGGTTTAAAGAAATTTTTTTAATAAAATAAAAAGCATGAGAGCAAGCACACAACCCTGCTTGACTCCACTGATGACTGGGAAAGCAAGAGAATATCATCCATTATCCAGAATCTATACAAGCATGCCATCTTGAACTGGCATACAATACTGATGAACTCCAGGCAACCAAATTTTACCTAGGTCTGCAGGACGGCAGTTCACTATGTTGCAATAGTGCTCATCCAGAGAGGCAACTGAGGCAGGATTCTAACAGGAGGGGAGGAGGCCTGGGAAAAAGTAAACTGGCATCCAACTGTGGCCAATTCTGTCTCCCCAAAAGTTCTTGGAGCAGAGATCAATGCCACAAAAAGAGAATTCCTCTACATGGGAGGTGTCTGGAATAGCTTTTAAATCCAGACTCCGGGGAACCATTATCAAAGTGAAAGGAGTGAGAAAGTGAGTGATAGCTCAATATAAGGAAACAGTATGAGTGTAAAATTTGTAAATTCATTAGGGCTGGGAAAATGGAATGGGAATGGGGTGAGGTGTATTTAGATGAAGGAGAGAGGGCTGGCTTGACACCTGGATATGAGGATTCCTGTCTGTGTGAAATAGATTGGAGACAAATAGAACAAGTGGTACATGGATTTCTGTTCTTAGATAATCATCCACTCAATTCAGCCTCTGAAGTTGAGATGCAGCAGAGTATGGACTGATCCTCTGCTGTGTATAGTCAGATAATTAATACCAAGAAAACAAAGTTTCTCTACTAACCAGCACCACACCATCCATACATGGAACCTCTGGTTATAGCAATGGAGAAATTTTGAAAGCTTTGGTTAAGTTCACTTACCTTGGCAGTATACTTTCCAGGAATATACACCTAGACAATGAGGTTGAGGAAAGTATTGCCAGAGCTTGCTCAGTGGGAAAGTGTGGGAGAGAAGAGGTATTAGACTATCAAACCAAAGGTCTACAGAGCCATTGGACTGTCCTCATTGTTGTAAGCCTGGACCATATCAACTTCACACCAAGAAATAGAATTCCTTCCATTTGATTGTCTTAGGAAGATTCTGAAGATCACTTGGCAAGATAAGATACCAGACACTGATGTCCTTTCTCAAGCTAAACTGCCAAGAATTCAAACTCTACTACAGAGAGCATGACTATGATGGACTTTCTGCATTGTCTGAATGCCAAACATATGTTTGTCTAAGAGACTTTTCTGGAGAAATCACATGAGGCAAGTGCTTGCATGGAGGTAAGAAGTGCTCCAAGGACATTCTCAAAGTCTCCATGAAAGAACGTTAATATCAGCTTTGAGCATTGGAGATGTTGGCACAGGACAGTTCTGCATGATGTGCCTGCATCAAAGAAGATACCATGCTTTATGAGCAAAAGAGAATCGCAGAAGCTCAAAAGAAATGTGAGATTCACAAGTTTAGAGATATCTCCATCCCAAATGTTCATATGGACTATTTGTGCCTGTGGTGGAGCCCTCTGATTTCATATTGACCTAATCAGCCACAGTTGGACACACTGTACGTTGACCCTGACATGGTGGTCCTCTTCCATTTTGGTCCTCTTCGATTATGGGCAACAACCAGCAACACTGTAAAGTGTTCTATCCATAGTAGATAGGAAGAAGAGCATAGTTAGACATGGTGATGATTTTGAAATGCTTCATTGAAATATTTCTAAAAGAAAATTTTAAAATTGCAAGTGCTCTGAGGCTATGTCCAACAGTCTTTTCAACACATTGGGATGCCTCTATCCTACCACTGGCATATAGTGCTATATGATTCTGAATGACTCATTTAAATTATCTGTGCCTCATTTTGCTCATCTGCAAGATTAGGAGATTGGACTCACTGGCCTCCAAGTTTTCTTCCAGCACTAAATCTATGATCCTATGATTCTTCTCTACTTAGTTGACCTCAAGGGGTTTATCAAGGAAGTGAATTGGTGTTTCCATAGCAAACAGTTTGTGATATCATCCCACTGTTAATGGGGAAAATGAATCAATCGATCACACAGTGATTTGATGGATGAAAAGGTTTCCTTTGGAAAGGACTGGTCTGTCATGTGGGCACACAGAAGCTTTGATAGGTTAAACTTTAATGTGATAATGATATAGGCTTTGCAAGTAAATTAACCTCCAGTTTATTCCTACAAATGAACCACTCCAAAAAAAATTAAATTTCTTGGCCTTTAACCATTTAGATAATTCTTTTCAAAAATAATAAACATAGTATGGCTTTCTTAAAACTAGCCTGTGGTTCCGCTGACCTGAAATTTTTCATCTCCCCTGCTGTCTAAGCACTTGCTTTCCTCAGGCTTCTTTCAAACATATTTGGGCAGAATTACTGCAGTAAACACTGAGGGATAAACAGGAAGCTAGTTGGTAAATTAACATGCCTGCCCTTTATGTACCTGAAGAAGAAGCAGATGCCCACTCCTTTTTCTCTATCTGTTTGTTAGTCATCGAGGAAATTGGGAGTCCAGTCAAATTATCATCATGATACCTGGTCCCTTTATTCAAGGCCCTTCTTTCAACTTGGATGGAAGCCAATGTGAGGTCATGGTAAGAAGGGAGGGGACCTGAAGTCATTCTTACTGCTTGCCTCATTGGTAAGTGTTTGGATTTGAGGGATGTCAGAGGGAGCCAGGAGGGAAAGGTACTCAGTCAAAAAAGATTCAGGTGGTGAGGAACATGGTTTGAAGGTTGGAAATGCCATGGCCCTGAGTTCTGACCTCTGTTTGTTTGTAGCTGATTTATTGTGGCATTGGACATAGGTCTGCGTGATGCCAAAAAGATTGCCTACATCAGTCAAAGAACTGCTTGATTTATGAACAAGCAGAGGTCAGGATTGAAAGACAGGAAGTGGATTTAGATCTAGGAAGATGATCCAGTCCTAATCTCCCTTCAAATTATATAGCATCATACAAACAAGATGGTTCCTTAGATGGATGTTTCACCTTTACCTAGTTGTTCTGATATTACATAGACATCAACTGCTCAAACCTAACTCTCTCAAGTTGGAGTAGTAATATTCAAATTAACAACAAAATATTTACATGAGAGGCAAGTGAGGTTTTGTGGTATTATAGATATAAATTGACCATAGTGTGAGGATGATCTAGGAACCTGCCACTAACATACCTGAGCTTTCTGCCTCTGAGACAATCATTTAACCTTCCAATGCCCCAGGCAATTCTCTTAAACACGTTTCAGAAGAATTACCAATTTGCATTAGAGTGCCTTTCCATACCTGGGAGTTCTCTACATTGATGAAATCAAACATCCAGATACCTCAAAAATGTACTAAGCTCTGGGAATACAAAGGCAGAGATGACATAATTCATGCTCTCATGGAGCTAAAATTATACTGGGGGATTCATCATGTTCAGACATGTAAATACAAGAATAAGGGGAAAGGAATCTGTACCATAGTAACATAAATACTGGATGAAATTCATCTGTTCTGCTACCACTTCCAGTGTTTCAAAATGCCTCCATGAAATTTACTGAACTAGGAAGCTAATTCGCATTACCCAAGCATTGACAACTGGAATTGGAAGTTATTCATTCACCCTAAGAAGAATTGAGAGTCTCCAGATTTAAGGGAGTAGGGACACAAACCAGGCAGAGGAAGCTTGACAGATCCAAAGGACCCATTTGTAGACTGGTTTGGTGTGATCATGAACCCAACTTGCAAATAATACTAAGACTGGAAGGTGAATAGAACCAGATTGCAGAATATCCTCAATACCTGTCTGAAGAATCTGTATTTTAAACTAGATGCAATAAAAGCCAGAGAAGATTTTCAAGCAGCCAAGTAAAATATAACTGGTGTTTTCAGAAGAGAATTTTGACAAGTGTGTGGAAGATGATTTGCTGGAGGGAGAAATTGGAAGCAGGGAGACCAATTAGGAATATATCATGCTAGTTTAGGTCAGAGAGGACAAAGGCCCCAATTTTTCTCTCTAAGACTTCCTGAACTACTTTTTTGCACTTTTCTAATACGTATACAAAATATTATTGTGTGTTTTAGGTCTTAAAATCATAGAATGTCAGAGCCGGAAGGAACTTCAGAAGTCATCTACTCCAGCTGCTACCTGAAACAAGATTCCCTCTACAAAATACTTGACAAATGGTCATTCAGCCTTTTTTGTTAAAACTCTCAGTGAGAGGAGACCTACTATCTCCAGAGGCAGCCTGTTTCACATTTGGACAGTCCTAATTATTAGGAAGTGTTTCCTGATTTGAAGCCTAATTCAGCCTCCCTTACATCCATTGCTCCTACCTAGGCACAATATGACTAGGCATTCTTCCACATGACAATTCCTCAAATACTTATACTGTTCTGGAATCCTATATTTAGAACTACAGGAGGTCTTTGAAATCATAAAGTCCAACACCCTCATTTTATGCATGCAGAAACTGATACTTACTCGTTGATGAGCTGTAATCGGTCCTAGGTGGCTAAAACTCTGGGCCTGGGGTCAAGAAGCCTTGGGTTCAAATCTAACCTCAGATATTTACTAGTTATGTGACCCAATCTGTTTGCCTGAATACACTACTCCAATATTTTTGCCAAGAAAACTCCATGGAAAGTGCTGGTGTGCTATGGTCCACAGGGTCAGGAAGAGACAGCCAGGACTGAACAAAGTTGGTCCATATCTTATGCACAGTTCTTTGTGTGTCATGTCCCCCTACTAGACCATAACTTTCATGAGGAGAGAGATCATTTTTCATCACAAATTTCTGTCTACATCTATTCAAGTAAATGCAATTCGAGAAATATCTATTAAGCAGCCATAATACATGATCAAGACCCTGTCCTAGGTGCTCAAATTTAAAGAGGAAATGAAATATTGTCATTGCCTTCAAGGAGCTTACATTCTACTGCAGACACACAGAAAGTATCCAAAGACACTATTACAAAATAATATGAGAAAGGAGAGAACAACGAGAACTGGAAGCATAAAAAGAGTCTTGGACAAGTCTTAATAGAAGCTATGGATTTTAAAAGGTAAAGAAGTAGTGTTTTCCAGGAATGAGACACAGCCTGTCAAACAAAGTGCAGACACAGGAGATGGATTGCCTACTTCAATGAATAGCTAGTAGACAAGTTTGTCTGGAAAATAGAATGTATTAAGATTAGTAATATAAAATTTATAAAAGAATAGCAACATTATAAGAAAAACAACTTTGAAAGTCTTTAGAACTCTAATCATGACAATGATGGGCCACAAGTCCAAAAGAATAAAGATGAAATATGTCATTTATCTCTTAACAGAGAGCACTGATGAACTTTAAAAAGAGACATGCTTTTTTTGATATATCTAATTGGGAAATTTGTTTTTCCAGGCAAGGCAGCTATATATTGAAGGCTTCATGGGAGGGGAGTCTTCTTATATGCTAAATTGTGCAGGGTTGGTAATGAGGGAACAGATTAATTTTTAAAAGAAAATATCAAAGGGTATTTATGTTAAGATATATCACATTTATTTCAATATAATTCATTGTGGTATAGCAGTTTTCTTTGAACTAAAAGTCAAGTTCTGAACCACACTGCCACAAAGGAATTTTTAAAATATTGTGCATCATCTTGCTACCAAAAAAACAAACATATTTCACTGCACTGCCTTAATGAAGTAGGACTGCTGTTGATATTACTATTATTGAAAGTGAGTGGGGAGTATTTGTGGGGGAAAGTGTAATAAGTACAGAGAATTTAAAGTTGACATCATTTGTATTTTGAAAACCTTGAACTGTATGCTGTATAATAGAATAAAATTTGAAACAAATGTATGAAATGCTGTCTTTACCCAAAAAATGGTCATTAATATAAATGTGACTAGAAAGGTAGCCTGAAACCAGGTCATAAAGGAATTTAAACGTCATACTGATGAGTTTCTATTTTATCCTAGAGTTGACAGGAAGTAAAAAAAATAGATTTCTGAGCAAAGAAGTATTATATATGATTGACCTGTGTCCTAGGAAAATTAATTTAGCAGCTTTGGGTGAGGAAGATTAATAAGGGTGTCAATCTGTATAGCCCTTTGAAAACATTCCACAAAATGCATATGATGGACAGCAGGCACATGTTTGATTAAAAAAATACTGCCACAAATATATTTCAGTATTGAATGACCCACTCAAAATAGCACAGTAAAAGGTTTCCCACACAGAATGCATGCTTCTTACTTCCTCCTGCTCTTCCTGGTATCAAGATAAGGGGCACAGCATGATTCCCATATCTCAGGGAGATTGTCGATAATATTGTCAGACATGGTCTTGGCATCTCTTGACTCTAAGCTTTTTTTTAGGCTGAGTCCAGTTTTAATAGACTGCAGGATTTAAGGAACAGTTTGTTAAATTGCTACAGGAAATACTGCAATTATTCATAGGGTTTTAGGTTAGAGGGGATCTTGGAAATCATCTAATCAAATGCCTTCATTTTAAAAATGAACAATAAATAGCAGAGTTGGAATTTGAACCCAGCAATCAATGGCAGTGCCAGTCAAACCTTTCCTCTGATAACCTGTTTAAGAAATTAAGTCTAGTCTCATTGATAGTCTGAATCTTTTGAGTTTTACAGTGAGTAAGCAACTTGTTAGTTGAAGCATATCTCTCTGTGGCTAGAGAAGAATGGGAGGAGGTAGGGGAATAGTTTTACCAAGGTAGCACTAATAATACTGTTAGCATCCTTATTAAAACTGTTTGAGACTAGCAAAGAAACAAATGGAGCTAAAAAGTTTTGAGAATAAGCTATAACATGCTGACAACACTGATAAAATGAAAAATGACTGTGGTGACTGAGATGGAAAGATCAGTACTTGGAGCTGTCCACATTTCATACTATACTTTATTTCATCACTATCATAACAGACAAAGATAGAGCATTTATTAGGCATTTACTATACACCAGGCACAGACACAAAACAAGCAGGCAAAACAGTCCCTACCTTCAAGAAGACTAAATTCTGGTGGGGGAAAACAAAACATAAAATGGAACTAGAAACCTAGGGAAAGAGAAGCTGGAGTGTGAGAAGTAACATTGAAAAAGTTCAAGGAGGCATTGGAGCTAGAAGTGAAGTAAATGTGGCTGGAGACCCTTATAATGTGACATCATAATTGATTCCTTTGGTGATTAGAAAATAACTTATCTGCTCCCCTTCCCTCCAAATTGTAAAATGGGAAGAAGAGTAAACTCCAGGCAAAATAGTAAACCATGAGCACACTCGGTATCCTCCAAATTTGAAATTTCCTTCTCAGTACACACACACACACACACACACACACACACACACACACACACACACACACACACATGGCATGGGGTTACAATTCACTCCACCAGCAGCCTATTACAAATTAAGACAAAGATCATCCAGGCTCTTTGGCACCATTTTCCTTCCAGAATCTGCCAGCAATCATGACTTTTCCTATGTTACCCAAATGGTTCAAGATACTCAGGCAATCTTGGAACAGCCCATTCATTCATTCAGTTTTCCTGAAGGAAATTTATTAAATGCCTCCTATGTGAGAAGCACTGTGCAAGTTACTGGAAGAATTAAATGGTCTAGATAAAAATAGTTCCTTCCCTCTTGGAACTAATAGTCTATGTCCATGATAGTGATCCTTTCAGAGAACAAGTGCCCAAACTACAACCCTCACACTGCATGTGGTCCCCTCTTCCCCCTGCCTCACCACAGAGAGGGGACAAAGGAAGTACTCCCATTGGGCTACTGGACAGAGGGACTAGTCATGTGAGAAATGTCCTCAGATGGGTGTGAAGAGGAGGGAAGGGAAGCAGCCCCCTCTGGCATGAGTACCATAGGTTTTCCAACATGTATCTATGTGGATTAAATGCTTATTTTCCTTCTCATGGGGCATTGTTACAGGTTATGTTTTCTCTGTTAATTCTCACATCTAAGGTTAGGGCCAGAGGCCCATGTTGAGTATCCTTTCCTATTTCTATAGGACATCATCCTGTTGGACTTTATTAAATAGTCCTGGATATAATCTGACCTCTAATTTGGATCTCTCAAATCTTTGATTCTCTTAGTCATGTGTGTTTTCTGAGGCAGTGCAATATATAGATATTGTTTTTGGAGGCTAGAGACCTATGTTCATCCCTGTTACCTGTCTTATGACTGAGCACAAGCCACCTAATCTCTCAAAGTCTTAGTTTCCTCATCTGTAAAATGGAAATAATAATGCACATAACAGTAACTTATAGGACTGTTGTAAGGAAATCCCTTTGTAAATGTTAAAATGCCACATAAATTATTTGTTATGTCTCTGACCTTTGTATATATTTGTATTGGTTTGCTCAATCACCCAGAGCAGGTATTTCCTCAGATGTTCACCTGAAGCATCCACTCCAAGGCACCTCTGCTTTATTTATGTTGGTCTATCTGCATATTGACCTCTTCCATGCCAACAGTCCATCACCCCCAAAAGTTAAAAATATAGATTTCTTCCAGCTTTGTTGTATGCATGAACTCATGCATATGCATCTCATATCGGCTTTATTTGTTAACATCAGTTCAACTCATAGGCTGCCTATCTATTATCCTTCCTTCTCACTACATGATTGGTCTGCCTTCTTTTTATCCATACATGGCCTTGACAATGCCTTTTATATCACATGATTTTCTTGTATAACCCATGACTCAAGGGCTCCCCAAATTCTACTGTTGTACAGACTGGGTCCAGTTATGGAGTCTGGCTCCAAGTCAATGGTTATCTGCCACCCATTCCTTCCACCTAGTATAGTTCTAGGAAAATTTCTAATATTTTCTAGACATTATATGTGTTTAAGTTTCCCCAAAATGAGGTGGGGGAATGAATCCCCACCTCCTATACAGTGGCTCGAGATATGAAATTCATATTGGATATGGGATAGGGTTTTTTTCAGCTCAAAAAAAATCTAAAACACACAGAGAATTCACAAAAGCCTACGAACAGAAACAGAAAGCTACCTGATAGCCAGATATAAGAGAAATCCAAAATGTTCAAAACTCTTCCAAAAGAGTTGGTCTAACTACAAGCACAAGATACTTGAGGAAATCTTAACAGAATATTATCCCATATGCCAAAGTCTCCAAAACTTCTGGTTGGAATAGAGAGTTTATGTCTTTCATATTTCATATTAGGCCCCCTGGGATTCCCAACCAACCAAAGACATAAACATGTGTGTATGCAATGATTTAAGGTCTTTTGTCTATGGAAGGCACATTTGGGAAAGAGTCAGTGAGGGTAATGATACTTGGAGAATATGAATGAGACGGATGGATGGTTGTTCAGGCAGCCATCATATGGCATCTGTTGAGGGTGCAGCAATTATAGTCTTTAAGCAGTAATGAGAAGGGATTAAGTTTGCCTCATTTCCCGTTATAGCTTTAAGTGTTCTTTAGGCTAATACATTAATTGTTACAAATGTGTCCAAGGCTAAACAGACTGACTAGAGGGCCAGATGATCCTATAAAAAAGGGTAAAATGCAGAGGCATTATTAATGAGAATTGTTTACATGTATATGTCATATATATATATAATTTGATCTTCACACCAACCCTGAAAGTCTTTGTTGTTGTTGTTGTTTGGTCTTTGGGGGTGTCTTGTTGCTGTTCATTAGACATGACTGACTCATTATGACCCCATTAGGGGTCTTTTTGGCAAAGATCCTAGAGTGGTATGCCATTTCCTTCTCCAGCTCATTTTATATATATATATATATATATATATATATATATATATATATATATATATATATATATATATATATATATATAAGGAAATCAAGGGAAACAGGGTCAAGGGAGTTACCCAGGGTCACCCACCTAGTAAGTCTCTGAAGCTGACCCAGAACCCAAGTCCTTCTGACTCTAGGGCTGGCAGCCTATCTATTGTACCACCTACATCCTAAAAGACAGGAAAGAATTCTCTCCATTTTACAAGTAAGAAAACTATGATTTGTAGAAGTAAATTCATGCTCCCACTGTCATACCTCTAGTGTTCAGAGCTATGATTTGAACCTAGATCTTTAAATTTTAACTTGATTATACTCTATATGCTGTCATTCCTCATCAGGGTCAAAAGATTCTAAATATACACTAAAGGGGGTAGCTGGATAGCTCAGTGGATTGAGAGCCAGGTCCAGGGATGAGAGGTCCTGGGTTCAAATTTGACCTAAGTCACTTAACCCCCATTGCCTAGCCCTTACTACTCTTCTTCCTTGGAACCAATACTGGGTATTGGTTCCAAAGCAGAAGGTAAGGGTTTATAATATATACATATATGTACATATATATGTCTGTGTATATAATACATAGTATATAAGTGTATAGTATATGTATATATATAGTATAAGTATAGTGTATATAAGATAAGTAGCATATAGTAGCATATATATGTATATATAGTATAAGTCTAATATAGTATATACTATATAGCATATATAGTATAAGTATAAATATGTAGAATATATATATATAGCTATATATTTTATATATATTCTAAACCCTTACCTTCTGCCTTAGAATATATATGTGTATGTATACCCAAAAGGGAATGAGTGGGTACTTGGAAACTGGATTTATAGATAACAAAAATAGATAACAAAAAGGAATTTTTGTGAAAGAGATTTAAGGAATATCTCACCTTTCTTCACCTGAATCTTTTTTCTAAGAAGGAAGTTTATTCATTATTTTGCCATTCAACAGAATGAAGAAGGTAAAGTTAGTGAGCTGAACTAAAGATCAACCCTGCCAGGTAACCAAGGAAGACTGTGGATTTCCATCACTAGAAATCGTTAAAAATAGCCATTTGTCTTCTGAGTTAATTAGATGTTCTTAGAGATGGAAGCATCAGTTACATGGCCAGAATAGAACCTCTTTCCTTCCTGTAAAACATTTCCTTTCAATTCCCCAGATTCAGTTTCCAAACTTCAGAGCCAACTTAGACTCATCCTTCTCTCTCACCACTACTCCCACCTCCACATATTCAAATAACCACTAGCTAATGTCAATTGGACTTTTGTCGTGTCTCTAGATTCAATTTCATTCTATTTACATTTCCAATGACAACACACTAACTTGATCTTTAATTAACTCTCAAAGCACACATTGGCTTTGGAGTTAAGAGACTTGGGTTCAAATTTGAATATTGTGTGGCCTTGAACAAGACATTTAGATTCCCTGTGTTGGAGTTCCCTTTTCCATGAAAGAAGGGAGTTGGACAAGATGGACTCTAAAGTACCTTCTAATTCTAGAGGTATGATGTCAATAGACTGCTAACAGGATGCCAGTGGTCTCTATATGCTAACTGGTCTCTATATATCTTTTATCTCATCCACAATTCCATTTCACACCCTCCTACATATTGCTACCAGAATACTGGCCTGAGAGCAAAATTCTGGCCATGTCATTCATCTACCTAAAAATGTTCCTTACCTCTCTATTGCCTACTAATTAGACCAATCAAATGTAAACTATTTTAAATATGCAGCAACTGTTCTCTGCTATTTCTATAATTCAGCATTCAAAGGTTTGCAGGTTGGATCCTCAGAGAAACAGTTACTCTTAGATTATCAAATTCTAGGGTATGCTATGGGTGCACATCATGACTGGTTCTGTTCTGTCATTGCTCCTTGAAGCTTCTTCCTGCTTTGTTACCCAAGGGAAATGTCAAACTTCAGCTAGCCAAAAGCAAAACACTGTTTCAATTCCCTCCTTCTCCTACTCCTCCTTTCTTTTTCTCCTTTTTCTTTCTCTTCCTTCTTCTTCTTCTCCTTCTCCTCTTTCTACTTCTCCTATTCCTTCTATTTATCCTCCTCCTTTTATAAGAAGGAGGGTAAGAAAAAAGGTAAGGATTTTATTAAAAATAAAATAAATTCTTGATAATTGACTGAAATACTTTATATTCTACATAATGACTTGCCTGATTCCACTCTCAGCTACCAGTGACTAGAATACCTTCTTTCCTCTCCTTAACTTCTTAGGATCTTTGACTTTCTTCAAGTTTCAAAGCAAATACCATAATTTGAAGAAAGGCAAACACTGCTAATGTCATCTCTTGTGAACTTTAGTTTATTCCACCCTACTTAGTCTAACAAAAACAGGAAGTCTATACGCATACTTAAGGATTAAGTATTTAGGAGGATGGCCTATGACAGACATGTGCTAGCAAATGACAAATCAGAAACAACTGACAGACCCCTGAGCTGTCCTAAGTCAAGCTTAAGCTACCATTGGTACATGTGGGTCACAGGAAACTGATGTAAAAACCATCTATATGTTTCATGTCACTTCCTCTCTCTGGCCTCTTTTATGGTGGAGAGGTAGCTGGTGGCAGCATGCTGAGCATTTCAGCATCTTGGAGTGGCGGCTGCTATTGTTCAGTTTTAGTGGTGAGTTTTCCTTGATACCATACTGGAGGAAGATGAGTAGGCTAGTTCAGGTGAGGCATCTTACTGAGCTCTCTCAGAGTGTAGGCTGATTCTTTCTCCTTTACCTTCCAAACACTGTCCTCTTAGAAAGCCACTAATCTTCAGAGACCTTGTGGTGCAGGACTTTGAACTCCCCCTGGCACAGGCCAGGCAGGAGAAATCCTATACCTTTTCCCTTTCTCTTCTCCTTAATTCCTTTCCTCTATATTAATTAAACCACCATAAATTTCCAAACTGACTTGGGTATTTTTATTTGGGATATTCCTTGGAAATTTAGATTAGGTCACAACCCTAAAATTATCCTTACAGTCTCTGAGCTCACCTTCCATTACATGGGATATATCTTTTGTTTATTTAGTTATTTACATGTTGTTTGTCTATTAGAATATGAGTTTTCTGAGGGTGGGAACTGTATTTGCTATTTACTTAGTAACCCTTAGACTTATCCTAGTACTTGATACATAATAAAAGGTTGAGGGAAAGCTAGGTGGCTCAGTGTATAAAGAACAAGGCCTGGAGAAGGGAGGTCCAGGATTGAAATATGGACTGATGCACTTAATAGCTGTGTGACTCTGGGTAAGTCATTTAACACTGTTTGCCTCAGTTTCCTCATCTAAAGAAGGAAATGGCCAGTTATTCCAGTATCTTTGCCAAGAAATCCCCAAATGGGGTCACAAAAAGTCAAATATGACTAAAATTACTGAACAGCAATAAAGGAAACAAATTAGATTGAAATAGTTATTGAAAACATTTTTTTAAATTTCATGAACTTGAGGCAGATAGATGGCTCAGGGAATGGCTCTGTTAGCTAGGCATGGAGATGAGGAATCCTGAGTTGAAATCTGGCCTCAAACAATTCCTAGCTGTGTGATGCTGGCCAAGTAACTTGACCCCAACTTCTGCCTTGGAAGCAATACTTAGTATCAATTCTAAGAGAAGGTAAGGATTTTTTTAAGGAAAAAGAAAAGAGGTTGATAAAAACTTGTTGATTTATTGTGTATTGATTTAGAATTTGAACCCTAGAGACTACATTTCCCACAATCCCCTTGTCCTTTTGTGGTTGCCAAAAATGTAAAGATGAAAATAAAATTTAGTACTCCAAGTATTATTTTAATACTACTGATTAAAAATCAACTTAGAGCAAAAAGGGGAAATTAAACGCCAGACGCCTAGCTCCAAGCTACTACTGCCAGCCAGCGCTTCCAGCAGAAAGTGTGAGCAGAGTGCAAAACTTGCTCAAAACTGAAACTGAATACAAAATTAACCCATGATGCACAACAGGAAAAGGGAAAGGGGGATTATGAGAAATGTAGTCTCTAGGGTTCAAGATTATAAATCAATACAATTGACTAAAATTCTGTTGGGGAAGTCAGTCCATGAGGTCTTAAGTCAGTCCAAGCTCTTAAAAATGAAACTCTAAAGACAAAAGAAATAATTTCAATGAGGAAGAAAAGGTGAAATTTCACCCCAAAAGTGTAATGTGGATCTATATGGTATTCATCAATAAATTCAGATCTTTTAAAGACATGTACAGATGATAGAAGCAACAGCAAACAGTGGAGGCTAAAGACAGAAATAATGTGGTCAGGAGTGTAAAAATAATGTCAGGAGTGCCTAAAATCAAGATAAGTTGGTGCTTTCAAGAAAGGTTTAGAGCAAAGAAGAGAGAGTCAGCTATATTGGGAAGAAGGAAATCAAGGAAGACATAGTATTACTCAGACTGAATGGGCTGGTGAAAATGAATGATGGAGAAAAAACAAAGGTACTTGCTCTCATTTTGCTTCTTTTTTCTGTGACAAGGAGACTGATCTTTATATAAAAGACAGATAAAAATGCTTATTTAAAAAGAGGGGAAGCTAGATGATTCAGTGGATTGAGAGACAGGCCTTGAAATGGGAGGTCCTGTGTTCAAATCTGTCCTCAGACAGTTCCTAACTATATGGTCCTGGTCAAGTCACTTAATCCCATTATCTAACCTGTATTGCTCTTCTGCCTTTGAATTAATACATAATATTGATTATTATAAGACAGAAGGTAAGTGTTTTTTTTTAAATTTACTAAGAAGTTGATATCTAATGTTAAATATCGTGATCAAAAGAAAGCACTTAACTCTTATTGACAAATTCAAATTATCTGAACCAGAAAAAGGATAATCCAAAGAACTGAAGGATGTCAGAGTATCTGAGCAACTCTGAGTGATCTTTAAAAGATTGTAAAGAATGGGGAAAGGGATGAAGGATTGGAGAAGGAAAAATATTAGCACAATTTTTTTAAAGAGAGAACAGAATGGAGTCCTCAAACTAAAGTCTAGTGAGCTTGACTAATTCCTGATGAAATTTGAAAGCATTAAAGGAAGGCCCCTCCAAACCAACTTGATCATTATTATTATTACTTGTAGTTTTGGCTGCTAGATCAAGGAAATGTTGTAGATATATTTTGCCTAGATATTGGGAAAATATTTGACAGTCTCTTATGTAATTCCTATAGACAAGATGGTGAGGCATGAACTAGACAACAGTACTGACTGAATGTAAGGATCCAAAGAGTTGAGCCATTGATGGTTCCATGACAGCCCCAAGAATCTGTATTTGTAGTTCTTTAACATTTTCTGTCAGGGATATAGATAAATAAATAGGTAACATGCTTGTCAAGTTTATAAACGGCATTAAACTATATGGGACAACTGAAACAATGGGCAAGTCAGGATGAAAAAGAATAATCCTTTACCTGCAAAAAACATGAGACTGAATCTAAGATAAAAGTCAAGAGGAATAAATATGAAATATTACATTTTTTAAGAATAAGTTTCATAAATATAGAATAGAATAGAAAAGGAAAGGATGGTGAACAATTTTTTTCTGAAAAAGATCTGAAGATTTGATAGATTGAAAAGTCATAAGCATTAACATTGTGATATGGCTACCAAGAAAGATAATGTCACCCTAGGTTGTATTAAGAAGTTACTGGAGACTTCCGGTCAAGATGGCGGCTTAGAAGCAGTGAAAGTTCAGACCTCGGAAACCCTTCCTTACCAATCGCAAACAGAGTGTTCCTAGGACACTGAAATTCAAGCTGAACAACAGGATAGACCTGGGGAACCCTCCTCCTGGACCTGGATCACAAAATACCACACCTCAAAAGCCAGAACCCTAGATCACTTGGATCTAAGGGGTAGGCAGAAAGAGGGTCCCAGGACCCATCCCCCCCCAACCCAGAGTGCTGAGCCCACAGCAGCAGCAGGAACCTCAGGGCTCTGAGGACTCACCTTGAAAGCAACCTGAGCCAGTCTCTGGGGCGCCAACACAGATTGTGGAGGAGGAGGTTTTTTGCTTCAGGGCTCATTCGGCACAAACCAGGTGAACCTAATCCCATCAGGAGCCCTCAGAGCCCAGGCAAGCCATGACCCCTTCCCCCTTAGAGAGCAGGGTCTTCTGAAAGAACCAGCTGAACCTAATCCCATCAGGAGCCCTCAGAGCCCAGGCAAGCCATGACCCCTTCCCCCTTAGAGAGCAGGGTCTTCTGAAAGAACCAGCTGAACCTAATCCCATCAGGAGCCCTCAGAGCCCAGGGAGGCCACACACCTCCCCCCTTAGAGAGCAGGGTCTTCTAAAAAAACAGAAACCTAGAGGCGAAGTCAAGATGGCAGCCTAGAAGGAGCATAGACCTGGCAGCCTGACCAGAGCTTTGGAGATCCTCCATATTTGCTCCAGCCATCCAGGAAGTTTAAAACTCAGAGTAAACCCAGCCCAACTAAGCTGAACTCAATCCCATCAAAAGTCTCCAGAACTCAGGGAAGCCCAGGCTCCCCATCCATCCTCATTGACTGCTGGACTTTAAACCAATCAAAAGCCTCCAGAGGACAGGAAAGCTCAAACCCCCAACAACCCTCCCCCAGAGATTACACCAAGAGATCTTCTGTTAAAGCTCCAAGAGGGGAGACCGATAGAAGTCCCCAAAAAACAAAAAAATGAGAGGAACAAGAGCACAGAAAAATACGGGGAGTAAAGAAGGGGTGAATTTGAACAAACAACAGAAACAGAAGAAAGAAACTACAATAGACAGCTACTACTCACCAAATGGAACAGAGGGGAAGAGATCAGCAAATGATAAACCAGAAATCCCAGCAAATTGGATACAGGCTGTGGAAGAACTCAAAACACAACTAAGAGAGGCTGAAGACAATTGGGAAAAGAACTTAAAAATTAAGATAAGTCATCTGGAAACAGAGGCACTTGAACTAAAACAAGAAAATAGTGTCCTGAAAGCCAAAATCATCCAGCTGGAGAATGAGGCAAAGGAGATGAAAGATGAGGCAAAGGAGATGAAAGACGAGGTAAAGAGAATGAAAGTCGATCTTCAAAGAAAATCAGACCAGAATGAAAAAGAGGACCAAAAAGCCAGAGATGAAATCCAATCTTTAAGAACCAGAGTAAAACAACTAGAATCAAGTGACCTCACAAGGCAGCAGGACACTATAAAACAAAACAAAAAGAATGAAAAAATTGAGGAAAATATGAAGCATCTCATTCACAAAACAGATGATTTAGAAAATCATTCAAGAAGAGACAATTTAAGAATAATTGGACTACCAGAAGACCACGACAAAAGAAAAAGGCTGGACATAATACTAGAGGAAATTATCCAGGAAAACTGTCCCGAGATCCTAGAACAAGAGGGGAAAGTGGAGATTGAACGAATCCACAGATCACCCCCTGTATTTAATCCCCAACTGACAACACCAAGAAATGTTATAGCCAAATTCAAAAACAATCAGATGAAAGAACAGGTATTACAAGCTGCCAAGAAGAAGCCATTCAGATGCCATGGAAACATAGTGAGGATAACACAGGATCTGTTTGCATCCACACTGAAGGACTGAAAGGCATGGAATATGATATTCTGGAAAGCAAGGGAACTAGGTCTACAGCCAAGAATAAAATACCATCAAAACTGACTATATTCTTACAGGGGAACGTATGGTCATTTAACACAACGGAAGAGTTCCAAGCATTCATAAATAAAAGACCAGACCTGAACAGAAAATTTGAAGTCCAACCACAGAACTCAAGAGAATCATCAAAAGGTAATTAAAAAAGAGGGGAAACAACAACAACAACAAATTTTTAAGAGACTCAATAAGTTAAAATGATATGTATCCCTATGAGAAAAGAGGTCATTGGCAACTCTTAAAAACTGTTGCTATCACCTGAGCAGCTAGAAGAACTACACTCAGAGGGAACAGTGACAAACTGTATAGGATGAAAGGACAAGACATAAATAGGTATATAGATATATGCATGCATAAATACATATACATGTGTATGTATATATACATGACTAAAGCTAAAAAAGAAGAGGTAATGACTAAAAGAAATGGGAAAAGAAACAAATGGGGGTAAATTCATATGTCACAAAGAAGCTCATGGCAGGAGGGGGGAGAACATCGATACACTGGAAGGGTAAAGAGGTTGGAGATAGGAAATACTCAACTCTTACGTACTTTGAAACTGACCCAAAGAGGGAAGAACAATCCAATCCATTGGGGAAGAGAATAGATTTGCGCCCTATAGGGGAGTAGAAGGGTAAAAAAACAGACTGGTGGGAAGGGAAGCAGTACAAGGGAGGGAGAGGGTGCGGGGGGATTTTAAAAAGACTACAGGGGAAAATAAGGGAGGGAATAAGAAGGGAGGGGGTAGAAAGGGAAGTACAAGGGGGACTGATTTAAAGTAAATCACTGGACTAAAAGGTAGAGCTGAAGAAGAAAGGTTAGAATCAGGGAAGGATATCAAAATGCCAGGGAGTCCACAAGTGATAGTCATAACTTTGAACGTGAATGGGATGAACTCACCCATAAAACGTAGACGAATAGCAGAATGGATTAGAATCCAAAACCCTACCATATGTTGTTTTCAAGAAACACACATGAGGTGGGTTGACACCCACAAGGTCAGAATTAAAAGATGGAGTAAGACCTTCTGGGCCTCAACTGACAGAAAGAAGGCAAGAGTGGCAATCATGATATCTGATAAAGCCAAAGCAAAAATAGACCTGATCAAAAGGGATAGGGAAGGTAATTATATTTTGTTAAAAGGGACTTTAGATAATGAGGAAATATCACTAATCAACATGTATGCACCAAATAATATAGCACCCAAATTTCTAATGGAGAAACTAGGAGAATTGAAGGAAGAAACAGACAGTAAAACCATATTAGTGGGAGACTTGAACCAACCATTATCAAATTTAGATAAATCAAATAAAAAAATAAATAAGAAAGAGGTAAAAGAAGTGAATGAAATCTTAGAAAAATTAGAATTAATAGACATATAGAGAAAAATAAATAGGGATAAAAAGGAATACACCTTCTTCTCAGCACCACATGGCACATTCACAAAGATTAACCATACATTAGGTCACAGAAAAATGGCACACAAATGCAGAAAAGCAGAAATAATAAATGCAGCCTTTTCAGACCACAAGGCAATAAAAATAACGATCAGTAATATTACATGGAAAACCAAAACAAAAACTAATTGGAAATTAAACAATATGATACTCCAAAATCGTTTAGTGAGAGAAAAAATCATAGAAACAATTAATAATTTCATCGAGGAAAATGACAATGCCTAGACATCCTTTCAAACCTTTTGGGATGCAGCCAAAGCGGTAATCAGAGGTAAATTCATATCCCTGAGTGCATATGTTAACAAACTAGGGAGAGCAGAGATCAATCAATTGGAAATGCAAATAAAAAAACTCGAAAGTGATCAAATTAAAAACCCCCAGCAGAAAACCAAACTAGAAATCCTAAAAATTAAGGGAGAAATTAATAAAATCAAAAGTGATAGAACTATTGATTTAGTAAATAAGACAAGAAGCTGGTACTTTGAAAAAACAAACAAAATAGATGAAGTACTGGTCAATCTAATTTAAAAAAGGAAGGTAGAAAAGCAAATTAACAGCATCAAAGATGAAAAGGGGGACATCACCTCCAATGAAGAGGAAATTAAGGCAATCATTAAAAATTACTTTGCCCAATTATATGGCAATAAATACACCAATTTAGGTGATATGGATGAATATATACAAAAATACAAACTGCCTAGACTAACAGAAGAAGAAATAGAATTCTTAAATAATCCCATATCAGAAAATGAAATCCAATAGGCCATCAAAGAACTTCCTAAGAAAAAATCCCCAGGGCCTGATGTATTCACCAGTGAATTCTATCAAACATTCTGAGAACAGTTAACCCCAATACTATACAAACTATTTGACATAATAAGCAAAGAGGGAGTTCTACCAAACTCCTTTTATGACACAAACATGGTACTGATTCCAAAACCAGGCAGGTCAAAAACAGAGAAAGAAAACTACAGACCAATCTCCCTAATGAATATAGATGCAAAAATCTTAAATAGGATACTAGCAAAAAGACTCCAGCAAGTGATCAGAAGGATCATCCACCATGATCAAGTAGGATTTATACCAGGGATGCAGGGCTGGTTCAATATTAGGAAAACCATCCACACAATTGACCACATCAACAAGCAAACCAACAAGAACCACATGATTATCTCAATAGACGCAGAAAAAGCCTTTGATAAAATACAACACCCATTCCTATTAAAAACACTAGAAAGTATAGGAATAGAAGAGTCATTCCTAAAAATAATGAACAGTATATATATATATCTAAAACCATCAGCTAATATCATCTGCAATGGGTATAAACTAGAGCATTCCCAATAAGATCAGGAGTGAAACAAGGATGCCCATTATCACCTCTACTATTTGACATTGTACTAGAAACACTAGCAGTAGCAATTAGAGAAGAAAAAGAAATTGAAGGCATCAAAATAGGCAAGGAGGAGACCAAGTTATCACTCTTTGCAGATGACATGATGGTCTACTTAAAGAATCCTAGAGACTCAACCAAAAAGCTAATTGAAATAATCAACAACTTTAGCAAAGTTGCAGGATACAAAATAAACCCACATAAGTCATCAGCTTTTCTGTATATCCCCAACAGCACTCAGCAGCAAAAACTAGAAAGAGAAATCCCATTCAAAATCACCTTAGAAAAAATAAAATACCTAGGAATCTATTTCCCAAGACAAACACAGGAACTATATGAACACAACTACAAAACACTCTCCACACAACTAAAACTAGACTTGAACAATTGGAAAAACATTAACTGCTCATGGATAGGACAAGCTAATATAATAAAAATGACCATCCTACCCAAACTTATTTATCTATTTAGTGCCATACCCATGGAACTCCCAAAAAATTTCTTTACTGATTTAGAAAAAACCATAACAAAGTTCATTTGGAATAACAAAAGATCAAGGATATCCAGGGAAATAATGAAAAAAAAAAAAACACAAATGAGGGGGGCCTTGCAGTCCCAGACCTCAAACTATATTACAAAGCAGCAGTCATCAAAACAATTTGGTACTGGCTAAGAGACAGAAAGGAGGATCAGTGGAATAGACTGGGGAAAAGCGACCTCAGCAAGACAGTATACGATAAACCCAAAGATCCCAGCTTTTGGGACAAAAATCCACCATTCAATAAAAACTGCTGGGAAAATTGGAAGACAGTGTGGGACAGATTAGGAATTGATCAACACCTCACATCCTACACCAAGATAAATTCAAAATGGATGAATGACTTAAACATAAAGAAGGAAACCAGAAGTAAATTGGGTAAACACAGAATAGTATATATGTCAGACCTTTGGGAGGGGAAAGGCTTTAAAACCAAGCAAGACATAGAAAGAGTCACAAAATGTAAAATGAATAATTTCAACTACATCAAATTAAAAAGCTTTTGTACAAACAAAACCAATGTACCTAAAATCAGAAGGAAAACAACAAATTGGGGAAAAATCTTCATAAAAACCTCTGACAAAGGTTTAATTACTCAAATTTATAAAGAGCTAAATCAATTGTACAAAAATCCAAACCATTCTCCAATTGATAAATGGGCAAGGGACATGGATAGGCAGTTTTCAGATAAAGAAATCAAAACTATTAATAAGCACATGAAGAAGTGTTCTAAATTTCTTATAATCAGAGAGATGCAAATCAAAACAACTCTGAGGTATCACCTCACACCGAGCAGACTGGCTAGCATGACAGCAAAGGAAAGTAATGAATGCTGGAGGGGATGTGGCAAAGTGAAGACACTAATTCATTGCTGGTGGGGTTGTGAACTGATCCAACCATTCTGGAGGGCAATTTGGAACTATGCCCAAAGGGCGACAAAAGAATGTCTACCCTTTGATCCAGCCATAGCACTGCTGGGTCTGTACCCCAAAGAGATAATGGAGAAAAAGACTTGTACAAAAATATTCATAGCTGCGCTCTTTGTGGTGGCAACAAATTGGAAAACGAGGGGATGCCCATCAATTGGGGAATGGCTGAACAAATTGTGGTATATGTTGGTGATGGAATACTATTGTGCTAAAAGGAATAATAAAGTGGAGGAAATCCATGGAGACTGGAACGACCTCCAGGAAGTGATGCAGAGCGAGAGGAGCAGAACCAGGAGAACATTGTACATAGAGACAAACACACTGTGGTATAATCGAACGTAATGGACTTCTCCATTAGTGGCGGTGTAATGTCCCTGAACAATCTGCAGGGATCTAGGAGAAAAAACACTATTCATAAGCAGAGGACAAACTGAGGGAGTAGAAACACCGAGGAAAAACAACTGCCTGACTACAGCAGTTGAGGGGACATGACAGAGGAGAGACTCTAAATGAACACTCTAATGCAAATATTAACAACATGGCAATGGGTTCAAATCAAGAACACATGTGATACCCAGTGGAATCATGCGTTGGCTATGGGGGGGGGGGTGAGGAAAAGAAAATGATCTTTGTCTTTAATGAATGATGCATGGAAATGATCAAATAAAATATTATAAAAGAAAAAAAAGGAAAAAATGAGCTCCTTGAGGAAAAAAAAAAGAAGTTACTGGAAGAGTGAGCAGTTAAGTGGTTCAGTAGATAGAGAACCAGAAAGATGAGAGGTCCTGGGCTCAAATCTGACCCAAGACACATCCTAGCTGTGTGATCCTGGGCAAGTCACTTAATCCCAGTTTGCCTAGCCCTTACTTAGTAATGATTCTAAGATATAAAATAAGGATTTTTTTAAAAAGAGTGTGCTAGAAAGTGATAGCCCAAATGCATTCTGTCCTAGTCAGGTCAACTGGGAAGATTCATTCACTTCTGAGCACACTAATTTCAGAAGCTCTTTGATAAACTGGAAACCAAAGAAAAATAACCAGGATGGGGGCGGGGCTTGGGATCATGGAATACCAGTCATTTGAAAGAACTGGGAATGGTTAGCTTGAGGAAGATAAGGTAGTGATATATGTAGGGGCTGTTATTTGGACTAGGCTTGTTACATTTGACCCCAGAGGACAGAACTGAGAGCCAGAGAATTGTAGACAGGTAAAATTAAGGTTGATATAAATAAAAGCTTCTTAGTATTTTGAATTATTATAGGTTGATCTGTTTTTCCATGGGAGGAAATGGTTTTCCATCCTTTCATGGAAGGTTAAGTGACCTACAATCAAGTATGTTGAGGAGGTCATTCTTTTTCACATATGTATTGGACTAGATGGCACAAGAGGTTTTTAGGTTTTTATTTTAGATATTCAGTTTGAATCTACAATTCTGTGAGATCAAAGGATTTGGGATTTAGAGTTGTAGAGAGATCATCTAGTCTAATCCTTTCAAATCCCTTCACCTGTTTTACAGATAAAAAAAATCAAGGCACAGAGATTCAAAATAACTTGTCTAAAGTCACGTAAGTAGCAAGTAAAAGAGCTAATTTGTGGATACAGTTCTGAATTCAAACCCAGTGTTCAAAACAAGCCACATTATCTTTGCTACAAATCCACCCCTCTCCTAAACATACCTGGCACCGTAGAAGACTAACTATCCTTCCAATCATTCAAATTCATATCCTAGGTGTCATCTTCAAATACTTACTCTCCATCACTCTTCCTGGCTAATCAATTGCCAAATACTTCTGCTCCCAACCCCACATCTCCTAGATATGTTCCTTCTCTCCATTCATACAACCCCCACTCTAGCTTAAACCTCTTATCTGAATTATTACAGCAGCCTTCTAATTCATCTCCCTTCCATCAGTTATCTCTGGATGCCAATCCATCCTCTCTGAACTACCAAAATTATTTCCCTAAAACCATAGATCTACCATGTCACACACATCTTTTCCCCACTCAATAAATGTCAGGGGTTCTCTATGATTTCCAGAATTAATTATAAAATCTTCTAATTGGCATTTAAGTTTCTTCATATCTGAACTCCTTCCTACCTTCCCAGTCTTCTTACACATTACATCTCAACATTCACCCCATCTTCAGTCTCCTTGGAAGTAGTGAGTGCACTCCCTATTCCCAGTACCTATGAAATATGCTCCTTCCTCACATCCACTTCTTAGAATTCCCAATTTTCTTCAAAATTAGGCTCAGGGGTCACCTATATGAAACATTTTCTGATTTCTCTCCATACCCAACTCCTGCCTTAATCTGGTACTGCCTTCCCTCTCCAAACTATATTGTACTGATTTTGAATATATTTTGTGTATACTGATCCAAGCATGTATTGTATTCCCTGTTAGAATAAAAGCTCCTTCAGGACAAGGACTTTTTTTACTTTTGCCCTTGTCTCCCCAGTGCTTAGAACAATGTCTTTTATGTAACAAGAACTTAATGATTGAATGATAATTCTCTTCTTTATGTGAGGAAGCTTTTATAATTGGTGATCCTGTTTAGTAAAATGGTATCTGGGCACTTGAAATGAAAAGAGTACCAGATTTATCAAAGGAGAGAAGATGGGTAGACTCCTACCTTTGAATCCTTCCTTTGAAACTCATTGTCCAAGCTTAGACAAGTTACTTGATCTCTGTAAGTCTTGGTTTTTTCATGTGTAAAATTGGGGAAATTAATAGTGCCTATAATAAGTAGGCATATTATAAAATCCAAATGAGATAATGAGTGCAAAGTATTTTCCAAGCTTTAAAGCATTACATAAAAGTCAGCTATTATTACTATTCCTGTGGTAAGAAGCTGGGAAGAAAAAGGACACAGACATTCATCATTCTATGATCTATACTACATTTTTAGTGGGGTGTGTAGTGGTCACCTGTATACATGGGACGGAAAATCAAAGAAAGACTGAGATGAAAACTTAGCACACAAATATGTGCTAATTCCTGGAATATTCTTAATGAAGGAAAAAAATTATCATCCCTCAATTAAATTCCCTTGGGAGTGATAACTCAGTACCTCCAATGAGCTGTAAATGACTAAAATCCCTCACGTCTTTTCCTAAGAACAAGTTTAGCTATGGAGAAGGAAGCATAGATGGAGAGAGAACCAAAAATATACTTTAACTGGAGGAGGATGGGAATTGGGGTGAGGGAAGGGGGAAAAGGAAAGCCTGCTCTCTGTAAACAAGTAAAGTCTACTTCAGTTTTCCCAAGAACTTCACTGTCTGACCCTTTTCTTTGATGCTGAGAGCAATGGAAGGTGTGTAAAGAATGGGGAGAGCACTGAAGAACACACCAGACACAAGGATGGGTTGAAGGAACTGGGAATATTTAGCTTGGAGAAGAAAAGACTTGGAGAAGACATGAACACTGTCTTCCAGTATTTGAAAACCTGTTACAAAGGATAATTGATTAGCCTTGTTCTATGTGGTTCCCAGATGTCAGAAGTAGGAGCAAAGGGTAGCAGTTGCCTGAGGCAGATTTACGTTCTATGTCTGGAAAACCTTGCAAACCAAACAGGTTACCCGTCCAAAAGCTGAATGGACTGCCTCAAGAGTTAGTGACTTTCCTCTCAATGGAAATCTTCAAACAAAAGTTGTATGGCACTTGTTGAACATGTGGGAGAGGGAATTGTTTTTCCTTTAGAGGCTGGACGTGTGGCCTTTGAATTCCCAGTTCCTTTGGGTTCTTGAATTCTTTCTTGGCATAAGGTCTTAGAAGGAATTCTTTTTAGCCAGGACCAAGAGCAGCCCCACCACATACAATTAAGAATGGATAAATGGCTTTTATGAAGAAGGCAGGCTAATTCCCTTCTGCACAGATCTTCAATGCCCTGTCCTGCTCTTCCAGGACAAGACACTGCTCTCATTTCCTGCCAGCTCCTCTCCATCCCAAACACTGCACCACCACCTTGTTGGAGTCAGAGCTTCCTTACTCTGGGACTGGGTGGTGTCAACCACAACATGGGGTTGGGGGCGGGGGGAGAGGGGAGCGCCAAAGGTGGGGAGAGCTGGCAGCAATGACAGCTTCATGGGGGTGTCTGGTGAAAGGCTCTAGCTAAATAATACATGGGGCTGGGCTAGCCACGTGACGGAAGGGAGGCGGAGAAATAGAGGGAGCGGGAGAGAGGGAGGGAGGATCGCCTGGCTGCAAGGGGGAGGGAAAGAGGTCTGAATAATTGAGAAGCAGCTTTCGGCGGTGGCGGCGGCGCGCAGGCAGCCACCACCTCCTGCCTTCTGCTCGCATCACCCGCACTTAGCCCCCTTACACACAAGCACCAGATAGACAGAAGCCAGCAAGACTGGTGCTGCCTCTCAGTCCCCAGTTTCAGGTCCGTCACCTCCTGCATCCTCCAGCCAGGTGAGTAAGCCTACCCCTTCCCCGACGCCTGGTCCCCACCCCTACCCTTCCATTCCTCACCTTTATCGAATCCCCTACCCTTTGATTACTCCATCCCAGTCTCTTCCTGAATTAACCCGAGGAACGGTGGGAAAGGGGGGCGGGGAGGGGGAACATGGCGCGGAGGCTGTAAGCTCTGCTGCTCTGGCTAGGGAGGGATCCCCTGGGGGCAGAGGTGCTGGAAGGGGGGGGGGGGGAGTAGATATACGATCTTCCACCTTGGAATAGCTCCCGGACTGTGTCGGCCTTGTGGGGGCCAGGAAGCTCGAGCTTAGTGGTTCTTCCTTGCTGCCCAAGCTCTTCCAACACTAAACCGGCGCCGCCTGGGAGCCAGGAGGCGGAAGGATGGAGGCTTCCTCCCCATCTCTCCCCACCTCTTTGGCCAGGCTAGCCTCAGCCTTCTCCTCCTCTCCCTTACCTTCCCCCTCCTCCCTCCCTCACCCCTCTGCGCTTTGCTCCTTCCTCTGCCGTAGGACAGACACAATATGCAGGGAAGGAAGGGACCATTCTCAGGCTACATGCCAAGAGGAGAGAAGACCTAGGAAGGGGGCGAGTGTGCCCTCTTACTAGAGCAAACTCTTCAAAGGAAACCGGAGCTGACCCGGCCTAGCTCCATTGCTTACCTTCTCTGGACTCGGCCAATGGGGACTAGAGTGGGGGTGGGGAAGCGAGAGTCTGGCAATGGGTTGAGGAGGGGGAGAGTTAAAAGGGGGGAGCTGAGAAGAAAGACATTAGAAAAAGTATCTTTATCACTTGTTTTCCCCATTCGCCGAATCAGAGTCTGTCCCAACTAAGAAACTCATTCTCAAAGGATTTCTACCAAGATTGAATACGTCCCTCCCTCTCCTCAAAGCAAAAAGAATATCAATTAAACCTGGAGGCGGGGGCCATGTTAAGGGCAGCATCACCCACCCATATCCTTCACTCCTCCTTCCTGGTCCACTTTGATTGCCTAAAAGATAATCCATTTGATGAGAGTCAGACCTAAGCTATCAAACGCAAGAGTCGTTGCTGGGAAGGCGTAGGCAGCAGCCTGAACAGGGCATCAGCTCTCCCAGACTCCTTCCCTGGGGACCCAAAAGCGAGGTTCATTGATGTCTGGAGCTGCGTAATGCAAAGGGACTGAGCGTCACAGCTCTGATCAGCCCTAGGGAGGGAGCTGTGGAAGCGCCAGCATCTGACCATAGAGGGATAGGGAGTCGTAATATCTGAGCAGGAGCCCCCTAACCAGCGATGAAGAGGAGATAAAGTGTCCTCAACCTCATATTCTGAGGGTTGAAGCAGGTACTGAGCCCGGGGACTGAGAAAGTCAAAGGTTTGGCTTTAGGATGCCTGCCTGGGCCGCAGAGTGCACAGAAGGGAGGGGCTGCTGTCCGAGGTGCTGAAACTTCTACCGGAGAAAACTCATATCCTCTGGGATGATCAGCTCTCTTTAAATAGAGAATGAGAGACTCCCTGAAATAGAAACTGCGTTAAAAACCGAGGGAGATGCCACGTAAACTGTTTCCGCTGAGCCTTTTCTTCTTATCCCCACTACTGCTTCAGGGCCCCTTTGGGACCGTTGGGAGGTGACTTCTGCTCCCCTGAGAGGAGAAGCTAAGAATGAGTGTCACTTTGGGATCTCATTGATGTAACTTTGAGGATGAGGAAGGAGAAGCTGGAATTGTGCTGTTTCCTGTGTGTTTAGTGAACCTTTCCTTTCTTCAGTTGTTGAGAAGGCAGCATATTATATTATATTATGATGGGAAATATTTCTTCTGTGGCTTTGAATCTCTAAGGCATACAAACAAATGTATGATGAGACCTTTGTGTCTGGGCTCCACATAAAAGGTGACTGAAAACCAGTGATGTTCATTATTATTTACTTCTATTATTTCCTTCTCACTTCGTTCTATATTGTTTTCTTCCTAACGATTTGTGTATGTACAGCTAGTTAAAGATTAAAAGCATTTCCCTCTAACAAACCTGTGAAGCAGGCAGAACAAGTATTATTTGCATGTTACCAATGAGAAAACTGAAGTTTAGGGAAGATAAGTGATTTGTTCTGGATTTATACACCATAAGAAGTAGGACTTGGAATCTAAGCCTTCTGATTTTTTTGTACTATAAACAATTCAGTTTTGTGTGTGTTTTATAATAGTAGCACTTTTTAAAAATTTGTTTTTGCGTCTGATGCTATGAGTAGCATAGAAATGATTAAATCAGTTTTCTGGAACATAAGATAAAGGATGAATCTTTGAGTTGGTGGGAAGGGTGGATTTCAAGGGAGTGAAGCATACTTTCCTCTTATTCTCTCCCATTATTCCTTTCTTCTTTCTCTTCTCTCACCCTTTCCTTCTTTCTGTCTTCTTTCTTGTCTTTTTCTTTCTATATTTCTTTCTTCCGTCATTTGTTTTTTCTTTCTTTCTCAAAGTCACAACAAATAGGCAAACCCAAGTCTGGTAAATTAGAGATATAGAATGAAAGGAATCTTAGATGTTGTCTAGTCCATCTCCCTTATATATGAAAAAAAAATCTAAGCTATAGTGAACTGCATGCTAAACAGTGTGACTTGACAGCACAAAAGATAATGTCATCTTAAACTGAGATGAGAGTGACAATGTCCATAATAAAAGAAGTGGCATTCACTATACTCTGCCACATCTGGAATTCTGTGTTAAATTTTATGAACTACAATGTAGGGATAACTCTGACAAGCTGGAAAGGAGTACAGAGGAGAGAAACCAAGATAGTGGGATGCCTGAAGATCATGCCATATGGAGATTAGTTGGAAAATTTGAGCTTGAGGATGAGAAAACTGGGAAAGAAGAAATTAGCTCCATTTAAGTACTGCAAGGATTGTCGTATGTAAAATGGATTGGGTTTGTTCTGTTTGGCCCCATGGTTTAGATGGAAGCCATGGATGGAAGTTTTAGAGAAGGGCAAATGTAGACCTAGTGTAATAAAACCTTCCTAACTATTAGAGCTATCCAAAAGAAAATGGGTTGATTTGGGATGTAGTGGGTACTACCTCACTAGAGACGGGATGGCTATTTGTTAGGTATGTCATAGGTATTCCAGAATTTCTTGGAACTTTCAGGTTAGGCTCAGAAGGAAGGATTTACTGGTAGCATTTTAGAAGACAACTAAGCATTTGTTTCAGTGCTCATTGAGCTAACCATTTCCTTATGAATTCAAATTCTTCCAATATAAAATCTAAGATTATTAAACTTAATATAGCTAAAATGGTCAGGGAATGCTGATTAAATGACTTTTCTGTTTAATTTAAAATTAACCAGAACATCTTTCAACCCTCTTTCTTTTTTTGCAAATCTTTTTAATACACAATAAATCCACTTTCCTTCCTTTATCAGCCAATGTAAGGTACCTAATAGAATGTGGTGATTGAGGTTTGGTGGTGCCTCAGGATCATTGTTCTTAGTATTGGTGTTAATTGTAGAGCATTATGGAGAGAGGAGATGCAGGAGATTATATTGAATGTACAATGAGGCCTGAATATGCTCAATTAATCCTGTTGTTGTTTTACTAAAACAGGAGCTTGTAGGAACTTATTTTGATGTTTACCACATTTGCTGAGTGGCATGTGGGGAAAAGATGAATTTCCATAGTTTAGATTCTCATTAGTAAAGTTCTGATTTAATTGAGGATCTGTTATATGCTAGCTTGGTTTGATTTATGCATTTCCTTACCAGGATACATGAGTCAATGGATTTAAACCTCCCAAATATATTGGCTAAGCCTACAAAAATGCCTTTATATGGCATTTTTGCCATATACCATTATATGGCAAATAAGAGCTATGTCTATATTATGGAAGAAATATCACTACCACTTAATGAAAAGCTTTCCTTTCATCTTCCAGGCCATAAAGATACTTCAGTAGGTCTATTATCTCTGTTATGAATGGACACTCCCTCCAACAATGTGGAGACCTATTTATCCATGTTTGCCTATCTTATACCATTCCATGAATTCTCTACAGGAGGGTCACCCAACATGCTGAGCATTTTCTTCTCAATGTCTTGACTTCTGATGAATAGTGATAGAACACACAAGCTGCCAACCTAAGTACTTTTCTGGCCCTAGAACACTAGGTTTATAGAACTAGAGCAGACTCTCTAGGCCACACTTTTTTTTTTTGCACTTATCTCATTCAAATCCTTCACTTTTTCATGAGGAAACTGAAACTAAAAAGATGTTACATGATTTGGCTGTTTTCATATATCTATGAAGTATCAAAGACAGGATTGGAACCAAACTCTTCTTGACTTTGAATCTAGCACTATCAACATACTACATTGTCTTTTACACACACACTCAAACACACACACACTTGTCTCACTTCTAAAAGGTATCTATCTTTGTTTTAGTTTAATTTTTTATGTAAATTTATGCCACCGAAGTCTGGATTTAGAAAAAGAAGAGGATCTCTAGGTTATATAGCCCAACCTTCTTATTCTACAAGTGAGGAAATTGAGGTCCCCAGAGGTTGAAAAAGATCCTGGAAAATCCAGGATCTGAACCCAAGGCATTGGACTATAGGATCTTAGATCTAGATCTGGAAGAACCTCAAAAGTCATGACTTGCCCAAAGTCACACATAAGAATCTAGGCCAGCTGACCTCAGAGCCACTGATATTCCCACTGCACCACATTGTCTCTGGTCCTAGAATTATCTTTGAGTCCTGTTAGGCAAGTAACTTCACTTTTCAGGTGTCCCTATTCCTGTTTTTTTTAAGGTGCTAAGAAGGAACTACAAGATTCTCAGCCAAGAAAATAGCTATAAAGAAATTTTAGTCCCTGAGTCTCTATTCCTCTATCATCTGGAGGCAGTGTAGTACCTTCACTAGTTAAATATTGGATATTTTCAGCCATATTATCGGTTCATGGTGACCGTACAAAAAGATCTGGAAGTATGGTCATCTTCACTGGTAGGAGTACCCTCACTGATGATGTCAGTGAATCTGATGTCAAAGCATGGGTTCAAATTCTACCTTTGTCATTTACTACCCAGTGGACTTTGGGCAAGTCATTTTATTTTTCTGAGCCTCAGTATCCTCATCTGAAAAAATGATAGGGTTGGATAGAATGATCTTAGAGATCTCACCTGACTCTAAGTCTTTGATACTATGATTTGGGCAAACTTGTAGGTGCTATGGCACTTTTAGAGGGCACTGTTTTTGATTCCCAAGGGAAGAAATTAGTGAGGGTAAAAATGCATCAGGTTATTTACTCCATCTTTGTCCTGGCTCCCAACATTATACATCCTCTGTTGGGAACCATGTTTATTTAGTTATTGCTTGGAGGGAATCCATTATAGCAGATTATTTATTAACTAGAGGGAAATTAATTTTAATTGAGGAGAAAGTTGCCACCTCTCAGATGAAAAATGTTAGATTTTAGCTGTCTTTCACTTCGGGGACTATTCTTTTTTATATTTCAGTAAATAACGAGAGTAGGCAATGTTGTATTGAGAGTCAGGCTTCCAGCACACTATAGCTCATTTGATCAGTACTTCAAGGATCTGTGAGTCCAATAGTGTAGGTACTCCCAGGTCCAATGAAATTCACAATCACTCTAGATCTTATTGGGCAACATGTAGGAACTGCTATGGCTGAAACTTGTTAGCCATCTTTCTGGTCTTGTGCTTTGCCAAATTTAGCTGGGCTGGTCCTGAAAGGACAGATACACAATCTGTGCTTTAAGCCTTTCCAGTTCAATAGAACCTACTGGAGCCTACCTTCCATTTCTTTTTTTTTAATTGGTCCAGACCTATGATTTTATCAATGTGGGGAGCTCGATAAGGAAACTCACTAAACTAACAACTTATTCATCTTTTAACCTGTAGATTTCCTCTTGTTATCCCCATTTGGACACAGGTCCAAAAGCAAAAGCTTTTACCATAATGGTAGTAGGGGAAAATAAATTTAATTCAAATAAATGAACTTTTTTCTTTTTCTTTTCTTTTTTTTAAACCATTACCATCCATCTTAGAATCAATACTGTGTATTGGTTCCAAGGCAGAAGAGTAGTAAGGGCTAGGCAATGGGAGTCAAGTGACTTGCCCAGGGTCACACAGCTGGGAAGTGTCTGAGGCCAGATTTGAATCTAGGACCTTCCATCTGTAGGCCTGGCTCTCCATCGATGGAGCTACCCAGCTGCACCCACAAACTTTTTTTCAATCCACACCTGAACTTATATTGACACAGGAAACACCCAAGTATGTGAACTCTCTTTATAGAGAAATTAATTGGCTTGCCCATTGTGTCACAGCTAATATATTTCAGAGATAATATATGAACCCAAGTCTTCTTGAATAACATGGTATAGAGTAGAGAGCACTGGACTTGGTGTCAGAAAGATATGATTTCAGATCCTGCCTCAGGTAATTATATAACCCTAAGCAAGTGAAGTGACTTCTCTTGATTCATTTACCAATTTAAAATTTTTTTAAGCCCAGAAGTTGTATTATCTATTGGCCCAAAGAGGTCATCAACCATGGTTGTATATAAGTCCCAAGAAGTCTTAGATTGAAAGAAATGAGATAATGAAAAAGGAGAGAAGTAAGTCACAATTCACATGGACCATTATCTGTCTTGGCTTCAGCTTTCTCCCTTTAGTGAGGGGGATTGGAGAAAATACATGAAAGATAGAGGGAAGAAACAAAGAAGGGGAGAGTAGAATATGAAAGAGTGGCTAGCTCTATCAGGCTGCCAGGCTCATGGGAGTCTTCTCATTGGTATCCTTATATATGAAAGGAATTGCCACTATTCTTCCCAGCGCACAGAATTGAGATTTCCCCACATTGCATCTACATAAAGCCCTGCTGGACTTGCCCACAAGCAGCATAGGCAGAGATGGACAGATTGTTCCTGTAAACTGCCCCACTGACTCACCTGGGGAGCTAGTTGCACATCTGTCCTGAAGTCCTATAGATCCTAGAGAAAATAAACCTTTACAAACTCAGTGGCTCCCTATAATTTTTTCCTGTTCTTTTCATTTTCCCCTTAAATAAGCAATTGTCCTATCATAGCCTTGGGGATCTGGTTGGAACTTACGAATGTGCAGAAGCTGTTATTCATGAATGCTGAAGAAACTTAGCTTAACAGTGAACACACACATATTCATTAGAAGGAACTGGTCACATCATAGTCTGACTATTTTCTGAGCATTATCTTTTTCCAGGAATAATTGGGCTCACTTTAAGCATTTTAATTGGTGGTTACTGACAAAAATGAGAGAAAAACAAATCATTCTGAACTAGCAAGTCAATAAACAAATGCATATAAATTAGCTGTGGCTCATTTGCCCAAAGAAAAGGATATTCCAGGCTAAGGCAATTTTTAAAAGAGTAGTTTTTCAATAAAACTTAACCTGATAGATTGTTTTGCACATGCGCAAGCTGATTTTTATGGACTAGTCATTCAATTTTTGTTTTTCAAATTAACCATAAGTCACGAGCAATTGCTCCTATGATGCCAGTACAATATGACTATGATATGGTCTCCACCTTTGGGAATAAGATCATCCATCAGATTTCATAATGTAGAATCAAAAAATCAGAGAATCTCTAGACCAATGTCATATTATTGTTATACCCTTCCCTGATAGTTAGAAAAACTGAGGCCAAGAAGAGAGGAAAAGATTTGCCCACTCATAAGTTTTTGTGATTAAATAAAGTAATGCCTTTTACAAATTTGCCTCAATATGTTTGGCCAGTGTTATTATCCATTAGCCATATTAAGACACTCTCCAATCCAGCTGAATATGCCTTGTTTCACACAAAACATTCATCTCCCATCTCCATGTCTTTTAACTAGCAGCCCCAGAGCCAAGAATATACTCCCTTCTCACTTCCATCTCTTTGATTCCCTTTTTTACTTCATAACTCAACTCAAGCACCATTTTCTCCTAAGACTTTACCTGATCCATTTCCCTCCAATTCTACTACCTTCCCCCCAAAAAACTACCTTGTTCTTTTTTCCATGTATCATTTTCCCCGTAAGCTCCTTAAGCACATTTCCTTTTTGTGCTGAACACAGTGTCTGGTACATAATAGTGCCTAATAAATGTTTGTTGAATGATTAATGATGTAAAATGTTTTGAAAATCTTAATATGCTATACAAATATGAACCACTATGCATTTTGGCAGAACCAGATCTTGAATTCACATCCTTCTCCATCATTATGCTACCTCTCCCCCTTCTTCGTAAAAATTCTTAAAAGTCTAATTGCCTTGTTTTAGTCAATAGTTTTCATTTCCCCCATTTGCTATCCCTTTCATTAGAATAGCAAAAGGACAAAAAGGGGAACAACTCATTTGTTACTTCTTTTGCATTTTCTCTTTTAGCAAAGATGCTGAACTTTCTAGTCCAATCCCTTTATTTCTTGAACCAGGAAAACAAGGTCCAGAAGTCACACATAGTCACACAGATGGTGAGTGGCAGACCTGGTATTCAAACCCAGATCTCCAGACACCAAATCCAGCACCTTTCCCAGACTCCAAAAAGAGATGACAGCCTGAATAATCTACAAACATCTTAATGATCCCCTCAGAAATCAAAAGCTACTTCAAAGCCTCTGATTTTCACCTGGAGATCTAATAAGATTCATGACATTTAATCCCATTACTTCACAGAGTGCACAGATGTCTTGGATGGCTGGTGTGTACCATTAGTAACCAGCACGGTGTAAAGGAAAGACTTTGTACTTTCTCTCTTGTTTGTACTTTCACAGCTAGAAGTCAGAAGATGGGAAGCAAGATAGCAAGGATGGGGTTGATACCAAGACAAGACCTCCAACTCTTGTGCGAAGCTGTGGAGGTCTCTATGTTGCCCTGAATGATGAATGATCTTCCTTCTTTTCATCCTTTGCTGTCCTATCATCGGTACAGCATAGCAATGCTATCTGCCAGCTGCAACAACAAAGGAAGGCCAAACTGTTTCCTTGTTTAGGTTAAAGAGAGCATCCGTGATTCTGCCAGATGCAAAGACTCTCAGGAAGGATGTCTAGTCTCAGACAGACTGAAAAGGAGGCAGACATGTAGCTACTTCACCAATACTCTCTTAACACCTTACAGGAACTCCACTGACTCCAGAGATGGAAGGGACTTCTAATTAGTCCTCTCATTTTACAGAGAAAGAGCTGAGTCTTACAGTTCCCAACATTTGCTCATTTGCTGACTCTGGTCTAGAGTCTGTACACATACCAGAGAGACAGACAGACAGACAGACAGAGACAGACAGAGACAGAGACAGAGAGACAGGGAGAGACAGAGAGAGAGACAGAGAGACAGGGAGAGACAGAGAGAGAGAGAGAGAGAGAAGAGAGAGAGAGAGAGAGAGAGAGAGAGAGAGAGAGAGAGAGAGAGAGAGAGAGAGAGAGAGAGAGAGGGAGAGGGAGAGGGAGAGGGAGAGGGAGAGGGAGAGGGAGAGGGAGAGGGAGAGGGAGAGGGAGAGGGAGAGGGAGAGGGAGAGGAGAGAGAGAGAGAGAGAGAGAGAGAGAGAGAGGACTAATTAGTCCTAGTTCTAACTTTACAAGTTCTCTTGCATAATTCCCCCATCCCCTCCACTCTACCACCAGTATAGCCGGGGTCCTTATCATCTCTTGCCTTCTAATGGGCCCTCCTGCTCCTACTATCTCCCTACTCCAATCCATATTTCATACATCTGCCAAAAATTATTTTCCTAATATTCAGTCCTAATGCATATGCCACTCTCTTACTCAGTAATCTTCAGTGGTTCACTACTTCGCTGGGTCTTTAGTGTGATACCTTCCACAATTTGACTCCAATCCAGATTTCCTTTCTTCTTTGACATAATTCCCTTTCAAGTGCTCCAAATTGTGTTAAACTGCATTGCTAGTTGTTCTCAGACCTTGTTCAACAATTTTGCCCCTGTGTACTTGTTTCAACTATAACCCATACCTGGCATATACTTCTCTCCTATCCAAGCCTAGTGAGATCAATTTTTCCCTTCAATTCCAATTTGGGCACTGTCTCTTCAAATTCCCCATTTAAAAGCAGTTTATCTCTCCCCTCTCAAATTTTCCTCAGAGGTTATTAAGATTTTTTGCTTTATGGACCCATTTGTCCATCTGGTGAAGCCTACAGTTCCTTTCTCCAAATGTGTTTAGTGGAACAGATAAGAAATTATCTTTCAGGAGGCAGCTGGGTAGCTCAGTGGATTGAGAGCCAGGCCTAGAGATGGGAAGTCCTGGGTTCAAATCTGGCCTCAGACACTTCCCAGCTGTGTGACCCTGGGCAAGTCACTTGACCCCCATTGCCTAGCCTTTACCACTCTTCTGCCTTGGAACCAATATACAGTATTGATTCCAAGACGGAAGGTAAGGGTTAAAAAAAAAAAAGAAATTATCTTTCAGATCAATTGATAGGAGAAGGGTTCATAATCAAACAAGAAACAAAAGGTTCACAGGAGGCAAAGTGTATCACTTTGATTACACAATATTAGCTTAAAATTTTGTACAAATAAAATCAATGCAACTAAATTTTTAAGAAAAGTAGGAAACTGAAAAAATTTTTCAACCTGTTTCTCTGGTAATAGTTTCATTTCTAAGATATATAAGAAACAGAGTCAAATTTACAAGAAAAAGAGTCATTCCCTGAGTGATAAATGGTCAAAATTCTCTAAACAAGCAATTTTCAGAGGAAGCAAGCCAGGCTATCAACAGTCATATGAAAATATCTTCTGGATCACACTAATAATTCAAACAACTCTGAAGTACAATTTCACATCCTTCCTATTGGCTGATGACAAAAATGTAAAATGACAAATAACTGGAGGGGCTATGTGAAAGCAGGTACAATAATGCATTATTTGTGGGGGTATAAATTAATCCAGCCCTTCTGGAAAACAATTTAGAACTCCATCCAAAAGTCTATTAAACTGTACTGACCCAGTAATACTGCTACTAAGTCTTTACTTGAAAAAAGAATTTTTAAAAGAGGGGAAGGAAGCACATGTACAAAAATATTTATAGCAACTCTTTTTGTGGTGGCAAAGAATTGGAAATGGAATATGCCTGTCAATTTGGGAATAGCTGAACAAGTTGTAGTATTTGCATGTAATGAGAATCAAAACCATTGTAAGAAATGTTCAACGGCTAAACAAACTTTCAGAAAAGTCTGGGAAGACTTGTGTGAACTGATGCAAAGTTAAGTGATCAGAATTAGGAGAACAATTTATACAATAATAGCAATTTTACAAAGATAGTCAACTTTGAAAGAATTATTAATTCTGACTAACAACAATTTCAAAGGACTGATGATAAAATATTAATTTCTATCTCCAGTTAAAGATTCAGAGTTCAGACTGAAGAACAATTTATTTTTGCTTTTTTTTTTAAGTATTGCTAATGTGGAAATTTGTGTTGCATGATTATAAATGCTTGTGATGGGTTTGTATTGGATTTTTTGGCTTCTCATAAAGGAAAGGAAGAGGAAAGAAGAAGGAAATAATTTGGAATGGAACATGAAATTGAATTTTTAATAATTGTAAAAATTCATAATTAAAGGAAATGCTAAATTTTATTAGCTATTGTTGAAAAAATCCATTGAAGTTCACAAATACCTGTCCTGGCACATTTCATCTCAATCTTTCCTTTACTCTTATTACATTCTGTCCCATATTATTATTTTTAAAGGATATGTGTCTTGTGTCCTTTACTGGAATGAAAATTCCAAGAGAAAAACTGTCGTTTTTCATCTTTGTATGTCCCAGAACCTTGCACGTGATATTCACTGAATGGGTTATTGTTGAAATGAATCCAACTTTAGGATATAGAGGAAAAATTACTCAGTATATTCTCTTTCCTAGTATTGGACTTGAACCTCTGACCAGACTGAAAGTTCCCAATTTTCCCTTGTGAAGTTCATTCCAGGTCTCACATTTTCCTCCTGCCAAACAAGCCATAAATACAATTCAAGTTTTAATGTGCACTAGACCTGCTAATGCTCTTCCTGGACTCATTTTAATTCAACACTTAATATGGTAAATCTGATCAACTAAAATATTATGATACCAGCCAAATAATTTTTTAATCCTCTGATTCAAGCTGCTGAGTTGATCAGCTGGCACTAGTTTTCACCAAACAGTAGAAACAATTAGAAAATTCTTAACACTACTTTGGAATTATAGGCTTTCTTAGGTTACATCATTCCAAAAGTTCTCCGGAAGGTTTGAGAAGAAAGATTACATGGCCAAGTCATTGGCTCAAAGTCTAAGATGTTTGGTATTTCATAGAATTACAGAATTTGAGTTGGAAGAGTCTTACTTGAAAAGAATTCCCTTTTATGGCACATTAGTGCCACCCAACTAGTAATTATCCCAATCTTGGCTTATAAGCAGAACCCAACTCCTCCTAAGGCAGCCCCTTCCACTTTAGGCCAGCTCTAATTGTTGGGAAGTTTTTCCTTACACCAGACCTAAACTCGTCTTCACAATTTTATCCCATTATTCCTACTTCTGATCTCTGGAAATGAAAATAACAAGTCTAACCTCTCTTCCACATCATAGTTCTTCAGTTGTGTTTCAGTAGCTAATTGTTGAATTAATGAAACAAAGTTGCCATTCAGTTTGAGAAATATTATTAAGCACAGTATATTAGAAAGATTATGGAATTTGGAGTCTAAGGTCCTGGGTTCAAATTCTGTTTTTCCACTTTTTTTAAAATTTCTAACTAACTTCTACTACCTATGTGACCTTAGGCAAGTCAGTTTAATATGCATCTTGCTTTCTTCATTTTTAAAATGAAGGAGTTGGATTATATTGTCTCTAAGGTTCTGTTCGGCTTAAAAATCTCTCATTCCATGATTTCCAAGTCCCTCCCAGACCTAAGTATATATTAATATGATTTATTATAAAGTACTACTTAGAACTTCCACAAGTCAATTTCTTTGGTCTTCTCAGGCAATTTACATCTCAGTTAATGCATGCCTGTCTTCAGGGCATTATTAATAGGTGGGCTTAATTCACTGTCAATGTTTCCTATATATCTTGTTTGTATGTAGTGGTTTGGATACTATCTCCACTATTACATTGTAGGCAGCAGGGGCTAATTTTTGTATATTTTGTGTATTCTCAGCACTTGGCACAAAGCCAGGTACATAGTGGATGTTTAATCAATGTATTATTGCGTGGTTTCACTTGCAAATGAGAGCCCAAAATTCCCATTTATCTTCTTAACCATCTTCATTTCAAATATAACAATGATAATGTGACTCAGATTTTTCTGGGAGGATCCAAAGTTTAAGAAAAGAAATCTCTTTCTGTAATTTTTTGCAATCCCCTAAGAATTCTGATGCCCCAGACAACTTTAGTTAAGGTGAGAGATGAGGAAAGGGAAGAAATGACAATCCCCCAAGATCTGACACAGTTGTGAGGAAGAAGGGGTGGCCAGGAGGGCCACCAAGCACAGTTGAATCCCATTCCTCCAAATTGAAGGGTAACTCATCTGTAACATGATAGGATGGAACTAGAGGATCTCTTAGTTCCTTCTAATTCTGTGTTAAATGTTTCATCTACAAAAATAATTCATATTTGAGGTTTAAAAAGCTCTTTCTTCAAAACAACACTCTATGGTAGTAAACTGAGTGGGTTCCTAACCTACAGAAGAGAAGCTTCAGGGGAGACATGAGAGCTTTCTTCAAATATTTGAATGACTGTGATGTGGAAGAGGGATGGTCTATTTGACTCCAATCTGACAGTAATTAGAAGTTCCAGATCAAATTCAGGTTCTGTGTCAGAAAAACTCTATGAACAATTACTGCTGACCATAAGTAAAATGAATTGCCTTGGTAGATGGTGCCCTCCCCTCCAACACAACGAAGGTCTATAAACCTTAAATGACCACTTTTTTAATGTGACATCATGGAGCTGCTCTTTCCGGTATAGGTTGAACAGAAAGGCCAATGAAATTCTTTCTAAATTAATATATTTGCTAATATCTCCATCTTACAGATTGGGAAACTGAGGTATAGAGAGGCCCTAAAATAAATAAATGCTAAGGCTGAGATTTGAGCCAAGATTCCTGGCTTCAAGCCCAGTATCCTTTCCCTGCCTCCTTAAACAATCAGATAACCAGTTTCTCTCTTTTCAATGGATATGGACTTTCATGATACTTTTAGATTCTTATTAAGTCCTGCCCTAGCTTTGACCGAGTTTCTATTCCAAGGACAGAACTCAGTGGGAATGGGAGGGAGAAGAAAATCTCTGAGAATCAGTATGAGCAGTCATGCCAAAATAAGGTTTGGATGTGTGACTAAAAAAAAAAAAACAAAACCTGCTCTAGTACTCGACTGCCAAAGCTAAAGTTAAGATGCCCTGATGACAATACTACATGAATGGTCAATGTCTGCTTTGTGCCTAGCTTTGGGTCAATACATAACAATATAAATACTTCTTGGACTTTGATGTATGTTAGGAATGTGAGAGTGACTTCTCAAAGACTGGGTCTTATAATGTCCTCTCTCTCCCTCCCTCTCTCCATCTTTCTTCCTTTCTCTCTCTCTCTCTCTCTCTCTCTCTCTCTCTCTCTCTCTCTCTCTCTCTCTCTCTCTCTCTCTCTCTCTCTCTCTCTCTCTCTTCTCTCTCTCTCTCTCTCTCTCTCTCCTCTCTCTCTCTCTCTCTCTCTCCTCTCTCTCTCTCTCTCTTCTCTCTCTCTTTACCTCTGTCTCTTTCCCTCTGTGTGTGTGCCTCTGTCTCTCTGTCTCCATCTCTCTCTTTCTCTCTCTCTATTTGTCTCTTTGTCTCTCTGCCTGTCTCTGTCTCTGTCTCTGTCTCTCTTTATATGTGTGTACATATCTGTACATGTGTATGCTTGAAGCTGATACTATACAAAGCATTGAACATTCCTTTTACAAAGATCAAGAACAACTTGACAAATCATTATGATTCAGGCAATGAGATATCAACAGCAATAGTGAAACAGAGCTCCCTTCCTTCATAGAGATTCCCATTCTATTGGTGGGCTGGGGAAAGGGGGAGGAATGTTATATACATAAGTGAGTAAATAGACATCAATGCCAAAAGCAAAAGAACTTGAGTGATCAGGAAAGGTCTTGGGTTCAAGATGATGCCTACTCTGTGCATTGAGGCAGGTTAGGGATGTTATCAGGAGATAAAACACAAGAAGGTCTAATAATTCATAGTAACACTAATTTTTATTTCTATGTTGTTTTCAAACCACTTTCATACATATGTATTCACAACAGCTTCAGTCAGTATTATCATTCCCATTTCACAAACAAAGAAACTGAGGTTCAGAAAAGCAAAGCAATTTGCCCAAGGCTGTGCATCCCAGAAGTGATGAGCTAAGACTGAGATACAGCTGCTCAGTCTCTTAACAGGGTGTAATGGATAGAGTGATAGACTTTAAGGCAAAAAGACCTGGGTTCAAATCCCACATTACCCAATCTCCCTAACCCTTAGTTCATTCATCTATAAAATGGAGATAATAATGCCTATAGCATCTGACTCACAAGGTTTTTGTGAGACTGAAATGAGATAAGATATAAAATTATGCATATTTTGAGGCACCCTATAATGTGATTTGTTGTTGCTCTTTCTATTAGATGCTATCACCTCTAAGAATAATTAATAATTATTGTATTATTCCATTATACTATATTATTAATCAGTATGTTAATTTATTATTAATAAAATTAGCATTATATTATATTAAAACATATCTATTGCATTACTGATGGAGTCCATTATAGAAAACAAAGTTCAGTTCATCATAGAAGTTAGTGTTACAATGTTATGTCCAAACACATAATAATGATGGTTAAAGGGCTTCCAGTCCAATGTAAGCTTCTTTAATCAAATGCAAGGACTGTGTTACATATTTCTTTTTGAACCCCGAGCTCTGAGTATATTGCTATTCACATATTAGATACTTTATAATTGCTTGTAGGATTTACTCAAATTGGACTTAGGTATTGAAAAATTGCCTAGTGACCCTGAAAAAGTCCAACCTTCTATAAACTTTATTAGCCTACACATGAAGAAGAGGAAGATAATAAATAATAAGCATCTATTTTACATGGCTGTGATAGAAATTGAACTTTTTTAAATCTGTAAAGTAGCTTGAGTTCATCCTAGACACCTATAGAAGAGAAAAGCAATGTTAGAGGTGCAAACAAAGACATTACTGCTACAGAGGATGGTGGGCTCGAGTTTTAAAATTTTCAGGTGATTGCATGTTTATAGGGTAGACCAATTGGCCAAAATTGCAAAGTACAAGTATCCCATTGCTTGACTGAGATTTTCTGTATTAAAGATTCATTTTCATTTGCTTAGAGAAGCTCATTTCTTTTCAGGGTGGATTATATTCATCGATTAACACAAAAGCATGAAAGCAGTGCAAGAGGATTAATAAAATGTAATTGGATAACTGATGTTAAGAATAGATACTTATTCATCAAGCCAGCCAAAGGGTGGAGAATATGAAAGGAAGGGTAATAATTTGCAAGGCTATTATGTTCCATTTGAGAGCATCTTAAAGATTAATCTCATTTGCTGCGGAACTTAAAAGAAATTCTGGATGTCAAAGAGAGTATCAAGAATTATACAAGTAAAAAAGAAAAGGAATAAAATTCCATTTTAAATTCTTGGTCTTGAAATGGAGAAAGCGTAAAGAAGAAGGGAAGATATGGCATTTTCTACTAAGCAAACATTTTAGAGCAATATTCTATCCTTGGAAAAGAGATGTTTGTCTTTAAAAACTTGTGGCAACCTTTCTCTTCCCCATCCCACCTACAGCGTTGGATAATTCCATTTATTTACAAAGTTTAGAAGTCACTTTCATGAAGCATTAACATAAACTCATCAGCTAATGGATTGCAACTTGGACCATATCTCAAGAGCAGATTTATAAGCAGCCTGCCAGCTGAGTTTCTCTTCCCTTGCATAAGGACCTAAATGTTTCCTTGCATAGGGAACAACCAAAGTGAAACCTTCATAACCAAAACAAAAAAGAAATTAGCCTGGGGAGTATCATAGTTCAAGGTGTGTGCAATGCCAGGTGCCAGGTAAAATGTTTCATAAGGTCTTTTTCATGTAAAACAAGCCCCTCAAGGGTAGCTGGGATCATTTTATTTTTGTCTTTGATGAACGCGTGGAGATTCTTTTCAGGTATGAGTATGATGCCATAACAGCTTCCAAAAAATTAAGTCATTCCATTACTGTGATTGCATGACAATTGCTTTAGCAATTCCAAGTACTTTGGTGAAGGAGAAGGACTGAACTTGGCATTTCATTGGGGTAGGGAACTACTGATATGAAAAATCCCACCTGTGATTCCAATCAGCAACTTATTTATCATTTAGTTTTAATGAGTAACCTGGGCTACTGAGAAGCTAAATGACTTGCCCAAAGACACAAACTTTATGTTCTTGGCACCAAGATTGGCCTTCTCTCTTATAAATTATGCCACCCTACATCATACACATTTTTTAAATGTTTGTTGAATGGGAACGCTCCAGGAGTCCGTAGTATCCTATGGAGAGAGTGCTCATGAAGTGTTCAGTGGTCTCTTGTTGAGTGATCTTGAGTCATGTCTCACTCTCTGTGACCCCATTTAAGGTTTTCATGACAAAGATACTGGAATGGTTTACCACTTCTTTTCCCAGCTCATTTGATAGATGAGGAAACTGAGGCAGTCAGGGTTAAGTGACTTGCCCAGGGTCACAGAGCAAGTGTCTGAGATCAGATTCAAAATTAGGAAGGTGAGTTTTCCTAACTTCAGACCTGGCCAATCCACTGCCCCCACCTAATTGCCCCAAGGTCCTTTTACTAGTACCCATTTCCAAATGGGGTCTCAGGGTGTGTTTTAAGAAGATCGCAGGATTATATCAGTCAAAATTGTCAAGAGTTCCAACTTGGCTACCGGTTCAGAATAATCATTTTAAACTGAATGAAATCAACAACAGTCATCCCATTGCTTAGAAAGAATTTATTTTTAAGGTATGTATTTATTCATCAATTTGGTCTAACACCAGAATTTGCCAGCATATAAAGGATCAAGAATTTGGTTTCCTCATTTTCCTTTTTCTACTCATTTCTTAAATGCTGGTTGGTTTTCTCCTCTTCCAGTTTCCCATCCTGATAAGTATAGGGAAGCGGTTGCTTCAACAGGAATATAGGCTGAACTCTATCTACAGACCAAGGAAACCCTAAGATCAGAGCAGTCAGCAATTTCTCAAATGTTCCTGCTGGTGACCCTTGTTGTTTCTGCATGGGCTGAGAGGAGTGTCAAACTCAGCCTCTCCTCCCACTTATTTTTATTATGCATTTTCATCCCTGAAACTTCACATTTGCAGATGTTCTTCACAACACTCTGGCTTAGCAAAGTCATAATTATCAGCCACATCTTGAAAGTGAAGAAATGAAACTAGAAGAATTCAGTGATTTGCAGAAGTCTCTGTAGAGTTTAGATTGAAAACATGAACACACACATTGTTACAGGTCTCCCATCTGCTGTTCAACTCACATTCCCTTTAAGTCTGAGTTTGCTTAAGAGTTGGCCAATAGGAATATGGGTTCCCAGAAAAGACCAAGACCACAGATGAGACCTTCCTCTATTGCCCAGAGTGAGTGCTGGCTGTTAGAGGAGCCTACCTAGGGTTATTGCTTATCTCTGCTGGAACTGGGCTTAAACTTGTCACCACCCCTTTATCTGCTCAGACTGAGAAACAATATATGGTAGAATGAGCCTTAGATTTGCAGGAAGAAGAATTTGGTATGATTCTTAGTTCTGCCACACACTGCTGTGTGATCTTGGGCAAATCACTTCATCTCTCTGGGTCTCAGTTTCTTTATTTGTAAAATAAAGGAGTTAGAAAAATGGCCTTTAAGTTCTCCTAGCTATGTAGTCTAGTGGATAGTGCCAGACTTCAAATCAGGAAGCCTAATTGCAAATCCTGCCTCAGATTTGTGTGACGCTGGGCAAGTCACATAACCTCTGTTTGCCTCAGCTTTCTCATCTGTAAAATGGGATAATAAGAGCACTTACCTCACAAGGCTGTTGTGAGGATCAAGTGAGATAAGATATATAAAATACTGTGCCAACATTAAAGAAATATATAAATATTGCTGTTGAAATTGTCGTTGCTATCTTTCAATTCTGAATCTATGCCCTGAGCCCTAGTCTTGACTGTTCTACTCATTAGATATGCAGTATTGGTCAAATCACTTCCCGTTTCTGAGTTTTCCCCTTTTTATATTGAAGACTTCGTACTAAGTAACTTTTCTATCTCTTCTAACTCTAACATTTGCACAAGCTCTTTCCAATAAACACTTCTCTAGTGTGCATTTACAACCTATTCACTTGACAGAATCGCCATGGGAAAAAGAAACTTTAAGCTAAATTACAAATAATTATTCCTAACCAAGAACCCATCAGAAATGAAAATGGGAAATTTCTAGAAGTACAGAGTTACTCGAGATGAAAATGTGATTCCATTTACAAAAATTCAATTTAGCATCACTCCTCTGAGATGTTACTATTACATAGCATATGGTATAGTGGTAGTCTCTCGGTGACCGAGAATGACGACTGCCTTTGTGCAGTTTCATCTACGGTGTACCCTCATGTGGCTTTGGAGTCCAAAGGCTGAGACGCAGAGTTTGTGGCACATGGAGCCTGGGACGCCCGTTGTTACGGGAGGTGCGGTTGTGGCCTGGTGTCGGCGTTCACGCGCAGCGGAAAGACGTCGATGTCGCTCATCTTCAAAGGTGGTGGCGGCCTGGTGAATGTGGGTTCACCAGCTGCTTCTGTCAGAGGCAGCGAGTTCTAGCTGCTTTGGTGTGATGCCAGCCTACTTCAAGTTGGACTTTAGCTGATCCTTGAATCTTTTCTTTGGTCGGCCTTGTTTCCTGAGTCCAGCTGACAGTTCACCTTAGAATAGCTGTCTTGGTATTCGCTGTGGGTCCATGCGGATGACGTGTCCAGACCATTGTAGCTGGGTTTGGAGGACCAGGACTTCGATGCTGGTGGAGTTGGCTCTGTCGAGGACTTCCTGGTTGGTGATTCGGTCCTGCCATCAGATCCTCATGATTGACTGGAGGGAGCGTTGGTGGAATTGCTCCAGCTGCTTCATGTGCTTCCGGTACAGTGTCCATGTCTCACACCGTACAGGAGCGAGCTGAGGACCACTGCGTTGTACACTTTGGGCTTCGTCGCAGTGCTTACACCGCTGTGTTGGAGGACTTTGCAGCGCAGCCGCCCGAGTGCCTGGCTGGCCTTTTGGATCCTGGCTTTGATCTCGTGGTCTAGGGATGCGTCGTTAGCGATGGTGCTGCCCAGGTACTTGAAAGTGTTGATGTTAGAAAGCTGCATGCTGTCTATTGTGATGCACGGCTGGTTCGTTGGCCTCCCTGGTGCAGGTTGGAACAGCACCTCTGTTTTGCTGAGGCTGATAGTCAGGCCAAACAGTTTTGTTGCGGTGGAGAACCTGTCCACAATGGTTTGGAGATGATTTTCTTGGTGGGTCATGAGAGCAAAGAGAGCTTCCAGGATGAGTCTCTCTGTTGTCTTTGTTTTTGCAGTCAGGCAGCGAAGGTCAAATAGTGAGCCATCCAGTCGGTATTTGATGTAGACGCCCAGGTCTAGATCCATCACAGCATGTCGTAATACTTGGGTGAAGTATAGGTTGAATAGTACCGGAGCGAGGACACAGCCTTGTTTCACGCCATTGGAGATGTTGAAGCGGTCAGAAGTCTCTCCACCAGATAGGACCTCCCTTGCCATGTCGACTTGAAAGAGCTGGATCAGTTTGACAAATTTTGCTGGGCAACCGAGCTTGCTGAGGATCACCCACAATGCGTCCCTGTTCGCTGTGTCGAACGCCTTTGTCAGGTCTATGAAGACAATGTAGAGACTCAGGTTCTGCTCAAGGCATTTTTCCTGCATTTGCCTCACCGTGAAGACCATGTCGATGGTGCTGCGATCTGGTTGGACGCCACATTGTGATTCAGGCAGGTTCTGCTCTGAAACAGATGACAGGAGTCTATTGAGTAAAACACGAGCGAGGATCTTTCCAGCAGTGGAGAGTAGTGAGATGCCTCTGTAGTTATCACAGGCTGCTCGTGAGCCTTTGTTCTTGTATAGGGCTACGATTGAGGCATCTCTGAGTTCTGGGGGCATGTCTTCCTCTTCCCATATGCTGGTCAGCATTATGTGGAATGCCTGGAGTGCCTTTCCATTTAAGGCCTTGTACACTTCGGTTGGGATCCCACCTTTACCAGGTGCCTTGCCTGCACTCATTTGTTTAATGGCTTTTTGGACTTCCTCTATTGAAGGAGAGACGTCAAGTTGTTCAATGGAGCGGTTTTGGGGGATCTGGTCAAGGGCGCTTTGGTCGACTGAACAGGGTCGGTTGAGAAGCTGAATGAAGTGTTCTTTCCACCTGTTGCTGATGCCTTTTTTATCTTTTATGAGAGTGTCACAGTCAGAGGATATCAAGGGAGTGGTGGTGGGTTTTAATGGCCCATAGATAGTCTTGAGGGCACTGAAAAATTGTTTGTAGTTTTTCGTATCAGCAAACCGCTGGATTTCTTCTGCCTTTTTTTTTCCCACCACCGGTCTTGCATCTTCCTGATCTCATGCTGCACCATGGCTTGGAGAGACTTGAATCTGTCCTTTTTAGGAGCAGAGTTTGGGTTATTTTGCCACTCCATAAAGGATTTGTTCTTCTTGCTCAATAGGTCTTCAATAGCAGTGTTGTTCTCATCGAACCAGTCCTGGTGGTTGTGTTGTTTTGGGCCTAGTACTGCCTTTGATGTTTCCTTCACTGTGTCTCTGAACTGGTTCCATTTCTCAGTTGAGCTTCCAGTGAGTGGTCCCTTGGCAGACAGCTTGTTGTCCAGGCAGGACTGGAATGTTTGCAAATAAGATGGATCTCTAAGACAACTCATGTTGTAAAATGGGCGAACTGTCTGGGCGCGTTTTGGATGGCGAGGCGCAAAATGCGCATTTGAAGAGTCGCTCTAACCAATCGGTGGTCTGTCCAGCATTCAGCTCCTCTCATGGCTCTTTACATCCTGGATGTCTCGCCGGCGTACAATGATGTAGTCAATGAGATGCCACTGTTTTGATCTTGGGTGCATCCACGTTGTTTTATATTTGTTCGCCATTCTGAACACAGTGTTCATGATGGTGAGTTTGAACTCTGAGCATTTGCTGAGTAGCAGTAGGTCGTTGTTGTTCATTTTGCCCACGCCATGTTTGCCGAGCACTCCTTTCCATCTTTCATGGTCCTGGCCAATGCGGGCGTTGAAGTCTCCCAGTAGTATCAGCTTGTCATTGGTGGGCACTGAGTGCAGGAAGGCACTCAGGTCAGAGTAGAACTGCTCGATGGTCTCCTCTGTGCTGGTCAGTGTTGGGGCATATGCGCTGATGATTGTGGTATACCGGTCTTTGCTGAGAGGCAAACGGATCTTCATGAGCCTCTCGCTAATGCCCACAGGCAAGTCTGGCAGCTGTTTGAGCAAACTGGTCTTGATGGCCAGGCCAGCACCGTGGATTCTGTCTTCATTTGAGGCTCTACCTTTCCAGAAGAAGGTGTATCCAGTCGTGGGTTTGCTGAGTGATCCCTCTTCTGGTAGGTGTGTTTCACTTAAGGCTGCGATGTCGATGTTATATCGAGCCAGTTCTTTACCGATTAGAGCTGTTCTTCTCTCAGGTCTTGGGGTATTCTCTCTGTCAAGTAATGTCCTGATGTTCCATGCTCCTAGTAGGAGTTTCTTTGTATTTTTTCTTTTATTTCAACTGCTTAAAGGGATGACCCGCCAGCCGCGGTGTGCTGACCAGGTGTTTGTAGGGCAGGCAATGTTTGGGACACCTTTTCTAGTCCCCTCCCTTGATTAGGGTGAGCAGTGCTGTCCTAGAGAGGGCTGCTCAGTTGCCCAGGATGCTGCCAAACGTCCCTGCTGCCCACAGGGCCGAGCGACCACTGGTCCGTGGGCCGCCTACAGGATCGTGACTACAACTGCCAGTGGTCACCTCCACCTGTTGCATCGCCACTTCCCCATTGCCGCAGGTCTTGATGAGGGTGGACGGGGTTAGGATAGATGAGTGTGCACAAAGACACTTGTGCGTGAAAGAGATTTAAGTGGAAAAGCCGATGCACAGAGACAGTCCCACTCTCGGCGTTGGAAGCCTGGGTCCAGTGGCACGAAAGATTGTTACGTCTGGAGACTTCCTCAGCTGCATTGGATGGCCGTGTTGTCCTTGGTGATCCAACACGCCCTAAGCACTCCACAGTGCTTTGCTGCGTCGCCCTCTCAGCCGTTGAACCTTCTTATTGGTTTCTTCCGCCTGTTCCGCCGAAGCAGTCTTCATATGCTGGGTGAGCAAAGCCCTGGTTCACCACGGGTCGACGACCTGATGGCTACCCTCACAAGGTTTAGCCGGCCTGTCGAAGCCGTTGCCCGGAGTGTGGCCGCTGCTGAATGCTAGCAGCTACTGGGAGCCACAAGTGAGAGCTGGGTGTTAGGTGGGGGTCAGAGGCTGGAGAGCTGCCCTAGGAGGGCACGACAAGCCCTCCATACCAGAGATACTAACCCTCCCTGAGCACCCCATACACCCCTGTAGTATACCTGTACAGAAAAATCAAAGAAGGAGCCCTAAGATCTGTGTTCAAATGCCCCTTTCTGTTGTTTATTCCCTGAGTAATCTGAGACAGAGTTTTTCAAACCTCAGTTTTTCATTTCCAAAATGGGGATAATAATCCCTCCCGTAAGACCACTGTGAAAATCAAATGGGATAATGTACATAAGCAACTTTATGGCTATAAACTCCCTTCTAAGTGTAAACAATGTTGTGAGAGTGGATTGTAATAGTGGTAACTGATGGTTACAATGATAATATGATGATTGTGATGATTTCAGTGGTGACAATGTGATGGCATTATTGATGGGGAAGTTGATGCCAGTGATCATATTGGTGGTAGTAGTAGCTGACTGTGATGGGGTTTGTGATGTGATAAGCATAGTCCTGATGATAACAGCAATGGTTGTCATGGTGATGAAGGTGCTCTTGATGATAATGGTGGTAATGGTAGTAATTGATGGTGATGGTGATTATGGATGAATATGATGGTGGAGATGATTTTAATCATGATGATGATGATGGTAATGCTGATGGCCATAAGTTATGGTTGTCATGATGGAATGATGAGGTTGCTAATGTTAGTGATGATGGAGGATGGTATTTTAGTCATATAGGAATTAATAACTGACAAAAAGAATAGATCAGAGAAGACTTCAGAAACATGAGTTTGGCAGTTCCAAAGGGTAGAAGGTAGAGACTGGTTTTTCATTATGATGCAGGTTCTTTTAAAACATTTCAGTTCAGCATACTCTGAAGTATCAGATGTTGTGCTTAGTGCTGAGACTACAAAGATAGACACAAAAGGCACTTAAAGGAGCTTATATTTTCAACATATAAACAAGTAAATTGCTGAAGAATAGACAAAGAAGTTTTAAAATAATTTATGTGGGAAAAGACAACATTACCAACCAAAGTGATCAGAAAGGTTCTCTAATAGAAGGGAAGTGGCAGCTGAACCAGGATTGTAAGAAAGCTCAAGATCGTGTGGAGCAGAGGTGAAGAGGAGTCCATTCTAGACATGAAGGACAGCACACTCAAAAGAACAGAAGTGGGAGGTAATGGGTTGAATTGAGAAAACAGTTAGTAGGTTGGTCTGACTGGAACGATAACAGAAAAAGAACTAACAATTTCCATTCCCAAGGTAAATAACATTGACTTTCTAAAAAATCTTCCTTTCTGTCTTAGAACCAATAATGTGTATTCGTTCCAAAGCAGAAGAGCAGGGAGGGCTGGGCAATGTTTTTATACCCTTTCACAGCAATGGGGGTTTAGGGACTTGCCCAGAGAGCTAGGAAGTGTTTGAGGCCAGATCTAAACCTAGGACCTCCCATGTCTATGTCTGGCTCTCAATCCACTGAGCCACCCAGCTACCCCCTAACATCAACTTTTAGTAACAAAATTAGTCCAGGGGAGGAGAAACCTTACGAACCAAAGCCCAATAGATAGAGAACCTGGTACATGGAAAGTCCATTACCTGGTAGGTCACCACATGAAAGCAGTGAGTAGGAATACAGTGATAAACCAGAAAGTAATTTATCTAGGGCACAGCTACTGCTGGACACTGCCTATTAACTACTTATAATTCATTATTAATGTAGCTAAGTATTTTTGATAACTAGGTGCTAAGTTCAATTGTTCCTCTGGTACTATCACCACTCAAAATTTCGGTGATCTAGAACAAAATCCCAGTCTCCCCATCCTAGATTTTCTCTGAATGTGTGGAGAATACATGGTTTCTTTCAAACAAGTCTGGAATGTCAACCTTGATACCCTGGTCAACAAGTTAAACCTTAAAAGCTACCATCACTTTTCATAATCTTTTATAGGATCTTATTTCATGACATAATATAATATGGTTTCTTGAGCAAAATAGGCTAGTTTGATGAGTTTCTTGAGCAAAATAGGCTAGATTGGTGAGTTTCTTGAGCAAAATAGGCTAGTTTGATGAGTCTTGGAGTAGCAATATTTCTTCAGATGATTCCAAAAACCACTCCCTCTAGAATTTGTTGAGTGTCTCTATAATGGTATATATTTTAACATGTGAGGAGAATGGCAAAAAGAGCACTGGAAATTGACACTCCAGATCCTTGCTGATCATCATACTTGCCCTATCTCCTACCCATGAATAACCCATCCTAAATGGTGCTTAGAATTCTGTTTTTTATCTTTCTACCATCTTTTAGAGACCTCATCAGTTCCCAAGGGTTCAATTATTGTCTCTATGCAGATAAATGGGGGGGGGCGGTATGTGTGTATATGTATAGTCTTAATCTGTCTTCTGAACCCCAATCACCTCTTGAAGGGCCTATAGTCATTTAAAACTCATATGTCCACAATGGAATCCATTACCTTCCCTTCTAAATTCACCCCTCTTCCTTAGTTCCCTATCTTTTAATGATGACACCACAATCCTTCCTTACAGGATCACATCAAAGTTCTCCCCAAATCTCCCCTCTCCTCTAGTTTCTATATCCAAACAGTTGCCAAGTCACATCATTACTATTCCATTAACATCTCTAACATCCATCCTCTTCTTTCTATTCCTGTAGTCACCATCTTTTTTTCAAGTTCTCAACAACTGGACTATAAATAAATGCTTGTTTCCTTCTTTCCTTCCTTCCTGGATGTTGTGACAACCTCCTAATTGGACTCCTTGGTTCCAGTCTCTCTTCTCCACTCTATCTCCAAACAACTGATAAAAAGGTCTTCCTAAAGGACACGTCTCAACATGGCATTCTTTAGCTCAAGAAACTTCCAATTCTCCCCATTTCCTGCAGAATGAAATTAAAATTCCTCAGTTTATGATTTAAGGCCCTTCTTAGAATTGTTCCAGCTTTCTTTTCCAAGTTTATTTCATATTATCCCCCTTCATATATTTTAGGTTCCAACTGAACTTGACTACTGACTGCTAAACTCAACCTTCTGTTTCCTCCTCCACTCTCTGCCTATGCCTCTTAGAATCTCTAGATCCTATTGGGGTTCAATTCATGTACTGGTTTTATGGGAAGCCTTTCCTTATCTCTCTGGGTTTTAGTGTTCTATCTCTCTTTCCACAGTATCATTTATATATTCATCTGCTTATATGTTGCATAAAGTATTTTGAGGACAGGGACCATTTCTCAGCACCTTACAAACAATAGACACTTAAAAGCTTGTGAGATTTTATGGGATTGGATTGGAATAAGTCCTCCTAAGACTCCTACTTCTTGCAATATATTTAACACACAACTACTCCCTCTTGCTAATAATGCAAAGTTTGTTAGTCACTTAACCAAAAAAGTTGTCTTAAGTGCTTTAATGGTTCAAAGACAGTCTTTAACCTTGAGGAATTTGGAATCATGGGCAGGCAATGATTTTCCAGAGTCAACAAGAGATATAAGAGAAAGGGATTGTGTATGGAGCTCTTCCACTGATAGAAGCAGCAAAGGATCCTCAAGGTGACAGAGGATATAATGAAGGAAACTGTTGAGGCAGATCTTCTTAACATAAGTAGAGTCAAGAGAGGAAGCCTTCCCCTTGATTATATCTCCATGGAGATATAGGGAGCATCACAAGAACTACAAAATCTAAGCATTGAATGGAACCTCAGAAGAATTAGTCTTGTTTATGCATAAATAGCATTTCTCCTTAGAGCATCCCCATAAAGAATCATCCAGTCTCTATTTGAAGACCTCCAACAAAGGAGAGTCTTGTAAAAATTCTTAACATAGTGCCTAATACATAGTAGGTGCTTCATAAATGCTTGTTCCTTTCCCCCTCTTTCTGAGGCAACTAGTTCCACTCTTAGGCAGCTCTCAGTATTGGAAAGTTGAGTTTTTTCCTTGACATCAAGTCTCAGTTGGCCTCTTTGCAACTAATAGCCTGAGCTTTTTGTTCTGCTCTCTAGGAAATAAACAAGTCTACTCCTTATTCATCATTTTTTGTTGTTCTTGTTTAATCGTCTGTCAGTCATCTCCAACTCTATGATTCCATTTTTTCTTGGTAGCGATCAGGAATAGTTTACATTTTCTTTGTCCATCTCATTTTACATATGAGGAAACTGAGACAAACAAGGTTAAGTGACTTGTCCATGGTCAAATAGTTAGTAAGTGGCAATATTTGAACTTCTTGACTCCAGGCCCAGTACTCTATCCACTGAGACACCTAGTTCTTCTAATGCTTGAAAACAAATTCCCCTAAGTCTTTTTTTTTTTCCAAAGGCTAAAATTCTCAATTCCTTCAATTAAATATCATATAACAATGGCTCTGGTCCCATCACTATCCTTTGAGGCCTTTTCAAGATGAATTCCTGTTTGTCTTTGTGATACTCAGTGCTGAATATAGTGCGTCAGATGAGATCTGACCAGAGAAGAGAACAATGGACTATCACCTCACAAGTTCTAGACCCTAAGCCTCTGTCACTCCAGAGAAAATCCTCTACCCTGACCAATCCAGATCTGTTCATCTTCTCAAGAGACTAAGGTCTTCCTGAAGAGAAGGCTAACAGTACTTAGTAACTAGTGGGGAAAGTGCCTCATACTATCATCCCTTATGAAGTTGAATTAGCAAAAATCTAGCTCCAAGCAGCAATGCAGTGATCCAGAACAATTCTGAGGGACTTGTGAGAAAGAACACTATCCACATCCAGAGAAAGAACTGTGGGAGCAGAAACACAGAAAAAAAACAACTGCTTGATCACATGGTTTGATGGGGACATGATTGAGGATGTAGACTCTAAGCAATAACCCTAGTGCAAATATTAATATTATGGAAATAGGTCTTGATCAATGACATGTGTGGAATTGCTCATTGGCTACAGGAATGGGAGGACGGGAGGAAAAGAACATGATTCATGTAACCATGGAAAAATATTCTAAATTAAATAAATAAACTTAAATTCTTTTAAAAAATAAAATAAAAATATAGCCCCAGAGGAGTTCAATTCAACAAATATTTTATTGTGTCATTTTGTAGTTCCTCTTTATAACAGAGTAGTCCTGTAATAAGTATCCCTAGGTTCCCAAAGATAATACCAGGTGATCACAAACCCTAGCTACTCTTGCCAAGATGGGAAGATTTGGGAAATATAGGTCCTCTATTGTCTATATGGCTGTGGGTCGAGAACCAGCCTGGCCATGCTGGCAACAGAGTTGGACAATAGGACTTTGTAATTTGAGAGGAGTTCCTCCTTAAGGTGGCAACGAGTAGATAAGTTTTTCAGCTACTACAAATTCTCAAAAACCATTTATATACTGTGATTTCCACTGACAAAAAGATGTCCATAAATAACATCAATACAAGGTTGAATGTGATAAGTAGAAAGGAGAAATCCTAGTAAGGTCCTATGACCATTTTGGGGAGGGAGAAGTCTATAATACTCCCATACCCCAGTGGATCTGTGATCTTACCAATGTGGGTATTTCTTCCTATGATGTAAATGGCAGCCCATCCATGCCATCTATAAGACTCTTATTCTTCCATAAATCTTCCACAAGGAGTCCACTCATAATTCTGAAGGCTTGGAAGCAGTAGACTGGCCACATGGTGATGAATTCTCCAGCCCATACAACCCATGAAGCAAAGATAAAATACAAAGCTGGCCCAAGACCTGTGTAGTTTTCTACATCTGTAATAACTGTTGCAAAATGGCAGGAAGTAGGCAGAGAGTATTAAGAATTATGCACTTTTAAGACCATCTATAAACATTAAGCTAGCTCTTTGGGAGAGGCTTATGTGAAGGAAACACAAGCACTGATCCTGCCCCTTGGTCATTGCCGCGAGGATCAGCATAACCACATCACTGATCTCGGGGTTCTCCAGTGCTTGTGTTTCCTTCATTTATGTACGTAAATAATGACTAGTTAAAACCCTGTCTACATGAAATGCCACTGGGCTAAGTAATCGGGTTTATTTCTCCTTTTAGTTCCCCCTTAAGGTCATTTATGCCCAATGACAGTTCTATAGAATAACTCACCCTGGAATTGACCTTGAAATTCAAGCTGAAAAAAAGAAAACAGTATTTGTTGTCATCATGATATATTTGCCAGTCTCTCCAAGCCAGACAATGGTCTTGCAATAAAAAAATCTATGGCATTTAATTAGAGCACAGATTAATAAATATCCTTCCTGAATTATGGCAAATGAATTAGCTTTCAAATGGAAATAAATTTAAATGGTCATATGTGCAAAAAAAGTGTTCCCTCAAAATAAAACAATGCATTCCAAATTAGGATCTATATGGACTTTCCATTTGTTAAGCAGAAAGAATCATTTAAAAGCCAACATTTGCCCTTATAAAAATTAATTGACCCAGTCAACAAAATGAAAGAATCTTTTCTTTCATCTTTTTATTTCTTTTATGGTTGAAAAACAGCTTTGTAACACCTTTTAAAAACTGACTTTCTTTGATAAAAATCCTTTCTTTCCATGGGGCTACAAGGAAGAAGCTATATTTTTCCTCTGCCTAAATGTCTCTCTTTGCTGACTGGATTTACTCTTTCAAGCAACTGGATGTTGTTTCAATTGAACATTTATGATTTTTATTATTGTTGTTGTTCAGTTGTTCAGGCATATCCAACTTTTCATGACCCCATAGCCCATAGTATGCCAGGCCAAATGTTCAAAGAGTTTTCTTGGCAACAATACCAGAGTGGTTTACCATTTCTTTCCCTGGTGAATTTCCTTTTGTCATAACTCTAGTCCACTATGACCTGTTTGTCTTGGGTAATCCTGTACAGCATCATTTATAGTTTCATGACAAAGCAGTAATCCAGGATTATTATGCATATAATAATTAACAAACCCATAACTGCAATTAGGGTGAGAAGGAGCAAAGAAAATTTCACCAAAGATAACCAGGATAAATGTGTACTTAGAACTTAGCACAATGCCTGGCACATAGACGACACTTAGTAAATTTTAACTGATTGAAATGTCCTCTTAAAACAACTTTTTTATGTTGTTTAGTTGATTTCATTTCCCATTTGGGGTTTTCTTGGTAAAGATATTGGAGTAGTTAGCCATTTGCTTCAGTTTGTTTTACAAATGAGGAAATTAAGGCAAAAAAGTTAGGTGACTTATCCAGGGTCACACAGTTAAGATACTAAAGTGGTTTGCCATGTTCTTCTCCAACTCATTTGATAGATGAGGAAACTAAAGCAAAAAGGACTAAATGACTTACCCAGGTTTATAACAGCTAGTAAATATCTGAGGTCAGGTTTAAATTCAAGTGAGTCTTCTTGATTCCAGGTCCAGCATTCCATCTACTGCACCACCAAGATGACCCTAAAGATAAAAAGCTTTTTTAAGACAAATTGAGTTAGTAATGGGGAAATCCTCTAAGATACCACTCCATGGTGGGGAGACTAAGACATCAGGATACTATAAAAACACTGCTGGGAAGAAATTACTGGGGTAGAAGGATGTCATGATTTAGCTTCCTATTTTAACTTGCTAACTAGGTCCTTAGTTCAGTTATTGTCCATCCTAGCAGGAAGTGTGAGCTCTCTCAGGGCTTCTCCCAGTTGCCTCACCATCTTTACAGCTCTGTTAAATAGAATTACTGGTAATGTTTAGTTCAGTACTTCAGGGAGCCCTGACTTCTTCAGTGTAGAAATTCTCCTAACACAAAACAGACCACAATTTTAATAGCTGTCTATGACTCTATGATTTCATGACTTCTCCAGGCCTACCTGCAATCCCATGTTATTGAAATGCAGCTGAAAATACAAGTACACAAATAACTATGCTACAAGAGAGCATGAAAAAGTGCAAAGGAGAGAGTGGAGTCACAGAAATACTATTAATGAATTATTTAATTTATTAGGCTAATATTAACCATTGACATCCACTTTATATAGGTATATAAATATAAATTATATTGTTTGCATCATATAGTTTTAAAGCACTTTACAGACATTATCTCATTTGAGTCTCCCAGCAGTCCTAGGAGGGAGTTTATAAATATTATCATCTCCATTATACTAAGGAGGAAACAGAGGATCAGAAAGGTTCAGTGTCTGACCCAGGGCCACCAATAAATTTATAGTGGTAAGGATCTTTACAAACCAAATATTCCAACCTTTTTTAAATATGAGGAAACTGAGGCTAGGGAAGTGTTGATGACAGGATTTAAAAGCAAGTCTTTCTGATTCCAAGTCCTCATCTTCAGAGAGAAATTCTATTACCCTTCCCTGCTTAGAAGAGTAGCAGTATCCATAGTGGGAGGGTGAAAGTTTGTTCCTATGGCAAATCTAGATAACAACTAAAAATTTAAGTATAGAGAAATCCAGGTCAACTTATTTTTGGTTTTTAGTTGTTATCCTAGACCAGTGATTCCATTGGTTAAAGGGAGTTCTTGGTATAAAAATTCCTTCCACTGGTATATATTGGCAACTTTGCTGTAATTTACTGTCTTGGCCTGGGAACAGTGAAAGAATAATGTCTTACCAAGGGTCCCTGAGTTAGTACTGGTCCAGACAAGACTTGAACACAGATATTCTTGACCCCAAATCCATCCATCCACCCACTATGCCATTCTACCTCACAGGTCAACCTATAAAATAGGCTAATTTCTAATTAACTAATTTCTAACAGGCTAATCTATGGTATTAAAATTGCCTTTAGAGTCAGATTATCTCCTTAAGTGAAGGAAAAGCTTAAACAAGTCACTTCCATCTTTACAGCATATATTTGTGTGCTGATAGTTTTGTGTAGCCTTTTAAGGTGTAAGAAGAACTCTGAATTTCTTTATCTCATTTGATCCTCACAACAGTCCTGTGGAGTAATAAAGATTCCTTTCGTCATATGAGTAAACTAAGGCCACAGAGATAGAGTAACTTTCCAGAGTCACACAACCAGTCAGTGTCAGAGATGATGTTTGAAAGCAGTTCACTCCTGACTCCTCATCCAAAATTCAATCTAATCCTCTACCAAAGGATCATAAATCTAGAACTGGAAGGGTCTTTACAGACAAGATAGTCTAATCTTTTTTAAATATGAGGAAACTGAGGCTAGGAAAATTAAGTCACACAGGTAGTGAGCATCATTGGCAGGATTTAAATCCAGTTCTTTCCATTATACTGTACTAACATTTTAGCTTTCGTCTTCATTCCTCTGGTGAAACAAGATGGCGGGACTGAAGGAAACAAACACATCCATTTGTGTTGGTGGCAAAGACATTGGATTTTGAGTTAAATGATCCTGAGTCCATATTCTATCGACAGTTTTTACTACCTTTGTCATCCTTGCCTACCTCACTCTATGCTTCAGTTACTTCATCTATTACAGAATGGTTCAGAGTTCAGAGTTTGGTCTCTAAAGCCCTGACCAACTAGAAATCTGTAACTGCCATTTTAAATCTTGACATTTGGGAGTTAAATGGAATTCTTTCAGGAAACCACAGTAATCAGTCATTAATAAAGAGCTCCAAAGATTGCAAAATTATACACATGCATATATATACACATGTGTATATAAATATATATGAATATCCACATATAAAATAAATATGTGTATTGTGTATATGTGTGAATCATGAATAAAAAATATATATACTCTTATATGAATATATCATATATACATAAATATATGGGCATATTACAGATTACATATATTAAATATAGATATAAATACATGTTCACATACATAAATATATGTATACATGTGTGCATGAGTTAATATGTACACACATGTAATTTCATTTGATGCTCTTAACTATGTAAGGTAGGGGCTGTGATTGTCCCCATTTTACAGATGGAAATTGAAGATGTATAGTTGTGTGGCTTGCCCAAACCCATGCACTGAGTCACTGTCTTCAGTCATGGATATGAATTCAGGTCTTCCTGCCTGGTCTAGTACTTCCTAGCTACCATGTACCAAATAGTCAGTGGCCCCCTCATCATACATTATAACTCAATTGCTGAATGAGTTCACAGAATCATAGATTTAAAGTTGGAATGGATATAAGAAACCACATAATCCAACCCTCTTATTTTATAGATGAGAAAATTGAGTCCCAGAGAGAGAAAGTGACTTGTGAATCAAATAGGCTCAGATAGAGTGGGAAGAACATTGGAAATCCTAGGGGCCTAAGCTCCCCATTTTATAAATAAGTAAACTGAGACCCAAAATCATACATGTAGTGAAGGTCAGTAGCAGGATCTGAAGAAGGTCAGTGGTGGAATTTGAGCCCAGATCCTCTGGATCTAAAACCAAGTTCATACAACTTTCAAGAAGCTGAGCCTCAGGAGAAACAGGTTGAGTTTTGTTTTCTCAGTAACTGGGAAAGGGATGAGGTCCATTGTTGGACAGACAGACTGGCAGAGTAGATAAAGGACTGGCTTCAGACTCAAGCTGACCTGAGTTTCCAATCTGTCTAGAATACACACTAGTGTTGTGATCATGGGAAGTCACTTCATCTCTCTTGTTTGTACAACATTTGTACAACAATAAAATTGTTTGCAAGTTAGCTCTGCCTTCAGACTATGAGCTCCTGGAGAGTAGGGACTGCCCTTTGTCTTTCTTTGCATTCCTAGTGCTAAACCGAGTGCCTTGTTCTCCAAAGGCACTTAATAAATGTGTTTTGACTGGTTAGCTTTCAGTAAAATTCTTCAAGACTGTAAGTTACAGAGGAGTTGTTGGTCTGTATCAGTGAAAGAAGTTAACATGTCAGGAGTTCCCTATACTGATAAGATAACAGGTCTGAATTAAAATTAAAATGTTTCTCTCCCTTTGAAATATTAGCCATAATGAAATCTTTTGGCTAAAATTCAAATGTGAATCTCACCCTCTTAGCATAAAATATGTCAATTAATAGAATGAAAAATGGTCCATCCACCTTCTACCATCATCTCCCCAGCGCCATTTTCCCGGACCATCTACAAAGCTGACAAATAGTCCTCCGTTGGCTATATAGAGGAGGCCATGACTTCAGAATGACTTTCTGAAGCTTCAACTTGTATCTCAACAGAATGGAAAAGAACCTCAGCTATCAGAGTGATGCTTATCTATGGCATCAATAGAAATGGATACTTCATTGTGGTGGTTTAACTCATGCAAGACATCCTCCACCACTACCACAACTCCCCCTCCAAAAAAAAAAAAAGAAAGTCTGGGACATTCCTTCACCAGGACATAGAGAATCAGGCAGTCAATAAACATTTAAGTATCTATTGTGTGTCAGGCACTGTGCTAAGTGCTAGGAGTACAAAGAGAGACAAAAGACAACCCTTGCCCTCAAAGAGCTTACAATCTAATGGGGGAGACAATAAGCAAAAAAAAAGTATAAAAAAGTTATATACCAGATAAATGAGAAATAATTCAGAAAGGAGAGGCTTTAGAATTAAGAGGGGTTGAGAATGGCTTTTTGCAGAATATGGGATTTTCATTGGAACTCAGAGGAATCCAGGGAAGGCATTAGGTAGAGAAGGGGAGGGGGGCAGAGAGAGAGGAATCCAGGGTGAATTCTAGGTTGTGAGCCTGAGAGACTATGAGGATGGTGTTGCTGTCTACTGTTTAGGGGAAACGATAAGCTTTATTCTGAACATGGTGAGTTTAAAATGTCTACTGAACATCCAGTTTGAGATGTCTGAAAGGCAGTTGAAGATGGGACACTGGAGATCAGTTTAGGGCAGAGTTGGGAAATTTGAGAATCATGATTATAGAGATAGTAATTAAATCCAGGGGGACTGATGAGATCACCAAGTGCAGTATAGGGGGAGAAGAGAAGAGAGCCCAGGACAGAACATTTTACAAATGAACAAACTGAGGCCCAGAGAATTTATAATTTTCCCAAAAAGACCACAAAGCTAAGCCTGAATTTAAACCAGAATCTCTTGACTTGACTACTCCTTCCAGGGTTTGTTTGCTTTTTATCCTAGTTCTACTTTTTCACATATACAAGAAAGAGTTGTCACTGTGAAAATATGATATGTCAGGAGGCAGGCACTTCATCTGTCTGAGAAATCTCTGTTGCTTTAAAGTTCCCAGGGATTAAACAGCAAAAGTGGCGGCAGGCTAATGGAAAGAACATTGGCTCTGTAGTCAGGATCATAGTTTGAATCCTACCTCTGATATTTATTATCTATGTGGCTTTGAGTCAGTCATTTAACCTTTGGGGATCTCCATTTTTTCATCTAAAAAATGAAAGGTTTCTACCAGAAGGTCTCCAAGTTTCCTTCCTCCTCTAAATATGTTATCCTACTTCCTTTCTAAATGTTTTTCCAGGTTACATGTCAATACAGTTTTCGATAATCATTTTCTGACATTTTGCCATCCATGTTCTCTCTTTCTCTCCCCCCTTCCCAAGACAGCAGGTAATATGAGATAGGTTGAACATGCGTTATCATACACTACATATTTCCACATTCGTTGTTGTGTGAAATCACTTATACTAGAGAAAAATTCATGGAGGAAATCAAGTGAAGAATGGTGCGCTTCAGTCTGCATTTGGACTCTTTGGAGGAGAGCCTTTTCTGTCCTGAGTCCCTTAGACTTGTCCTGGATCCTTGCGTTGCTGATTCTAGTTAAGTCATTGCCAGCTGACCATCATACATTATTGCTGCTCCTGGCGCAGCATTCTCCTGCTTCTGCTAACTTCACTTGGCATCACTTCAGACAAATCTTTCAGGTTTTTTTGTGATCATCTCATTCACATTGGGTTCCTTATAGCCCAATATGTTATCCTGACTCTTGAATACTTGATCTGCGCCCAGCCTTCTAGGCAGATCCTGATCCATCCCTGCCATTGGGATAAATCAATCAACATTTATTTATTAAGTGCCCACTAGGTTCCAAGCACTGTGCCAAGTGCTGGAGAATCAAAAAGAGGCAAAAGACAGTTCCTGCCCTCAAGGAGATTACTATCTATTACGGGAGACAACATACAAACAAATACATACAAAGCATACCGTTTACAGGACAAATGGAAATAATTAACAAAGGTTGATGGTAGATGGTCATGAGCTGCCATAGCTAAAAAATTCATCACCTACAGACCAACTCATTAGTTATAAGTTTTTCTGAGCCCAGAGCCCCATAACAACCCTATAAAATAGGTTTTATGATCCTTATTTTACTGAAGAAGAAACTGAGACTGGGGCAATTAGATGGAACAAAGTTGAGAGAACCTGGGTGCAAATCTGGCCTCAGACATTTTCTAGTTGTGTAACCTTGGACAAGTCACTTAACCCCCATGCCTAGCCCTTACCACTCTTCTGTCTTGAAGCCAAATACTTAGTATTAGTTCCAAAATGGAAGATAAGAGTTAAAAAAAGAATGAGGCAAGATTTGAACCAAGGTCCTCTTGTTCTCAACTCAAGCCTTTTTATCCATCTAGTGTTTGTAAAAAGCACTTAGCACAGTGCCTAGGACACAGTAGTCACTTCATAAACACTTTTTTCCTTCTTTTTATATGATGAAGCCTTATGGAATACCAATATAAACTCTAGGTAATAATTATAATATCGCATTTCCCTGCTGTACACTTTCATCCCCAGACAATCCCCACTCTGACTCGCAGCCCATGAAGGAATGGGAGGCACCAACAACTCTGCCTGAGAATGATATACATCCCTGGCCCAAGTCCGGAGTCTTTAAGATGAGAGGATGCTTACTGGCTGGCCTCTAGCTGGCATTCACTGGACTTTGTCATAAATGAATTAAATCCCAGATGAGAAGGAAGGGAAAATACTGGATGGATAAACCTCCCTGCAAGAAGGTCTTCCCTCTTATCTCCACCAGGCTGGAGCCACGCTGACTCACACTTAATTTTATTGTCTGCCTATTGAATTGCCTCATTGACGTCACTGCTTTGCTGGAGGAGATGTAACAGAATCTGGACTTCTAACCCTCCATCCCAGGCTTCCTCTTGGTAGAAGGCTGAGCAGAGGAGAAGGGGAGGGGATGGAACCAACCCCTCTCCTGGTCCACTCCTCCAGTCTGCTCCCCTCTCTCTTTCCACTGGGTTTTCTTCTGTCTATTCCAGTCGCTGGGCTCACAGTCATTTCAGCATCATCAGATCTGGAAAAGAGCTCAGAGGCTGGATCATCCAAACCCTCAGTTGAAATATGAGAAATCTGGGACCCCAAAATAAAAGGAAGTGATTTCCCCGAGGTCACATGGGCAGAAACAGAGTTCAGAAGAGAAGTCAGAGGTGTCAAACTCCAGTCTCCAAAACCAATTCAAATGGAATTTAGAAATGTTTCATAAAATAAATAAAACCCAATTGCTTCTGGTTCCTGGCTTTGGTGCCCTGATCCCTTTTGGGAGAAGAGGCATTCAGGTGTGAGGGAAAGCTTGCAGGATATAGCGGTAGAGGACCTGCCTCAGCCACAGACTCCTGATGTGACCTTGGACAAGTCCCACAGCCTCCCAGGTCTCAGTTTCCTCATCTGTAAAATGGCCCCTGAGGTCCCTTCCAGGTCTACACCTGTTATCCTCTAATCTGGATCTGGTGGCTTTATTATTGTCTTCCTCTTTCCATCCATCTGTGTTCAGCCTCAGACTTTGCTTCTGTCTATATAAAGAGAGGGTAATAAATCTTTGGGTGCAGTGGGAGCCATCAATATTACAGGGGAGCTGGGCGCTCTTGTATTCAATGAGTAGTTACTAGGTTTCCAAAGAGAATGACAAACAGCTTTATTAAAGGAGAGAAGAGATGACTAAGTGATTAACTGGCTTCCATTGGTTCTCAGCAAGAATCCCACAGCTCTGGGCTGAATTTATCCTGCTTCCCACATCAGGTAACTGAGGCTATAATTAGACTGGATACAATCAGACAAAGTAATCCAGTCCAACCCAAAAGGCATTGATTAAGAACCTACTATATGTCAGGTTGGAATAGATAATGAGCGAACCTTGAAGTTGGGGAGATCTGGGTTCAAAGCCTTCTATACTTTCTATGTGACAGCTAGGGCAGCTATGTAGCACCATAGTACTCAGAGCACTGGACCTGGGATCAGGAAGACTGAGTTCTAATCTGGCCTCAGTCACTTTCCATTGGTGTGACTCTGGACAAGTCACTTCACCCTCTTTGCCTCCGTTTCCTCATCTGTCAAATGATCAGGAGAAGAAAATGGCAAACCACTCCTGTATTTTTGCCATGAAAACCCAAAATGGGGTCACAGAGAGATACAACAGCAACAACAAATCTATGTGAAAACGAGCACATCACAACCTCCCAGTGCTCCAAGAAACTTCTGAAGGTTACCAATTGCAGTGTAGGTGTTGACTTTCATCAGTGGAGGAAGTTTCTTTCCTGGGAGTCCCCAACACTGATTAGATCACAAATTTAGCCCAGATATTATACATGTGTCGAGTGTTATGAGAGAGACAGACAGACGACAGAGAAAGAAAAAGAGAGAAAGAAAATGCGCCAAAACCCACACTTCTCTCTTCTTTTATACTTTCTCAGTCATCTCCCACAAAGGAAGCGGGATGTGTCTGAGGACACTGGGGTAGAGAGCCCTGCGAGATGTAGTCTCCCAGGGCTCAGATCCATTTTAAAAAGCACTTTCTCTGCTGTGATCAAGTTGGGCCCCTGTCTGAGTAACTCTGGGCTAATGCCCTCTTAGTGTCCCCTCTCAACCATCTAAGACACTACGTTGAAAAATAATTACTGATCTATATTTCTTTTTTTTAACACTTACCTTTCCTCTTCGAAGTATTGATTCTAAGGCAGAAGAGTGGTAAGGGCTAGGCAATGGGAGTAAGTGATTTGCCCAGTGTCACCCAGTCTGAGGTCACATTTGAACCCAGGACCCCTGGTCTCACCACCTCACTGCTTCTGATCTAAGACCTTCCTTATCAGGGAGCTCCCACATCAAAGGTCTGAGGAGCAGAATGAAGGTAATAATATCTGACATTTATTGACTTACAAAGTCCTGTGAGAGAGGGGATACAAGTGTTATTATCTCCATTTGTAAAATGAGGAAACTGAGGCTTACTGAGACTTTTCTCTGCCCATATCACTCTCGTCAGAGATGGGATTTGAACCTAGGTTTTTCTGTATTCAGATATAGAGGTGAGAGTGGTGCCTGGGTTTTGTGACTCCAATTTAGCAGTCTCTCCACTACCATCCCTTTGCCCATGACTGACTTCTGAGACAAGTTTTCCATTATAGTTTAGACAGCTCCTACATGGTGTCTGCACCAACACTTTCTCTGGCTTTTGGAACAAGGCAGACTTTCTGCCTCTGCTTGTGCCTCTGGGGAAATCACTCCAGATTGTGTCTGGGTTGGAGCCGGCTCTGCTTGGCTGGTTGGGGCTAGAACGAAGTCATGACGTTTGATTTTTTCCTAATTACTTATATAAGGGAAAGCTTAGTTATATAAACACTGGGAAATTTAACCCAGATTACCCCAGCAGGAAAACTCAGGGGGATCCATGCCAGGATTACGTAGGAAAAGGAGCTGGGTCTTGACATCTGGATGTATCTCAGAATTAGAAACCCTGGATGCTCCTCTCTGGGGAGGTTGGAGGTGGGCGTCCCAGTCCAGTCTTCCATTGGGATTCCCTCCAGTGGACTACTCTGAATTGTTAGTCAGAGTTTATTATAAATACATAGAAGGTTATAACTGGGTGAGACTTGGGAGATCACCTAGGGCAACCCAACCAAAAAATTCCTGCCCTCAATAAGTTTACCTTCTACTGGAGGAATATGACATCTATATAGATAAGTAAATACAGAGTAATTTGAGGAGAATGGAGTTAGTGCTCCCCCTGAGCAGATCAAAGAGGGCTTCTTGAAGGTGGTGGCTCCTGAGTTGGACTTTGAAGGAAGCTGAAGATTCTAAGAGGTAACGGTTAGAAAGGAAGAATTCTAGACACAACAAAAGCTTGAAGAAATCTACAAAAGTTGAAGAAAGAAAGTCAAATTTGGGCAACAGCTAGTGAGTCAATTTTGCCAAAACACAACTGAGGTAATTGGGTTCCAATGCTAGCTCCATCATTTGCTCCCTGTCTCACCTCAGATAAGTCACCAAACCTCTATCAGCCTCAGTATCCTCCTCTATAAAATAGCAGTATTGCACTTGATGTTTTCCATCAGCCTAAATCCTATAATCCCCATGAATAATCTCATCCTAAGGCATTCATATGGGTTAATAAGGGGAAAATGAGAAGCCCTGGGAAGAGGGACCCCAGTAAGACAGAATGAAGTCAACACTTCAAGGCATAAAGACAGTTCTAGAGGATCATGGAACTGAGAGGCAATCTGAGAACTTATGCTCGAAAATAGTTTAACCATTTGGAGCACTGACCAATGTATTCTGTTCTATTCACAAAACAACAGAATTTCAGAACTGGAAGGGACCTCAGAGCCCATCTAGTCCAATGGATACTAAAAGAGATTATCTGGTCTTTTCTTGAAGACCTCCAATAAGAGGTAGATCATTACCTCCCAAGGAAGCCCACTTTGGAACTCCGCTTGTGTACCATCTATTCCTCCTAACTCTGTCCTCTCAAGTTGTTTGTTTTTTTAACCCTTACCTTCTGTCTTAGAACCAGTATTGGTTCTAAGGCAGAAGAGTGGTAAGAGCTAGGTAATGGGGGTTAAGTGACTTGTCCAGGGTCACATAAATGAGAAGTGTCTAGGCTGTCCTCTCAAATTTACAGAAGAAATCATATCCCTATTCTCTATGACACTTGAAGAAAGCTATTATATCCCTGTCTGAGTCTTCTCTTCTCTAAATACCCCCAATTCCTTCAACTGATCTTTGTATGGCATGGGCTGGAGTCTTCTGGTAACCCTCCCATTCTCTAACTTGTTCTCTAATTGTTCTTCCTAAAATGTGGAGTTAGAATTTAGAACCCAGATCTTCTGATAAATTGCTATTATGCCATTTCTGCTTACATGTATTTGTGAAATTGATTTCTTAAGCCCAAATCAGAGATTTTACATTATCCTCATTAAGTTTCATCTTATTGGTCTTAGCCTAACTAATTTATGTTAACATATCTCATTAGCATTTAGAAAGCACTTTGGATGATCTTACTCTCCAGTATTCTTTCTGAATTTACATGTTCCTCTCCATTGGGTCTAAACCCTAGAAAATGCATATTTGAAGCTTAGAATATAAGATAGAAAAATAAGATAAGAGGGAGGAGTAGAAGTGACAGGCAATTCTAAGATGTGGTGATTGTGGCAAAAGAAAGTAAGATAATAAGGATCTGAGTATGGCCTCTAAGTGATCAAGAAAATAAAGTGATTTACTGGGTTGAATCAAATATCAGGTATCAGTAACATTTAAAAGGAAAGGAGGAAAGAAGGAAAATTCTTCAGACAAGGGTCAGGATGCCTTGGATCAGTTCTAAGAAGCTTGGAACTTGAGGAGCTGCCAGGACTCTTGGTTTAGGGTCTTGTCCTTTCTAGGGTCACCCAAAGGCAGATTCTATTTATACCAGAGGGAATTGGTAGTCATGACTGTAAGTCAGTAGTGGAAAAGCATGGACTTCAGAGAGGGGACTCTGAGTGTAAGCTCAAATCAAAGCCAAGGACTACATGAAACTACATGGGACATATGTAAACGGAACATATGCAGTGAACAACAGAGCTATGATTAAGGTGGGCAAGCAGGCAGAGATGTAGAGGGCAATAACAGCACTTTTATTTTGGCAGCAGGATCAAATGAGCCTAGCATCTAGTGAACAAGAATAATTAATTTAACAGAAAACTCCCAGATGTGTACTTCGTTTCCCATCATCCACACCCCTATGATGGTACCCTAGACCACCCGGTCCCTCTCCCAGCAACATCCTGCCCAAAAGCAACCTCTCAATTAAGGGCTTTTAATCTGGAGCTTATGGTCTTCTTGTGGAAGATGTCAGGAGAGATCCACAAACTTGGATGGAAAAAAAATAGACCTTTATTTTCACTGACCTCAAACTGAGACCTCTGTATCCTTCAATTCTTGAAAAATGTCATTCCAAGAAGGTTTTGGTCCAGGTTTCCAAATTAATCTGAGAGACAGACAGAGACAGAGACAGACAGACAGACAGACAGAGAGGAGAGAGAGAGAGAGAGAGAGAGAGAGAGAGAGAGAGAGAGAGAGAGAGAGAGAGAGAGAGAGAAAGAGAGAGAGAACTTAACCCCTGCTCCTTGTGTTCCCCTCATTATGCTTTGTATCCTAAGGTCTTCCCCCTCCCCCTGCAGTATTTATCTATAAAAGTTCTGTTGACAAAGTTGATCTAAAAGCATCTTTTATGCTACTGCCTTGGGCATATTTTGTCCAGGCTACAGAATTGCTAGTTTCAGCTCTAGTGAACTGAAATCCCGAAGTCTGACCTCTTGTTACTTGAAATGCCTTTAAAATTCTTCTTCCTTCTCTGTGGAACCAACAAACTTAAACTTGGAATCTCAGCTATAGATAGGAAAGAGACCTTGATGATCAAGAAATCCAACCTTCTACTGTTATAGATGAAGAAATTGAGGCCTGAAGAAGTGATAAGTGGCAGGACCAAAATTTGAACCCAGGTCCATTCAGTTGTCTAAAACCTTCTCCCCTTCCCTTGTAAGATGTTCTGCTCTGCTTTGTAATATCAGATCATCTTATAACATAAGGCCACATATTATTTTTTTTAAAACCCTTACCTTCCGTCTTGGAGTCAATACTGTGTATTGGCTCCAAGGCAGAAGAGTGGTAAGGGTAGGCAATGGGGGTCAAGTGACTTGCCCAGGGTCACACAGCTGGGAAGTGTCTGAGGCCAGATTTGAACCTAGGACCTCCCATCTCTAGGGCTAGCTCTCAATTCACTGAGCTACCCAGCTGCCCCCTAGGCCACATATTATTAAGGTCTAGGGAACATAAGTTAGCAAAAGTCTCTAGTTAAGGTCAGAGTGGTTTTAAGATCATTGTTTTAGGGAGGGAAGAGAACCTCAAGGACATCTAGGCAAATCTCTTCATTTTAGAGATGAAGAAGGGAGGTTAATGTAACTGCCAGGGTCATCTAGGTAGGCAAGGGATTTGAACTCAAGTCTTTATTCCAGAATCAGTGTTCTCTCCAAAGTATTATGTTATGGCTCCACTGATCCCTATCTGAAGCTAGGAAGAATGTACTGGAAGAAGAGTTAAAAATTGATTCTCAAAGCTATCTTTGCATCACACAGCATGCCATGGTTTGGCTGTTCTTAACAGTGCATTGGTAACTCTTAGGTGTAGTATGTCTGAAGAGCTGACCCTGGTGTCAGGGAACCTGGGTTTGAGTCATGGGATCAAATTAAAATGTGGATTTCATGGAATCACAGATTTAGAGTTGGAAGGTACCTTTGAGATTATTTAGTCCATACAGATGAAGACACTAAAGCCCTAAGCAGACATGTGACTTGCCCAAGGTCTCCCATATAGGAAGTATCCAAATTGTGATCTGGAACCAATTCCTTTTTTCTCATTTCGGTCGTGTCCAACTCTTCACGATCCCATTTGGGGCTTTCTTGGCACAGCTACTGGAGCGGTTTGCCATTTCCTTCTCCAGATCACTTTGCAGCTGAGAAAACTGATGCCACCAGTGTTAAGTGACTTCCCCAGGGTCACATAGCTAGTAAGTATCTGAGGTCAGATTTGAATACAGATCTTCCTGACTTTGGGGCCAGCAATCTATCCACTGCACCACCTAGTTGCTTCAGTCAGTTTCTTTAGGAATCATCAATTAGCCATGTGTCCTTGGGCCTCAGTTTCTCTCTCTGCAAAATATAAGGATTAGATAAAATTATCTCCAAACTTCCTTCCATCCCAGATAATGTTACTAGATGTAAATAGAGGTACGAGGATGTAATATCATCACACTTGATGTTATAATAATTATTTCCTCTTACATATCACTTCATTTATAATCATCAAAGTCTACTATATCCAAACATAAGAAAGTCTTATTTTTCTTTAACAAAAATATCAAATGAGCTGAACCCAGGTAACATCGATGTCTTTTTTAGCATTGGAAGCTTGTTTCGTTGACTTGTTGGTTTGGGGGTTTTGTTCATTTGCTTTTTGAACTGGACCCAAATATTTGAAATTCACAATTTTTTGTAGCACATCCTATTTCCAGTGAAACTAATAAATATAAGACAGGCAAGAAGGAAGGGAGGAGATCATTCATTGGTCCCCTCAGTAAGTGGATAGCTAAAACTGAGTTGTTTCTGACTATAACCCCATCTGTAGTTTTCTTGGCATAGATACCAATGTGGTTTGCCTTTTTCTTCTCCATCTCACTTGGAGGAAACTGAGGCAAACAAGGTGAAGTGACTTACCTGGGATCATACAGCTAAGATACTAGAGTGGTTTGCCATTTCCTTCTCTAACTCATTTTACAGATGAGGAAACTGAGGAAAACAAGGTTAAGTGACTTGCCCAAGGTCACACAGCTAGTAAGTGTCTGAGGCTAGGTTTGGACTCAGGTCTTCCTGACTCCAAGTCCAGTACTCTGCCAAACACATAGCTGCCCAGTGTCTAAGGGAACTGAAAGATTAAGTGGCTTTGACTCTGGTCACTGTTCTCTGAGGCAGGACTTCCTGTCTCTGCCCTCCGCCCCAGGATGCCCCTTTATAGAAGCCATCCTCTAGTTATTCTGTTAAGGGAAATGGGACCGAGATAAAAGGTGAAGGAAAAAAGAACATGTTTTCATATCCAATTTGAAAAGTGAGGAAGAGCAAATAACTTTGGCTCGGGAGCAGGGTAGGGGGCCAGTGGTGTGCAGGCACAGACAAGGAAGGGAGGAGGCGTTCTTTTTTCAAACCAGTTCCTCTCTCCCTGGCAGGGAGTTGATTTTCTCCATTCTTAACCTTTCATGAGAAGAAGATCTCGCCATGTGCCTGTGGTTCTCTTTCCATCCTTAACTGCCTCCCCCACTATCCAGTCACTTTCAATGAAATTTGACAGCTGGGCACAGAGCTCAAAGCAAGCAAAGACCATTAAATTCTACACAGACAAGGGTTGGTTGGTTTTTAACCCTTACCTTCCATCTTGGAATCCATACTGTGTATTGGTTCTAAGGCAGAGAGGTAAGGGCTAGACAATGAGGGTTAAGTGCCTTGTCCAGGGTCACACAGCAAGGAAGTATCTGAGGTCACATTCGAACCCAAGACCTCCTATTTCTGGACCTGGTTTTCAATCCACTGAGCCACCCAGCTACCCCATGAAGGGATTTTTTGACCCCCTTTATATTGGAAGTTTTCAGAATCATAGAATACAGAGCTGGAGACAATCTTGGAGAGCATCTAATCATTTTAGTCAGGTGCTTGCAACATAATAGTAGCCATTTATTAAATACTTTTTAATACTTAGTAAATATTTGTTCATTCATTCATTCATTTAAATTCAGTATAATGCATTTGATTCCTCCTGCTCATGAAGGGATATAGGAGGGTGGGATGATACAAATAAAACTATGCCTGTCCTCAAGGAGCTTATATTCCAATTCAAGGGTATTGCATGTACCCAGAGAAGTAAATGCAAAATCAGATGAAGAGGGAAAGAGTTACCCAGAGATATTTGTCACTGAGCCTGAAATGTTCTTCTTTGTTGTTAATAAGAGAGAAAAAAAGATGAAGGCTAATGGGCCATTATTAAATTACATTAAGAAGTAAGGAAGAACAAGATGACTCATGATAGGAATTGTCCATAAGCATCCCTCACAATAATGATAACTGACATTTATTGAGTGCTTTATAAACATTACCTAATTTAATCCTTATAATGACTGTGAGTAGTTGCTACAGGTATTAGGTCAGTACTTCAGGGATCTGCAATTTTATTAGTATGAGAATCAAAAGTGTGTATAGCACATGGGTGGGTTGTGCCAACACACTCTGGGGGAACATTACCAACAGTCCTTGCTAGGGGTGTGCTGGAAAATGTTCAAGAATTGTCTCCTTAGAGGAAAAAAATGGTCTGCTTTTACATTTGTTTAGTTTATAAACCCTTATCTTCCATCTTAGAATCAATATTGTATATTGGTTCCAAGGCAGAAGCATGGTAAGGGCTAGGCAATGGGGGTTGAGTGACTTGTTCAGGATCAGGAGATGTCTGAAGCCATATTTCGATCCCAGGACCTCCCAACTCCAGACCTGGCTCTCTAGCCACAGTTTTAAATTTAATCTGTAGTATTAACATTTTCTTAATGCTAGACTTTTGGGTCAGCAAATAGTTACCTGAGGGCCAAATCCTCCTGCCTCCTTTTGTACTGCCTGCAACTAAGAATATATAAACAAAAACAGGAGTGGGAAGGCAGCTGAGTGGCTCAGCGGATTGAGAGCCAGGCCTAAAGATGGAAGGTCCTAGGTGCAAATCTGGCCTCAGACACTTTCTAGCTGTGTGACCCTAGACAAGTCCCTTAACCTCCATTGCCTGGCTCTTGTCATTCTACCTTAGAACAAATACTCAGTATTGATCCTAAGATGAAAGGTAAGGGTTTAAAATAAATAAACAGTGGAAGACTTGATTGATGGGCCATAATTTGCCAATCTGTGGTCTAGACAATCAACAAAACAATAAATCAAGCCTTGATTTATAGCATTTGCTGGGTTTCAAGGTATAAATGTTCATGCTGAAAATTTACAAGAAGTGCAGCCTGTGCCTGGTCCTTGACCTGAGGTGGAAGGAAAGGACCAATGGGGATGCTGCCAGCACCTTTGTCCCACTCTGGTGAGGATGCCATCTTAGGTGTGGATCACAACTAGTCTAAACCTTAATAAGGGAGCCGGAAGGTTGCCTAAGGTTCAGGGACTCTTTTTCTGAGCAAAGCTAGACTGTGTTGAGATAGGATTCAAACCCAGGTCCTCCTGCCTCCCTGCATACATGCTGCCCACTGTGCCCCAATGGCTCTCTGGAATGTCCTCTTGGGAAAGGAGAGAAGTCGAGCTGTCTGAGCCCTTTTGCACAGTCCCCTCTCTACCTGTCACCATCATTCATTGCAGTGTTGTGGTAGAGATCCTTTTGAACTTTTGCAATAGAATTTCCACTTAACTAACTGGATGTGGAGACTCTCCGTGTCATGATGTGTACGTTGGAAATTCATTTCAAGCCCACATAATGAAACCTTGCTCTTCTCCCCAAGCTAGGACTGGTGACAGTGAAAGATGCTTGCCTCAGCTTTCCAATTGTCTAATGGAAAGACGGGATGGTAGCCAGAAACAAAAATGCAGCACCAGGGAACATTCTATGGGCTCAGAATTCAGAGGGTGCCCTGAGGGCCATCAGCTCTCTGGATCCAGCATCCCCACGTGGGGAATTGGGCAGTTAGAAATGAGCAATGCAATAAACAGGGCAAACCAAAAGCCCGCATTCTTTACCAGCCTTTCCACTCCCCAGCCTTTCAGAAGAATCAACTGCTTCCCTTTGGCTGAAAGAAATCAGTAGTGAGAATATGGCATGAAAAATAGACCTTCCTTTTATAGAATTCACCTTGCTTTGGAAGACTTGGGACTTTTTCCCCCTTCTTGGGGAAAATATTTGAGAAAATTTGAGAAAAGATATTTGAGAACCCCAAGTAAAATTAAATGAACAAACAAATGAGCATTTATTAAGCACCTTCTGTGTGCCAAGCACTGTGTTAAGCTTTGATTTTACAAATGCAAAGAGAACAACAATAAACCTGAGTAGCTTCTAAATGAATGAATACTGGGAAAATGCAGGTGAAAGCTTGACAACTTGTCAGGAAGAAGTTAGAAAAGACCTGGGTTAAAAATCTAGCCTCAGGGGGGCAGCTGGGTAGCTCCAATGATGGAGAGCCAGGCCTACAGATGGAAGGTCCTAGGTTCAAATCTGGCCTCAGACACTTCCCAGCTATGTGACCCTGGGCAAGTCACTTGACCCCCATTGCCTAGCCCTTTCCACTGTTCTGCCTTGGAACAATTACACAGTATTGATTCCAAGATGGGAGGTAAGGGTTTAAAAAAAAGCTAGCCTCAGATACTTACTAGCTGTATCACCCTGAGCTAGTCACTTAACTTTTCACTTAACATCCATTTCCTTGTAAAATGGGAATGACAATTCCCATAGGACATACCTCATAGGGTTGTTGTGGGGATCATATGAAATCATGTTTGTGAAGTCCTTTCCAGGCCTTAAAATATGATCTAAATACTAGCTATTAGCTATTACCATGATTATATGTTCAATCTTGCATAATCACATCTGTTCTCTAGCAGGTATATAATAGAGGGTATTCATGGTCAGGTCCAGGATGGACCACGTTGTCTGAGACGCTGTGAACACAGAAGGGAGATGACAGTGACTCCTTGCCTCAAAGTCCTCCGTTGTGTCATTGTACCATGGAGGTGACCTTCTGGGATCTCAAAGGGCACACTAAGAGCCAATGCATTCCGGTCCTACATGTTCCATTTTTAAAGCATTGGCTAAAACATCTACTATGTGTCAGAGCTATCCTAAGTGCTGGAAACAGATAAAGGAGAGGCACTGGACCTTGGAGTTTCATTTTTTTCGGGGACTCCCAGAGGACATTTCTTCTAACAATTCAGGTCAGCACCTGCCCTGCTAGAAACATAGAAACTAAAAGGAAACCTTCACTGCTCTCAAAGAATTTACAGTCTTCTGGGGAGAAGCAACACATCCGTGTCTATTCTTACAAAGATTGCATTGTTTTGTGTAGTCATATGCCTCATTGGAAGACAGGCTTTAAGACAGCGTTTTGCTCTACCAATTCAAAAGATTTTTATAGTCAAGAAACAAAAAATCTGGGGGCAGCCAGGGGAGCTAAGTGGATTGAGAGTCAGTCCTAGAGACGGGAGGTCCCAGGTTCGAATCTAGCCTCAGACACTTCCCAGCTGTGTGACCCTGGGCAAGTCACTTGACCCCCATTGCCTAGCCCTTACCACTCTTCTGCCTTGAAACCAATACATAGTACTGATTCTAAGACAGACAGTGAGGGCTTAAAAAAGAAACAAAAAATTCAGTGGTATCTTGTCATCTCTATGTGTCTCAGTCAACTGTATGATGGTGCTGACCCTGAAATGTCACTTCTAAAGTCACTTCTAAAGCTCTTACCACTCTTCTGCTTTGGAACCAATACTTAGTATCAGTTCTAAGACAGAAGGTAAGTTTTTAAATCTCCACATGTAGCTTCATCAAGGATGCCCTCAACGGATATGAAGATTATGCTGCTGAAAATTTTCTGTAGATGAGAAAATAACCATGTGGTCAATGAGTCAGTCAGTGATTAAGCATTTATTAATCACCCGTGTGCCAAGCAAAAGTCTCTTCCCTCAATGAGATCACCATCTCAAACAACTTTTAGAAAAGATAAGCTAGGGGGCTCAGTAGATAAAGGGCCAGGATGGCAGTCATCCAGACCTGAGTTCAAATTTAGCCTCAGAGAGTTCCTAGCTGTGTGACCCTGGACAAGTCACTTAATCCTAATTGCCTAGCTCTTACTGCTCTTCTGCTTTGGAACCAATACTTAGTATCAGTTCTAAGACAGAAGGTAAGGTTTTTAAAAAAAGATAAATAGGAAACGATTTTGAGATGTACAGAAGTAAGAGAGGATGGGAAAGGCTTCTTGGAGAAGGTGGGATTTAGTTGGAAATTGAAAGAAACCAAAGAAGCCATCAGGTTGGTAATAGCCATTAATACTTTCTCAATTTCTCCCATATCTTGTGGTCTCTTCCCCTTTTTTATGCCTTTTAAATTAATCCCTTAATGCCTCCCCAGTTGTGTCACTTCTTCTGTCCACGCTTATGCCAACTGCTTTCCCCATCCTTGTTCTCCTTAATCCCGACCTCCTCTATAAGCCAGTCTGGGACTGGGATGCTAAATCCAAGGGTGGCGATTCTGCTGACTTTTGATGGGGAGATGAGTTGGGTATAAAGCCTCCCAGGTGTCATCCATCTTTCTTCTTCTGGTTGTCTTCCTTCTAGATTTATCCTTGGATGCCATCAGTATCAGTTTGCTTACTTAGCTGGGACTCTCACCAAGCTTTCTTTAAGCTGATTTTGCCATCCCCCACCATTTTGTGAGGCAATCGCAATGACAATCTCTCACCTTTCTTTGTGATAACTTTCAAATTAACATGTAGCCTCACCCTCTCGTGCCTTCTCCAATAAATTATTTCCTATTTATCTTTTTTTAATTCTCACCTTCCTATCTTAGAATTAAAACTAAGTATCGGTTCCTAGGCAGAGGAATTAATTCTAAGGGCGAGGCAATGGGGGTTAAGTGACTTGTCCAGAGCCATAACAAGCTAGGAAGACCCATATCTCTCTATTTAGCAAACAAGGGCAGCGTTTGCTGACTCAAGTGCTTTTTAGGCTCTTCATTACTTTCCACGTGATAGCAGTTGGTTAGATTTCTGCACAAAATTACTGTAATTAGTGTTATATCCTTTCCCCATCCAACTTCCATTTTTCATTGTCAATAGCTTGGCTTAATGGATTACATTGGAGCTAATCTAATTTCATTCCACGCCTTTTTCTCCTTTTTACTCTTGCTTCGCTCTCTGCGCCAGAGTCAATCTTCCGCTGTTTCACGTCAGTGGTCTGATTATATACCCAGTCAGCTGAGTGACTCCCACATCAGGAACGAGTCATTTCCTGTCTGCTAAAATGAAATGAAATCAATTACATTTTTTGCAGTGTTGCTCAATCTTCACCATTTCTCGTGCCTTCTCATTCTTTTTTAAAGAAAATATTCATGCTCTTAGGCATGTGACTTCTGCGTCGTCTACAAGTCTTTAATTTTGTATTCTTGATTCCCATTTTCCAGCATATTTATCACCATCATCAGCCATTGCCACTTGAGCACTAAAGTCTCCAAGTATCAACGTAAATATAGATTTAATCTGGAAAGTCTGATCTAGCTCTCAGTATAATTTCCCTATCTCTTTGTCCTTTGTGACAGATGTTAGTACTTAAAATAGAACCATCTTCCCGGTGGTCTTTTCTCGAATTCTCTGAGCACTACAACAGGAACTGGCAAAAACTACTGATGGAGCAATGTTTGGTATTGCCATTGGTAAAGCCCATCTCTATCAATCAATGAATAAACATTTATTAAACAGTTACTGTGTACCAAGCACTATAGTGGGCACTGGGAATACAAATACAAGACGGAAATCATTCCCACTTTCAAAGATCTTACATCCCAAATAGAGAGAGCTACAGTGGAATTGCACCTCGTTTACAGGAGGGGGTGAGGAGGGGAAGGAAAGAACATGATTCTTGTAACCATGGAAAAATATTCTAAATTAATTAATTTAATAAAATTTTCAAAAAATAAGTAAAAGTAGTAAAAATCATAATAAATAAATAGAGATAGCTAGGTGGCTCAGTGGATAGCTCACTGAATCTGAAGTCAAAAAGACCTGATTCAAATTCAGTCTCAGTCACTCTTTTTTTGGATGTTTTTTATTAGAGAAACTGCTAGGAGATTTGCAGGTGGCTTTCTCATACACCTTCCCAAAGACTGAAGAATGGTTAACATCGAGCACGATGCCTTGCCCTTAGCAAGCATTTACTTTTTTTTGTTTTTTTATTTGTTTGTTGAATTGAAATAAATAAAAATCAAATTGGAAATAGAAGAGCTTAGAGAATATGTAGTTGTCTAATCCTTCACTTGGTTGAATGATTAGTAGTTCATTTGCATTAAATTAATAGGAAAAGCAAATGAGGAAGCAACTCTAAAAGGTAGAAGCCCTCTCCTAGGTAGAGGTAAAGTCCACTAACCATGTAGTAGTAAACAGGTCTTGTTTTTCTTAAAAAAAAAAACAAAAAAACCTGAATAGACTCCTCATTGGATTCCCCAGCCTTCTGTAGCTACAAAATGAGTTTCCGATTCACTCCAGTCATAAAGGAAAATCAATATTTATACCTTTCAAGAAGGAAATTAACTTAGAGAAGCCAGGGCTTGTTCAGAATAAACTGAATTCTTCGAAGCAGGGAAAAGTTCATTTGGGAGGGCAGCGATGGGGCCAAATACTGGGATGCTTCTGCATCTCATTTGTACAGGCTCCCATCCATGTGAAGAAGAGTCATTTCAGAAGCCAAGCCCAGTCACCTGGCTCTCATGGATCCACTGAGTCCATCACCCCATTACTCTGGTTCATATCTCAAGTAGAACAAAAGTGACTGTATACAAGACTCCATAGCACGCAGTCCACAGTGCCTAGGGAGGTGCTATACACATAGTAGGTATTCAACATTCACAGAATGATGATAACAAAACCTGTTGTTTATGTAACATTTTCACTTTTACCAAGAATAGTCTACATATGCTATTTCATTTGATCTTCACATCAACCTCCAAGGACTATGATTACTATTACGGATAAGGAAACTGACACTCAAGTGTTTAAGGGACTGATCACAAAGCCAGTGGGCACATACAGACTGAAGAAAGGCAAATGGCATCCCCATTGTCAAAAAAGAAAAGAGAATCCAAAGTCTACAAACTATAAGCCAAAGAACTAGACTTGAATTCTCGGGGGAATTCTAGAATAGCTCATTAGAGAGCATTTGGGTGAATATCTAGAAAATAAAAAGGCAGCCTGGCTTTATCAAAAACAGGTTCTATGGTTATACTAGGCTAACCTTGTTGTCATCCCTTTTTGATGAATTTGCCAAAATAATAGATGAGGGTATTGCTATAGATCCATGAGAGGGATTTAATCTATTTGTTACAGATAATTCCCCAAAGGGTCAAGAAATAGATTTCAGGATGGTGATGAATGTGTGTGGGAAAATCACACCTTTATTTCCATGAACATCTATCTAAAATGCAGCCTTTCATTTAATGATGTAAAAACATTATTCTGAAAAGATATCCATATTAACAAAGGGGACCATGGGAGGAAAGAAAGGTAAAAACCCCTGCAGCACATATTAGGTACCTAAAGTTTAGACAGACTTTTCCTAGATCCACAAAAGGAACAACATTTTTTAATACCTACTATGCACCATGTATTGTGCTAAGTGGTGCCAAATTAATATTACCTTATTTGGTCCTCACAGCACTCCTAAAAGGTAATACTATTATTATCCATCATTTTACAGTTGAGGAAACTGAGGCAGATAGAGGTTTAATGACTTGCAGTGGTGGGGAGACACACTAGTGTCTGAGGCTGAGTTTGAACTCAGGTCCTCCTGATTCTAAGTTCAGTGCTTTTACTAAAATATTTCATGCTATTATGGAGAAGAAAAGAGATGTGGATTAGATGATAATCCAATTAGATGGAATTAAGGCTAGTTGTAAGACCCAACTCAAAGAGTGGTCATTAATGGTCCCACACTTCCATAAATCCATTTCATTTGAATGGGTTCACAGGCTATAAATGTATTCCCTCCTATATTTGACTGAGTCTATCTGATTCCCTCCTGGGAAAATTTCTAAGAAGGAGGGAACTTGTGTCTTCCTGTCTGTTACAATCCGGGGGGTTTTAGGAGATGGTATGGACAGAAGAAAGCTGTGAGGCAGGCACTGCCACCACTCTCCGCCCCCATTCCAGACAACTCTCTGGTCTTCCCAGTGGCATTTCATTCCCAGATGATCAAGAGAATCAGCTGCAAGGAAGAGCTACAAGATCACTAACACGTATGATTCACTTCCTAATGTCCTCGGTGATAAGTTGATGGATGCCACATCAGGACAAAAATGCCAGCGATAAATCTGGGGAAAGTGAGCGGCATGTACAAAATCCCTAACCCTTTGAGTAGACCCGTCCAGTGTGCCAGGAAAGGAGCAACTACTGCCTCTGGCGGACTCCACAGTCATGCAGGGGCTATTTTAACGCCTCCATTACAGCAGGGTGCATTTAAGAATTACACAGGATAGAGGGTAGTCCAGACAGCCAGAAAAGCTTTTTTTTTTTTAAACCAATTCACAAAAGTTGGCACTGATCCTTCCTATGCTGCCAAGGCAGGTTCTCCTTCCCTCCTCCTTCCACATATAGCCTCTTTAATCTCCATGTTGATAATGGCTTTTTTTTTTTCATAAACACATTTAGGCTATTAGAGTGGACAGATTTTGGAAAGTGGTTCAGGGAATTGAGTTCCATCTCTGCCACTCGCTAGCAATGGGATCCTGAACAATCCACTCCTCCTCTTCAGGGCTCCGTATCCTCAACTGCCAAATGAGCCTACACGATCTCTAAAATCCCTCCAAGCTGGAATAACGGTAATTTAAACATTTTAGAGAATTTAACAAAGCACTTAACTTGTGTGCCACTAGGTGTCACTATGGAGTGCCTATAGGCTGAGTTATCCTTATTTTCCCTCCCTTTGGGTAACAGGAGTAGAATTTCGCCTTACACTACGTTCCAGTGATTGAGCTAGAGGAAATCTATGTGTGCCTCAAGTTCAACTTCTAGAGTTCTAGAGTTCTAGAATCATTCATACAACTAAATAAATGGTGACTGTCTAGATCCCAGAGAACTTTTCTATTCTCTCATGCTAGAATGCTGGGTCATAACATAAACAAGCTCTGAAATGCCAAACCCCTCCAGGTTGTTCTCCAAGGCAGATTCTCCTCTCTAGTGACAGACTTGCTTGCAGACAAAGGGAATAAACTAATTTTTTGGAAGGAAGGAAGGAAGGAAGGAAGGAAGGAAGGAAGGAAGGAAGGAAGGAAGGAAGGAAGGAAGGAAGGAAGGAAGGAAGGAAGGAAGGAAGGAAGGAAGGAAGGAAGGAAGGAAGGAAGGAAGGAAGGAAGGAAGGAAGGAAGAGAGAGAGAGAGAAAGAGAGAAAGAAGAAAGAGAGAGAGAGAGAGAGAGAAGAGAGAGAGAGAGAGAGAGAAAGAAAGAAAGAAAGAAAGAAAGAAAGAAAGAAAGAAAGAAAGAAAGAAAGAAAGAAAGAAAGAAAGAAAGAAAGAAAGAAAGAAAGAAAGAAAGAAAGAAAGAAAGAAAGAAAGAAAGAAAGAAAGAAAGAAAGAAAGAAAGAAAGAAAGAAAGAAAGAAAGAAAGAAAGAAAGAACGGAGGGAGGGAGGGAGGGAGGGAGGGAGGGAGGGAGGGAGGGAGGGAGGGAGGGAAGAAGGAAGGGACTCATGTTTACCCAATACTCCCAGCAGTGATGGGGAGCAAAATAGGACACATATTGGTTTTTACAGTTCAGTCTAAATGGACCAAGAGAGGGGAAAGGGGAGAAGAAAGAAGATGCCCCCTTAGTCACTCTACTCTATGGGGACGTGAATTACTCTATCCTACCAATTAATAATTAGAAAATCAGAAAAAAAGTTTTTGAAGAAGATGATACAAACTGAGCCACAATTTTCTTGAAGTGAGCCATAACTGAATGATGAGGATATACAGAAGTAGAAGCATTCCAATTGATTTAAAATTTAAGGATAGGGACTGCTTCATTGCTATCTTTGTCTCCCTAGAGCCTAGCACAGAGCCTCCCACACAGTAGGAGCTTAATAAATATTTGCTAAATAGAATAGTGGGACAGCTGATGGATAGAGTGCTGAGCCTGGTGTCAGGAAGACTCATCTACATGAATTCAAATCCAGTCTCAGATATTTACTAGCTGTGTGACCCTGGACAAGTCACCATGCTGTTTGCCTCAGTTCCCTCATCTGTAAAATAAGATGGAGAAGGAAATGGCAAACCACTCTAGTATCTTAGCTGTGTGACCTAGGCAAGTCACTTAACTTCATAAAATGGGCTATAGAAGGAAACGGCAAACCACTCCAGTATCTTTGCCAAGAATACCCCAAATAGCATCACAGAGTCAGATATGACTGAACAACAAGTAGAATGGCACTAGGCTATTGTGCAAGCTGGTCCATTAGCTTTGGCAGCCTAAGTAAGACAAAAGGATAAATCAGAAGAAGAATATATGCAAAGAACAGATGGGCAGAATCTGGCAACCCTGTGAGAGGTTTTTTTTAAAGAGAAGGGGCCCCATGATCCACACTGAGAAATAACAACCCAGGTTCCTGCCTTCCCCACCTCCAATCTGCCTTCCCATTTATTTATCCCAACTCCAATTTCTCTGACTCACTGAAGCAAAAAAAATTTTAAATCACTGCTTTGAGATGGAAATAAGCAAAAGATGTAGAAAGAAAGACGGGGGGGGGGGGGGAGAAGGGAGAGAGAGAGAGAAAGAGAGAAAGAGAGAGAGAGAGAGAGAGAGAAAGAAAGAAAGAAAGAAAGAAAGAAAGAAAGAAAGAAAGAAAGAAAGAAAGAAAGAAAGAAAGAAAGAAAGAAAGAAAGAAAGAAAGAAAGAAAGAAAGAAAGAAAGAAAGAAAGAAAGAAAGAAAGAAAGAAAGAAAGAAAGAAAGAAAGAAAGAAAGAAAGAAAGAAAGAAAGAAAGAAAGAAAGAGAGAAAGAGAGAGAGAAAGAGAGAGAGAAAGAGAGAGAGAGAGAAAGAGAGAGAAAGAGAGAAAGAAAGAAAGAAAGAAAGAAAGAAAGAAAGAAAGAAAGAAAGAAAGAAAGAAAGAAAGAAAGAAAGAAAGAAAGAGAGAAAGAAAGAGAAGAGAGAAAGAAAGAGAGAGAGAAAGAGAGAGAGAGAAAGAAAGAGAGAGAGGAAGGAAGGAAGGAAGGAAGGAAGGAAGGAAGGAAGGAAGGAAGGAAGGAAGGAAGGAAGGAAGGAAGGAAGGAAGGAAGGAAGGAAGGAAGGAAGGAAGGAAGGAAGGAAGGAAGGAAGGGAGAGAGAAAGAAAGAGAGAGAAAGAGAGAAAGAAAGAAAAGAGAGAAAGAGAGAAAAGAGAGAGAGAAAAACTTAAATAGACATGAGTTCTACTTGCCAAAAAATACCTACTCTCACCAGCCTACAAGGGGAAGCAAGTTGCTTTAGAAAGCCCTATGGGGGAAAAACCTGAAGAGGACTTGTTAGCTATTGGAAGACTACTCAATAGCTTAAGTAACTGCTCCTAATTGGTCTTAAAAGGAAAAAAAAAACAAAACCTTACCTTCTTTCTTAGAATTGATACTGTGTGTTGGTTCAAAAGCAGAGGAGCAGTAAGGGCTGGGCAATGGGGGTTAAAGTGACTAGCCCAGAGTCGCACAGCTAGGAATTGTCTGAGGTCATATTTGAACCCATGTCTACCCATCTGCAGTCCTGGCTCTCTATCCACTGAGCCATTTAGCTACCCCCCTCATTGATCTTAAATGGTCACCCAGTCAATTTAAATGGAATTTAATATGCATGGGAGTGATGTCCACTCAACCTAGAAAGAAAGATGAAGCCAGATTGTGAAGGACTTTAATGACAAATGAATTCGTCCTTAAGCATCAAGGTAATCAGAGCCAATTGAGATTTCTTTGGTAGGGGAACAATATAGTTAGTCTGGAGCTTTAAGGATACCAATTTGTTTACAAATCCAGAGTTCTTCCTGTTAAGTAACTAGCTTTTTTATTAGTGAGGATTATTAAGAATGACCTTAGGCAAGTCACTTAACCCCCATTGCCTAACCCTTACTACCTTTCTGCCTTGAACCAATACGCAATATCAATTCTAAGACAGAAGGTAAGGATTTTAAAAATAAAAGTCATAACTATTAGCTAAGGGTTCTCATTTATATTCCTTTACTCACCTCTGCAATCTTCCATCTGCGGGATAACTTGATCCCTTAAAGAAGACCAATGGTTAACATTTAATCAATTTCTTCTAGTCATCTTTGACAAACTGATGACATGCTTTCGTTAATACCTTAATCATTTTAATTTGCATTTCTCTTTTTATTAGTGATTTGGAGCATTTATTTATGAGTCCAGTGGAGTTTTTATTTTTCTTCTATAAAATCACAAAGGTATATTCTTTGACTAATTTTTTTAATTACAAAATGGCCCGTGTTTTTATAGGCCATCTAAAGTGGCACAGAGGATAGAGCACCATGCCTGAATCAGGAATATTCATCTTCCTGAGTTCAGATCTGATCTCAGACATTTATTAGCCATGTGACCCTGGGCAAGTCACCAAACCCTATCTGCCTCAATTTCCTCATCCATAAAAATGAGTTAAAGAAGGAAGTGGCAAAGCACTACAATATTTTTGCTGAGAAAACTCCAAATGAGTTCTTGAAGGGTCAGACATGACTGAAAAACAACTGGCCAAAATCATGTTCTTTTATAGTTACACCAATTCCCTCTCTATCTTGGAAATCAGATCTTTATCAGAGATTTATCCTGCAAAGATATTCCTCCAATTAACTGTTTCTATTTGCATTCTAAATACATTTATTTCATCCATGGAAGAACTTTTCAATTTCATGTATTTAAAAACAAATAGGTAGACTAGCAAATAGAGTCTGTACCTATTGAGGTTTCTTTCCCTGTTATATATATTTTTGTTCATTTTATCTTCTGTCATCTCCTCTCTTTCTATCTTGAGACTTTTTTACCAGTCATACTTGTGCCTTTCTTTCTTCTTTAATCTTTTCAAATGATTTTACATTTTACATTTACTGTATCTGTAGTGAGTTTATTATGATAGGTATTATAAGATGCTGGTCTAAACCTAGTTTCTGCCAAGTTTCTTTCCAGTTTTCTATAACTATGGCATCCTTATCCCAATAGTACACAAATTTAACTTTTAGCAGATATTCCATTTAATTTTATACTGATAATATTAATCATCCGCTTTATGCCAAATACTATGTTATTAGGTACTAGGAATACAAAGACAAAAATTATCTGAGTTCTGCTCTCAAGGTACTTATAATCTATTGGGGGGGAGGGCAAGGAAGGTGTCACAGAATACAGTATTTCCAAAGAGAATAATACTGAACAAATTATAGACACAAGTAAAATAAAGAGGGAACAAGAGGCAATGACTAGATTCTATCATAATTTGTTGTTGTTTCTCTGGTTTCTGACCCTTGTTGACCCTATTTTAGGTTTTCTTGGCAAAGATATTGGACAATTTACCATTTTCTTCTCTAGCTATTTTACAGATGAGGAAACTTGGGTAAATAGGGTTAAATGACTTGACCAGGGTCATACAGTTTAGTACATGTCTGAGGCTAGATTTTAACTCAAGTCTTCCTGACTCTAGTCCAAGTGCTCAATCCATTGAGCCACCTAGCTGCCTCAACATAATAATAATGAACATTTATATATTATCTTTTTTGATCTCTTGGTAGCAAGTTAAAGATACTCTTTTCTCTTTCTTGATTTAAGGAATGCTATCTTAGAATAAGCCCCTATTTTACTATTAAATGGCCAGTCACATCTAGCCCTATATTTAACTTCCTTCAACTCAGTATTTGTGCTAGGATGACCAAATATAGAGGCCACCTTGTCCTGGGCCACTGAAGCCAGTGGCAGACTAGAAAGACTCTTACTCCCCTCCCTAGAAACAAACAAACAAAAAGCAATGTCCCCAAGGTCAATGAATGTCTGTTTGTAAATCAACAGGTTGTGTATATTCCATGTGTCACAAGTACCTATAGAAATGACTCATTGGTAGAGATTCACAAAGGGAGAATACTTGCCAACTGGTGCTTCTTCCTCCCACTACTATACCCCTTAAGACAAATATACACACCAAAAAAAACCCTTTTATTAGCATATTTTTAAATTTTTAATGAAATGGGTTTTCTTGCCACCATAATCCTCAAAACAATTCTGTGAGGTAGTCATTATTATCTTCATTTTACAAATGAGAAATTGAGTCTCATATTTGCCCTTCTAGTCAGTGTCAAAGTAGGATTTGATTCCAAGCCTCCTTACTACTGCTGGGGGGAGGGGGAGATCTCTTGTCATTTTCTCTAACCAAGGGGTAAACCTGAAAGTTAGACTTTGTCCTGGATATCCATGTGCCACTTGAAATATGGCCACACAAGAAATACCCAATAAAGGCACAGGCTCCAAAATTCCAGCGTATCTGTGATGTGAAAAGAAGGAAACTGACACCCCCACCCCGTGAACCAAACTGCCACATTTCCCCTGACTCTGTTAATAAATTAGTGTTTCTAAAGACTCTAAAAGTTGATCATCATTATACCAAGTGCTAAGTAGTTTTGAATTAAGTGTTAGTAGAGTACATGGCAAAACTATTCCCAAAGGGACTTGCTGCAAGAGAGGCAGTCTAGCACAATGGGTTAGAGAGGTCCCCTTGGAATCAGAAAGTCCTGGCTCTGGTACAAATTAGCCATCACATCCTCCATAAGTCACATAACCAGTGACTGCTCCCAGACACCTCCCTAAGATTGTATAATGCCAAGCAGGAGCCATTGGACTGTGCCTGATGAAATTCTCCACCCCCAGCAACTTGGTATGCAATTGAAATCATTGGTGTAGTTAATAGTTGCTGAGTAGATTAAATGGATGG